>NW_028327172.1:208435700-208739516 GCF_987537825.1 Furipterus horrens | reverse complement strand
TGCTGTAAGAAAACTTTTATTTTTTTCAAAGTTTCCTGACGACTGTTGCTAAAGGGCATCTTGCCTCAAAATAAGAACCACAGGGCTGGTCCAGCCACAATGTTGGTTATTGATAGCCTGAGACCAGCACAAAAAGTAGGCACCTCTAAGAAAATTGTTCTTATTTCTGGGAATCCTTTTGAAAGTATTCCCTCTCCCATCATCCCCCGGTACTGTTGCATGTAGACCAGAGCTTCTGTGGCATCTCACCTCCAGCCTGCGGAGGAGGCTGGCACATATGGATTTAGGCTCCTCTTAAGCAAGCTTTCAGCTGAGCCAGTGGATTTCCTTGCTAGTCAGAGTTGGATTATTTTATTGTTGTGGAAGTTACCTTAACTGACACACTTCTAGGAGTTGAATTTTAAAATGTTTGGCCACTGCATGGGGTAAATTTTAAGTGTCTGAAAAATGCATTTATACCAATCTATGTGCTATTTTATATAATTTTTTCCATTTCAGGTTTTTTGAATCACCCTAACTCAAAATTGATAATGTAGTGACTTCGTCTTGCTTGCATTAATTTGGGAAAACCACCTCTCTCTCTCCTTCATACAGTTCTCAGGGAGTAATTGAATGCGGTATTTAATCCCCTACCTAGAGCATTCTAATATGAGCTGTGGCTTGTCTTCCTACATTAGTACTGGGGGACAGATTTTCCTGAGGTTTTGATATCTGCTTTTCAGGGAAATTTAATTGTGCTGCATCTGTCTCAGCATGGCTTAGGTTTGTGACTCTTCATCCTATTTTTTTCATAAGCAGGACACGTCTGTCTCTGCCACCTCACCACTTCCATTTGTCCCAGGGGAAATGGACTTCTGGGTCCATGTTGTCTAATCCTAGACCATTCCTTAATCGAGAAAGTGGACTTTAACCTTAAGGACCATCCATTCAGAAAAATTCTCAGTTATTATTTTTTCAAATATTTTCCTCTCTCATTCTCTCTATTCTTGTCACTGGAACTCCAGTTAGGTCTTTTTAAACTTTGTCACTCTCTTTTAAGTATCTTTCTATATATTTTTTCATATTTCTCTCTCTGTGCTGTATTCTGGTAACGCCTTCTGAACTTACAGTTTGCTATTTCTGTCTTCTGTTATGTCTATACTGCTGGATTTCTATTTTACCATGCTCACTGAATTTCTATTTTAAATGACTGTATTTTTCATTTCTAGCTTTTCTACTTTTCTGTTGTTGTTGTTTTTTTCAACTCAGCCTGATATCTCTAATCTTTTGATGCATTTTTATATTTTCTGTACTCTTTTATTACTTTAAATATTTGTTTTATATTCTAGTTTGATAATTCCAATATCTTTGATTTTCGCAGCTATGATTCTGCCATCTGTGGCTTCTGCTGATTATTCACACTCACAGTGACTTGTTTTCTCATATTTGCCTCTTCTAACAGAGGTTCATATTCCTTGGAACTTTGTCAGTAAGAATTATTAGAGCATGTTCATTGGAGAAGATGTAGGTCTTTTTCTACCTGACTCCTGGTAAGGCAAAAGCAGGTGGTATGTTTCGGTTTGGTTTTTTTTTTTCAGTTTACACAAGAGTGTGAATTTTAGCCCTAAATCCTTGAGTATGGATTTGTGGCTATTTCCTATTTTCAAAACTGAGATTGTTTTAGGTGGTATACTTGCTCTCTGTTTATATATGAAAAACTGAGTATGAATATTCATTTTTCAGGGTGTCAGCATTTCTCTCTACTTGACTGAACTCAGCGTCTATGATTACTTTTCTTGGCTTTAAGGTTTTTAGAGAATTATTCACTTATTCATTCATTCAAACACTTATTGAGTCCCCATGTGTCTATGCCAGATAGTGCGGGCATAAATAGTAAGACCCTATTCTATCGGCCAACAGGATCTTGTCATCTGGTGGTAGTTCTGGGTAAGAGTTCCTTCCTCAGAGAAAGAAATCTGGCAGCCAGCTCTGGTTTTGTGTTGGGATAGAAAAATACTCTGGCCACCGTGCTCTAGCTCACATTATATTTCTAAAATACTTGGAATTGTTTTAATATTGCTACATTTTCTGTGCAACATTTTTTGTGCTACATGCTACATGCATTTATATGTGCATTAATCTTGTTTCCCCAGGTAAGCTGTAAGCAGCTTGGGGGTGGGAGAAATGTTATTTGAGTTCTCCAAAACAAAACTCAAAAAGATATGATGTGTTTATTTACTGATTTCTGTTAATAAGAGATCGATTGGCTCAGAGTCCTAAGTGATTTGACTTGTCTTTTATTGCTTTGCATGTTTCACTTCCCTCTCTACTTAGCCTGTACTCCAGGACTCATCAATTTGATCACTCTCTTTCAAAGCATTTCACTCTTTTGGTTCTTTGATTTGCTCAGCAGATACCCAGTCTCACACCCTGTCAACAACCAGCTTTCCCTGATATTACACCCTAATGGAGGAACACTTTGGAGAAAGATCATGTATTGGTAGAGGTGAGGGCCTAACAAACTCTTGATCTCCATCTTCAACTGGGTCCTAACTATGCTTGACACACACTTCTCTTCTGGATGTTCCATCAGTTCTTCTCCCTGTCCCCAGAGAAGCTCTTCCACCTGTACCGTTCCTTCCTGAGGTCCTCTTCCTCAAGACCTCCTCTTTCTCTCTGATGATGATAAACGGCACACAGAAAAGAGAGAATAAGAGCCTTATGAACATATTCGTCCCCTCCCTGCCTCCTTTTTCTCTATCAACTCCATCTTCAGTTTTTCCCTCTTGCTTGAAAGGAAGTGGCTCCTTGCCTCTTCCCTTTCCTCCTTTGCCCTTGATCCTCTCTCCTCTTGACTTTTCAGACTCTTGCTTCACACTCACAGTGACTTCCCCAACTCATCAATGAATCAGTTTCTTTCCCAACTTGTTAACTCATCCCTCTCTATTGGCTTTTGTCCTTCAGCATAAATAAGATGCAGATGCCCATTCGCTCTGAAAAACCAGTTCTGTTTCTCTCCCTTGCCACAGGATGGTGGATTGGACATTTTGACCGAGACAACCTGATAGATGTAAAATACCTGGTGAACTGTGAGACAGACCTAGAAATGGTTAGGTGACTGACCTTCAATCAATGCATAAAGATGGTACGAGCCAAAATGGGGAGAGCTTCCACGGAGCTCATAGGAGGGCAAACGCCCCGTCAAGTTGAGCAAATAGCACGGAGGAAACCTGACTCCAACCCTCAGACTGGCGTCTGGATCCCACAGGGTCACGCTGGCCCAGAAAGTGTGCAGTTGGACTGAGGACCCGTGAGCAAGAAATAAAGCTCAATAATTCGGGGTGGTTTGTCATGCGCTATTATTGCAGAAAGAGCTGACTAGTATGAGCTGGCACCAAAAATGTGGAGAAACAAGAGTCAAAGGGTGGAAAAGACATGGGCTCCTTTCCTTCCATGCCCAGGTCACATTTCTGCCACCCTTCTAGTTGCCAAGGGAAGAAATTAATCGACCACAATAATGTTTATCTTACTGCAGTGACGTTCTTTCTAGTTTGTTTTCTTTGCTTTCATCTTCCTTCCTTTGTTCTTTCATTCTTTTCTTCTTTTATCTTCTTTCACTATTGAACCCATACATTTTATTGGGCACCAGGAATACAAAATAAATAAGATCTATCTTCTGGTTTAAATGGGGAAATGCACTGTAAACAAATAATTGATCTGCGATAACAGGATCTGTAGAAGGTAGTTTTACACAGAAAGTAGAAAAAACAGGGAGAGGTGAGCTCTGAAAATTGCTGTTGACAGTCCCTGAACACTTGTGCCAAACACTGTGCCAGGAACAGAGTTGAACAGGGACACAGTCCCAGCCGTTGCTTCTTTCCAGGTGTTTGGAGTGTAGTAGTTCATTTCTCCCTGTACTCTGGGTTCTTCACACACGCTACTCCTTCTCTTGGAAATCTCTTCCTCTTCACCTAGCCATCAGCTTTGGGTCGAGTCCTTTTCCAAGGGAGGCCTTCTCTACAAGTAGGAGCAGGTTGATTTTTTTTCCAGATGCATTCATAGCACTTGATATGTCTATGACTATTATGTGTATAATCCTTAAATTACTAGTTCCATGTCTGTTGTCACTGCTAGCCGTAGGCCAAAATAAACTGGGTTGGTTGACTGCGTTATCTCTAGCAACTAGCTCAGTGTAGGACACTAGAGGGGACTCAGTAAGTAGTAAGTGGATCGGGTGGAATTGAATCTCGAAAGGCCTATTATGCGTGTGAGAGACAATAGCACGGGGCAGGAAGAGGGTTTGCAGAAACGACATAAACAAAAGCCAGGCACTCAAACAAATACACAAATTGCTACCCAAGTTGATCCCTGAAGTTGGGGGAAGAAAAAGAAAAAACAAGAGAAATCCAATGTAGGTCTCCAAGGAGCTCAACAGCACTTGGCATTGCTGAGAACTCTGCAACAGATAGAAAATTCTACTCCTGAGCAGCTGGCCTTGCTCATGGCTCATGACGCAGGCAGTGTGGGGCGATAACATTTCCTGGAATTGATGTGTATCTGTAGCGTGCGCTGCCGGGAGACTCTCTTATTCACAGGAATACAAACCCCTGAATCCAGGGAGGCTGTGGGAGGCGGTGTGGGAGGCTGCGCCGGAGGCCACACTTGCTCCACCCAAGCAACGTGCCCCTGGTCTTGGGGCACAGGAGCCCAGCGGGTCCGGCTTGCTCTGACCCTGACCTTTGTCTTATTGTTAGGAGGCTGCTGCCTGTGCTCTGTTCTTTATTTGGTGAAATAATTCAATTCCTTC
This sequence comes from Furipterus horrens, assembly GCF_987537825.1. Lineage (NCBI taxonomy): Eukaryota > Metazoa > Chordata > Mammalia > Chiroptera > Furipteridae > Furipterus > Furipterus horrens. The sequence continues at coordinate 208,734,730 of NW_028327172.1, read as the reverse complement.
TCCTCTTTGTTTGTTGCAAACAATAAAAATCTGAAAACCTTTACCTCCTGGCAACCAGACTTCCTGCAGTATCTATCCAACAATTTGAAAAGATGTCTCAGTAGAAAAGGAATCTTTCGTACACAGAAATCTATCTCCAGAGCCTCCAGAAGTTTTCATTCTTCATGGCCCTGTGGCCATGTGGAATCAAGCATAATGTGGAACATGATGGCAGGGTTTTCTTAAAACCCACTGCCACCATAGGATTAGAGAGCGGAACTTTGCTAAGACAACAGCCGGTGTTGGTGCAGCCCTCAAGCCAAGAAGAGTTTTTACATATTTAAATGGTTGGGGCCGGGAGGGGACTCAAAAGAATAATAACAATTTCTTGAAAGGAAAAGTTAGATGAACCAGAAGTTTCAATGTCCACTCAGACAGTGTTTCTGGAACACAGCTACGCCCACTTGTCGAGGGCGTTCTTAGGGCTGCCTTCCTGCGACAGGAGCAGTCGGAGAGCTGTGACAGGCTGGATGTGGTGGGCAAAGCCTCGAATATTCACTGTCTAGTCCTTAACAGGAAAAGCTAGCTGACCCGTGCACTGGAAAGATTGGGGGTTTTAATCAACCCATCCTAAATTTCCCAGCGACGTGCACAAGGCCCATTTTGTGTTTCCAGTTGACTGAACTTGGTATTCACCCTCTGAGGAAAGGTGTGTGGTCACAGGTGTTCAGTGACCCTTCTGTGCCCTCCCTCCTGTTATGGGCTGTGTGTGACATCACAACCCAGAGAAATGGCTGACCGAGCAGGCACCATCCTGACCCAGCAGCGAAGGTAGACGTAGCACGCAAGTCTCTGCCTGCACATCCAGTGAGGCCTTCTTCTAATAGGGTCCTGGGACGCGGAAAGCCCAAGGAGTTCTTTTTCTCTTCCTTGAAAGGGAGTCACACCCCTGGGAAGAATATTATGCCAAGACTGTGTCTAGGTTATCTTAGGGCACCTCCAGCAGCCCCCGTTGCCCTCTGGTGGTCTCCCTCGTCTGTTCTTTCCTCCGCTGTGGCACGTCCATGCACAGGATTATGACTGCTCCTCTGTGCCTTCTAGACCATCAATTCCTTGAAGGCAGGCTTTCTATATCTCTGTATTATGAACATCTGGCAAGGGCTATGCACATGGTGGATGTCCACAAAATGTCCAAGAAGTCAACCAAGCCTGTCACGCCTCTCACACAGAGTTCCAAATCTGGGGAGTCCATGTGACAGGAAGTGCCTGAATCCACAGGGTAACATGATCTAGGTTTCTGGGTATTGAGGTATTGATAGTATCTGAAGATCTGTGATAAAAATTATGATTTTTATATTTAAATAAGCATGGCTAGATTATAGAGTAAAAACTTAAAATGTTTAAAGATGGAGCACAGACTTCAAAGAAACTGACTTGTTTATGGTGGCCATTTGGGGGGGTCTGCCTCATGTTTCTGGTATGAGGAAGAGGATGGTAGGTAATCTTTGATGCCAGGTCAGGGTACTTAACCAATTTCGGGTTATTCGCTGGGAATGTGACTAAGGCCTTAGTAATACTGGGAAGGGTCAGAAGTGAATTAATGGTAGTGGGGCATATGATCTGAGTTGTTACCCTAGGTGACATGGTCTTTAATTCCTTCTGGCCTTCAGTGTGGTTTTCAGCAGGTCACGCATTAGTTGTGCCTCACACGTAGTCTCTTGCTCCTGTCTGTCCTCCTGTTTCTCTGTTCTAATCCTTTGGTTCCTTTTATGTTCTTTTTGCTCCTTCCTTAATCTCTGATACACTGGGCCACTTAAAACCTGGATGGAGCCAGCAACCCTGTGACTTCCTCATTTCCCTGTTACTCTTGGGGGGCACTGGGGAGTATGTAACACACACTGGGCTTTTGAATACAATTCCATTGTGTTCAGAGATCTCAGGTTAATAACTCCTGTACAATATTTAATGTTTAAAAAGTGAGATCTCCTATGTTCAGGGTAAATGGACGTGGGGAAGAGAGGAGGAGGTGAACATGAAGGAGGGTCTCTCTTGTCTGAATTACCAGTGAAGGGAAAGGAAGGGAGACAAGTTCATGGGCACCAGTGTGAACAGCCTCACTGGCAGCAGGCAGCAGCTAGCATCCACCCTTAGCCACATGCCTACTGTACTGTGTAATTCTATAGCTCTTCTGGCAGTGCTTACAGGCACGCTCTCTCTGAGTGCTATTGATTTCTTGGGAGAAGGAGATCAAAAACAAGTGTTATACTTGGTGTCGTGTGTTTTCTGGGGGAAGTAAACAGATTAGTCGAATTGGACAGAGGAGATCAGGGCAAAGGGAGAGAAGGCTCCCTGGAACTGCCTTCCCTGAAATGGGATCTCTCAAAGTGACCCACAGGGGAAAGAAATGATTAGGCTGGGCAGGGATTTGTCCTGTCCTCAGCTCGAATGTCACATTTCACTTCCGTCTCAGCTTCATGTCCTGAGACTCAAAGCCCTTTGCTCTCCATTGGATTGCTGGTTGATACCAGCAACTTTCCTCATCTGCATCTTGACCATTCCCACCCCTTAAGCTGCCAGGGCTAATTGTCACCTCATGTTTCTCGATATTGTTCTGAAATAGCACGTTTCAGTAAAACTTTTTTGTGATGATGTAAATGTTTCAAGAGTTCTCTGCTGCTAAACCCAGAGTCACTGGTCTCGTGTGGCTTTGGAGCACTTGAAACCTGGCTGGTATGATTGTGGAGCTAAATTTTATTCAATTTTAGTGAATTGAAATTCAAATAGCCACATGTAGCTGTTTGCTATCGTCTTGGGCAGTGTAGCTTTAGACTCTTGTAATATTGCAAATGTGAATCAGCAGCATCCGCACCACCTGGGATTGGGAGATTGTCAGAAATGCAGTATTTGGGCCTCACCCCAGATCTACTGAATCAGAATCTATCTTTTAACAATATCTCCAGGCACTAGAGTGTACACTGGAGTCTGAGAAGCAGTGCTGGGAATGGCTGAGTCTCGGAAAGAGCTGTGCTATCAATCGGGGACTGGGTTATACTGTGATAACAAACAGGCCCCCAATTCTAGTGGGTTAAAATAAACAAATTTTACCTCTCACTACTAATGCTTCTTATTTATTGTGGACCAGAGAGGATGCTCATCTACTTCATGCCAATTCCCAGGCACGTGGGCCAGTACCCTCCAGGTCAGTTTGCGTTACTGTGGCAGAAGGAAAAACAGACCATGTGACTCCTGTCATTTCTACTCACATTTCATTGGCCAAGGCAAGTCATGTGACCACACCTAACTCTCAGGGGGCAAAAATTTTGTTTTGTTTTAAACAGCCACTTTTGAGCATCATTTCAAGCCTGGACCTGCAGTAGCTTTCTAATGGTCTCTCTGCTCTCCTTCCACCCTTTACAGTTCTGCCACATTAATCTTCCTAAGGCATAGCTCCAAATGTGTCATTTCTCTGCTCAAAACCCTTCCAGGACACCTCATTGTCCACCAAGTTAAGTAAACTTCCTTTAGCAAGATGTAGTGGAAAGAATGCTCCTATTTTATCCGAGTGACCTTGGACAAGGTCCAACTTAAGCAAATTCTCTGAATCTCAGTTTTCTCATCATTTAACTTGGAGATAAAAATACCTGCCTTCAAGGGATGCTATGAATCTTAAATAAAATAACATGTATAAGGTACGCAGTATACTAGATATTTAGTAGATAAGATTGAAACCAGTGTCATGAACTCCTAGGGAACATTGTGCATGTCTATCTCATAATATTTATCCCAAACATATTGCATGTCTGTTTCTCTTAGTAGACTCAAATTCCTGAGGAGTAGGGATTGTATCTTTTTATTTTTGTTGTTGTTGTTGTTTTTTTTTTTTTTTTTTTGAGGATTGTTTCTTTGACTTTACAACTACTGAATCTAGTATAAGCTTCTGCATGTAGAAACTTCTCAGTAAATTACTTAAACTTTTTATTTTTAAATTTTATTGCATTTATTGGGGTGCCATTGCTTAATAAAATGATATAGGTTTCTGGTGTATACGGTTCTATAATATATCATTGGTATATTGTATTGTGTGTTTACCACCCCAAGTCAAGTTCCCACCCATCACCATTTATTCCCCTTTTACCCTCTTCAACCTCCCTGCACCCCGTTTAAACATTATTTTTAACCACACATCATTAGTCAAACACTTAGAGCTCCCCATAGCAAGGTTGTCTTATGTGTGTTCCTGCTGTTAAAACCAGGCTGGACTGGACTACTTGCTGTTCCTCGAATGAATAGCACATTTTTCAGCTCTGGGCCTTTGCTCATGATGTCTCTGTTTCCGATATATAGGTTTTCTTTCCTTTACCTTAGCCTCCGATTCTCTATGGTAAGCCAGTTAACATTATCTCTGATTCCTGGTCATGTTTTGGTCTTCCCAATGCCTCTCCTTTACTATGTCATTTATTTATTCCAATTACCTACCAATCCCCTGGAGACATTTTCATTTTCAGCCCCTTTCTTGGGCTTGAACTCTAAGGAAGTGTCATCTGATAGTTTTAATCATCTGTCAATTAGGAATTGCATCTGGCTGTTTATAACAAAGACCCTCCTCACAATAGTGGCTTTAGTAATTTAGAGGCTTACTTCTCTCTCATGGAAAAGAAGTCCTAAGGTAGCTTTTGTAGTTTTATCAGGGATTAAGACTTCTTTTAATTTCCTCTGCCATCCTTGGCCTATGGCTTCCATTTTTAAGATTACCTGGTACAAAATGGCTGTTGTGCTCCTACCATCACACCTGCATCTCAAACAGTAGGAAGAAAGAAGTGGAAAAGAATTCATTCCTTCTGAGAGTTCCACATGATGCTTCTGCTTATAATCATCGGTGAACATTTAGCGACAGGGCTACCAGGGGATTGTGTAGGAACAGTAGAATTTTATTCTAAATGGCAATGTGCCTGGCTAATTCTTTTTGTTTTTTAATTAGAAGGAAAAAGAGACTTGGGAGGAGAGGGAACTGGCGGCCTCTGCTGTGTACCGTGTGACTCCAGCCTTCATTATAATACATCTGTTTTTTTGAAGACTTCATGCTTCCACTAGTGCATACTTGCCAAGAGTTCCATCCTACCAAGTCCTTGGTATCTATTTGTCTTCTTATACTTCAATGTACCCTGGCTGGTTTGGCTCAGTGGATTGAGCGTCGGCCTGCGAGCTAAGTGTCGCTGGTTCGATCTTCCAGTCAGGGCACATCAGAGAAGGAAAACTCTGACTCCAAAAAACCTCCGCTGCCTTGTGGCATACCTCTTCAGGGGAAAGGCTAAGGGAGTAAACCCCGACAGAAAATCCGGAGCCGGAGTCCCTAAGGCGGTTTGACGTTGTAGTCAATACCGGCAACTCCTGCGGCGCACCTGAAGCCAAGCTGTATTGACTTCGTCTTTCCCTTGGACCCTTCAGCTGCGAAGAGAGGGGGGGTCTGCTGCATGGGCAACAGCAGACCCTCCATATCACCCTGCCCAGGCTTTGTAGCTTCAGCTTCACTGGAGAGGACACTCCAGCGTCATCGCAAGATGTCGATTCAACACGGGAGGAGACAGATACCGTGTCACTCCTGAGTCGGACTGCACAGCCATTCTCGGCGGTGCAGATAGACTCTTAAGAAGCTACACCATCGTCTCTCGAGACGGACGGCTGCCGACGACGACGACTTCAATGTCAATTTCAATTTATGTATTACTTACACTTTCTGTCTTAATGCACATCTACTTGTCCTGAATTTGACAGCCCTTGGTCAGATTCCATTCTTTTTAACCTCAACCTTTTATCCTGCATCTCAGCAAAGGAGAGAAGACCCAGAAGGTACTATACACACTGAAGTGAATGACAGAGGCCAGCGTGAATGAGGAAGGGTATGTCCCAATGAAAAGGGCATCCTTGATGTACTGTATTTGTGGATGCTTGGGAATATGATAAGAACTTTCGTTTTTTGAAGCAAAGCTGGAAATGAGGATTTTTGGAGAGGATTCTTGGGATTTTAAAAGGTTGATGCTAATTTGACTTTGAAAAGACAAGCAAAACACATTTCTTTATTTGTGGGTCACGTTGTGTAACCTTTAAGTTACACAGATACCAAATATTATTATTTTTAACAAGCCTTGGAAGCTATTGGTTTTCCATCCTTTCCCAACAACCTGCTTATCTCTTTGCTTCTGGTGACATACACTTCTCATTGGCCCAGGTCTGTCCAATCATAGTTTCCCCTCTAAGGGACAGGTATTTGACTGAGGAAGGGCTAATTGGGTTCTTTCTAGGGATCAATATGTGGGTCCCAATAAAAATGAACTAGCCCTCCCCACTCGTGTGGCTCAGCTGGTCTGATTTGGGCCTAGAGAAGCCAATGGCCCTATTTCTTACTCACAGGGTGGAAATCCAGCCATGGAAGAGAGTGAGCCAAAAAGCTGAGGCAAACAGAGATAAAGAAGACCAAGACAGCTCTTGTAGCCCCAAGTCAGTGAGGCCTTCATTCTTATAGCTCTTCCTTTAATCTTGCAAGTTACTAAACAATATTCTTCTTAGCCATGGTAGCCAGTGAATTCTCTTTTGGTTTGCTTATGGTAATTTTGAGTTGAATTTGTTTCAATAACAATCAACCCAAAGGACTACTACTATTAGGCGTAATAGTAAGTAGTATTAGTCAAATTTCATGATCCATCAATTACTTTAGAAAAAAGGCAAAAGTAAATTTTGGGATCTTGAAGAACTGTCCTAGAACTGAAATTATTTTTGAAGATGTTAAGAATTGCCATTAGAGACATGGTATTTGAATGGTGGAAAGGGTAAACGCAAAATGAGACTTCTTCTCATCATAGGCCATGGTATGCACTGACCCTTCATATATTCTCTGTCTCCATAGACTCTTTTTTGAGAGCTTCCTGGTATTATTGTGTGAACAGTTTGGTAGATTTTTATTCTTCCAGAGCAGAACACCAGAGCACAACTCTAGAAGAGAAGATTCAGTAGGCACTGCCATTATCTGTCTGGGATAAGTACCGATTTGATGAGAAAATGAACAATAATGCCTCAAAGAGAACACTTCCCCAGATGTTATGTGTGATGTGCAGAACTAAATAGGCTTGTTTGTCTTTTGCTAAATATAACTTAATAGCACTTAAAACCAAGCCATGAGGGGGAGATATAGAAGACACAGAATAACATGTAGAATTCATATATGAGATTAATATAAAGGCGAGAGTTGAAATGCCTCTCACTTTAGCGTAATAAAAGTTTATCTACACCTGGGATGTTAAAGTCAGTACTGGTACTAGGAAAAACTGTATATTAGCTTTAGGAAACCCAATAAAAATGTAGTGATTTCTAAATGCATGTGGTTAGTTTTACTTTAAATACTGTGAAAGTAATCAGAGATGTTACAGGGAAACATCTGCCCCAGAGATAGGAAAGCATCCCATGGGGAGCACAGTAATGCATATGTTCTTCTGAGCAGGAGGAAGCCTGGGAAATGTGCTGCATGAGCATCCTTGAAGGTATCTCAACCTCCTTCTTCATTCAAGCCCCTGTTTTTTCTGAAATCTTGAACCTTTACTGGAGAGGAAATCTTAAATGTCAAAACAGAGCTGAAACAATGAATTCTATGGATTTTTGGGTTAAAAATAACCTCTCAAGATACAGCTCCCTAATTGGGATTGTTTTGTGTATTTAGTCACATTTATGCCCATCTCAATTAATTATGCAATAACATTTACATGCCTGAAGGCAAATTGACAACTTTTTGCTCTAACTTCTTCTGAAATGTGCTGTTACACTCTAAAAGCAGTGCCAAGATATTAACTGTAAATCGAATTTAAGGTGGGGATTAGAATTCCTGATCTGGTTGTACCTCATGGTAGAATATTGGGGGCAGACGGTGGTCCCTGTCATTCTGCCCATTCATGCTATGAGACTGAATTTTCTATTTAAAGTTTCAAATTGTGCCTGCTAACTTCACATATGAAAAGTTCCTTTACTCTTGTCTGTAAGAGAGAGAGCTGGACATTTCAGCCCTGGATCAAATATTCGTGTTTCATGCCCGGAGGCTATGCCTTGTGCCGGGCCAGTGACCCTTTCAGTGCAGTTGAAGAAAGTTTGATAAATGCATGTTGGGGGTGTGAAGTCTAAGGCATGGTGTGAGATTTTTCACTTCACTGAGCTATGAGTGGCCAAATGGAGAGTTAATTTCTTTTTTTCAGTTTCCAAGTCTTTCACCTCAGTCTTGAGTTTTATTGTTTATGTAAGATTAGACATAAACTATGGCTAAACATTCCCAAAAGGTTGCTGGTTATTTTGTCTACTGTTAATTAAAACCCCTCAAGTCTCTATGTTCATATAGTTTGATTTGTCATAACTGAGAAACAGATCATTGAATCTGGGAGGAGAACAGTTTTTAACTCATTCAGTCTCCAATCCAAGGCACGGATCTGTTCTCCCACATCTTTAATGCATTCACTCAGCTGGGAGATACTTCTTAAATGCCTACAGTGAGTCAGTGATGGCTGCAGGTTCTGTGAAGGCTCAGAGATGAGTAAGATAGGCTCTGTCCTTAGAGGGTACAGTCCCATAGCAATTCTGCTACATGTTTATAAGTATAGTAGCTGATGGACTGGGAGAAGGAGCTTCACAGAACTGGTGATAGAATGCCAGAGAGAGTCAGGGTAGGGGAAATTGATTTCGGCTGCTAGAATAAAACAAACAAACAAACAAACAAACAAACAAAAAAAAAACACATTCGAGAAAGTGAAGTGGCTTTTTCAGCCCAGGCATAAAGAAGTGTAGTAAGGTTTGAATTTGCAGGAATGGGAGAGAAAGAAATTTGGGTTGGCACTAAAATGTGAGAAAATGAGGTTACAGAAAGGGGTCATGGAGAATTAGGTGTGGCTACACCCCAGGACGTGATTAGCAGGGTAACTGATTGGAAGCGCCGTTAGAAGGATACCGAAAGGGCAGGGAATTTCTGCCAGGTCACGGAGTCTTTTGAAAGGCAGCCAAAGTATGTTCTGCGTTGCTCTGCAGGAACTGAAGAGGCACAGGCCATTTTCAAGCAAGTTTTTAAGCACGGAAATGACATGATCAAACGGTACTACAGGAAGCCGACTGTGGGGGTTGAGTGTCAGGTCAGTGGGGAGCAGCGGGACTGGAGTCAGGGAAACGAGCTGGAACACATGGTTCGGGTAAGAGGTAATTGGAGTTTAAACTGAAGAAGCAGCTGAACAACCGTGAGGGGGTGATGGGGCTCAAACCTATGGGATTTCAGGGGTAGCTGACGGTTGGGGAGCAGGGAAAGGAAGAAGTAGAAGTTGCCTTAGCAGTGTTTATCGGAGTACCAGGCAAAGTGGGGGGTGGTGCTGAGGAGCGGGAACGGATCCGGTGGGGGTAACCGTGGGCCTGGGATGAGTACACGAGAGGTACTGGCAGTGGAGAGGCAGGGGGTGTCCAGGAAACCACGGGGGGTGAGGGAGTGGGGCTAGGAAGCAGCCTCAGCAGGATAAGCAGAGGACAGGGAGTCACTCGTGTGGGAGTTCAGTAACTCATCCAAGAAAAGAGTGCAGAGAGGGAAAGAGAGGGACGAAGTCAGATTTATTTGGTGGAACTCATACATGAGGGGAGTGAGAGGTCAAAGAGAGGATGAACCAGAGAAGGACGGGCTACAGACGAAGGGAGATAATCGGGAGGATTCAGGATGATGGAAAACAGGTGAGGTGAACGCTTCTTCGACCCAGGGATGTGCTCTCTATGAAAAGTCCCATGGTCAACAAGGGTAAAGATGGAGAGAAAGCCAGGATCTCCTAGATAAAGCAGCTAGATGGTCATGTAAGAGCACCCTTTGGGGAGAGCAGTGTTGCCTTGAGTCAGTTTGTAAGGGCTTAGAAAATAGTTGAGACATCTCTTCACGATGGGGCAATGAATTCATGCTGCGTAAATACGCCCCCCCCCCCATTTCAGTGCACAATAATAAATTTAAAAAAGTAAAATAAGTAATAAAAGACTTAGTGGAAGGTTCTACTCTCCAGGCCAATAAAAGCACACGGTGTTGGGGGCAGCTGCTGCACAGACGTCCTGGGCTTTGTTTTGAAGCAGGGAGTGGGTCTGGGAGCTTAGTTTCTGCCAACGTGCTCCTCATGGGCTAGGGGAGTGGGGCCATGCCATCGGCTAACGCTGCTCAGGCTCCGCCTCTGTGAAAGGAGAGTAGAATAAAATATGCCTCGTGATGTCTCACTGCTGATTGGCTTTAGAAAAACTGTGGATGGTGGGGCAGGGAGGAGTTTGGAAAGTGGAGGTGGCTTAGCAAAAAACAATAGCACACCTTCTATTAAAAAGGGGAGGGTTATAGACAAGATGAGCCAAAGAACCTGACACACACACACAATCAATCAATCCATCGATCAATATAAATTCCAGTTTATAAATTTCAAAAACTGGTAAGATCATCATTTTAGAAGTGAAGATAAAGGTGGTGTTATTTTCAGAGGGAGCAGAGAAAGGGGGCAGGGGGCATGAGGGAGCATCCGAGGGACTTTTGTGATGATGATAATATTTTACTCACGACTGGGTTGTGATACTTCATTAAAGTACTTTACATATGACTTCTGTTCTTTTCTGCATGTATATTATAATAAAAAGAGTTTATTTAAAAATGGGAAAAGAAATAATAAAGCAAGGCAGAAATAAGAACAAGTGACTTTATAAGTAAATCTTGGGAATTAAAAGCATAGTCATTTAAACTAACTAAGAAGCCAAAAATTACATGAGGTTTTATGATTCCATAAATAACAGCTCTTTCTACACCACTGACTTGAAACCATTTGAGAGCTACCCAGATAGGTAGAGAGTCAAGTGACTTTTATTAAGGGGAAGAAGCCACACCAAAAAGCCCACATATTATATGATTCCATTTATATGAAATGACCAGAATAGACAAATCCACAGAGACAGAAAGTAGATGAGCAGTTTCCTGGGGCTGAGGGTGTGTCTGCTAATGGACATAGGGTTGTTTTTGGTGAAGAGTAAGGTTGTACAACTTATTATGGTATGTGGATTATATCTCAATTTTTAAAAAGCAAAAAAGCGAATTTTGCCACTGATATAAAAGCTGTGTTGGAGGATGAGGCCAAACTATTCAACCACATGCCAAACAAGTTTGCTGATGTTCCCTGCTTGCCTCACCTCTAGCTTATCCCTACACTCATCTGGATCTGACCTTTGAAAACTTGGGGGTGGCAGATGCATACAGAATTGCTGCCTCATACCAGTTCAGAATGCAGAAGGAGAAGGAGCTGAACTCCCTGGGTTGATAGCTTTTGTAATGGATTAACTCCCTCTGATCAAAGAATGTGAAGGAAGAGCTGTTACCCAGCAATCAGGTAGTGGGGAGCAAGAAAAAAGAATTTCACTTTCTAATGAATGTTCCTCCCTGTAGATACCGGAGGAGTGGGGTAAATCTTACCCTCTAAGAAAATCATCCCTAGACTGGACACAAAGCAAGAGTTCGTGAATTAAAGCTAGTGCTGGGAATTCACTCTGTGTTTAACACTTTTCTTATTGTACAGAAATTAAAAAGTCAGAGCGAAAGGAAAACTTTAAAGCCATGAGAGAGAAAAGACAGGCTATCTACAAAGAAACAGCAATTAAACCCACAACAGATTTTTCAAACAGCAAAAATAGAGGCCAGAAGAATCATAAGTACAATTGCAAAATGTCAACCAATAATAATAATCCAGATGAGTTATTATTCAAGAATGAAGGTAAATAAGTACATTTTTAGATATGTAAAATTGCAAGTTACTACACAGAGACTGTCAATGTTAGAATTATTAAGATATGTAGAGAAGTGATGCAGATGTAAGTGTTCCAAGGGAAGGCACTGAAATTAATAAATTGTTTTGAACATTGCATTAAGAGTTTGTAAAAGAAATAAAGTAAAAACTCAATATCATGTTTTTCTTAAAGATAAAACTAAGGGTGAGGGATATTTGATAGATAGAGTGCAAAAATCATTGTTACTTCTAAGAGGGAGATAAAAAACTATATCATTATAGTATTAGAATAATGATAGGTAATTGTGTATGCATAATGTAAGTAAAACCATGGAAATAAAATCTACAGGTAGATAAAGAAAAGGCATGTAAAAATCATTATGCACCTAATGGAAACAAGAGGATTAAAAATAGAAAGAAGCAAAGAAAAAAGTTGGTAAACTCCAAACACAAAGTAAGATTCAGAAATAATTCCAGACATATCAGGTATTACAATATGTGTAAGTAGATTAAGCCTTCAAGGACAGAGATTATTAGATACAAAAACACAATCCAACCATATGTTGCTGGTGAAGGATACCACAAAAACAAAATCACAGAGAGGTTGAAGACAAATAGATGAGAAAATAAACTAATTACTGTAGCAGTATTGTATAAAATAGACTTAAAGCATTGCATGAAAAAAGAGGGCAACTTGTAAAGAATAATCTTTTGAGAAGATGTAACAATCACAATCTATTTGTATCTAATAGCATATGGGGGGGGGATGTAAAGTAAAAATGGACCAAAATGTAAGGAGAGGTGGTCAAATCAATAATTTCAGTGGAAACTCTAATCCCTGACAGATACAGAAGCTGAAGAGACAATAGCAAGAATAGAGATTTAAGAAATACCATTATAAAGCTAACTGTAATAACACAGAACTCTGAGTTGAACAAATAGAGAATATACCATGCCTTTACACAGTGATCAGATTGAGACACAGGAATCTCAATAAATTTCAAAGAATCAGTATAATTAATTCCATGTTCTGTAACCAAAAGGAAATTAGAAATTAATAATAAATATTAAAAGTCTCCATATGTTTAGAAAAATGTAAATTGTATTAAAAAATTAATACATTAAAGAGTAAACCCAATGAGGATTACAAAATGTTGGAAGAATGTATCAACATTAGTATCTTATATGCATTCAAAAATAAATAAACAATGGAACATAAATGAGCTAAGTATTTGGTTCAAGAAGCTAAAAAAAAAAGGATAAATCTAAAGATTATAGGAAAAAGAAAATAATTAAAGACAAAAAAATTAAACAGAAAATAAAGAAACTATACAAAGAACCAAGAAAGTCTAAATATTGTTCTTTGGTAAAAATGAATAATAGATAAACCCTTAGCAAAACTGATAAGGACAAAAAGATGCAATGGAATATAAAAGAGTATGTAACTATGTATAAAATTGGGACATAAAAACATCATAAAGAGTACTACAATCACATTTATGCTACAAAAAATTATTTCAAAACTGAGAAAATAAATTGTTTTCTAGAAAAAAATGTGTTTAGATACCAATTTGAGTCAAGACGTAGAGAACTTAAAAGAATAATCATCAAAGAAGTGTAGATTGTAACTTAAATTCTCACTCTCTTTACTTATTAACCCTGAACCTCAACACCCCGCCACATAAGCATCAAAGTTATCTGTCTTCTGTCCCACATGATTTAACAAATAAGTTTTACTACTTCTTTGAGGAACAGAAGATCTTCATTTTATAAAAATGTTTTAAAGAATTAAAGCAGAGGGAAAACTACTTAGCTTATTTTGTGGCAATGTTATAATCTTGATGTTTAAACTAGACCGGGAAAGTAAAATAAAATTATTGTTGATTTCATTTAGGAAAACAGATATGGGAACCCTAAATAAAATACAACCAAATTAAAGTCAGCATGTGTGTGGGCTACATATACACTTTCAGGTATGTAAGTGTCAAGTAGGGATTATTCCAATGATATAAAATAGCTTTATATTAGAAAATTTAATTATATCACTCATTATATTAGCAGATTAAAAAAGAATACCATATGATCATCTCAACAGATGGAGAAAAAAGTTGAAAAAACTCAGTACTCAACCACAGTTATATATTAAATATTGTATATTATTTACATATATACACATATATTTTTAAAACTCTCAGCCAGTTGGAAAGAGGACACTTCCTTACATTGATTATTTCTATTAATAATACATAACAAACATAATATAGTAATGATAATACTTTCCAAGCATTCTTACTAATGTCAGGAAAAAGTAAAGAAGGCAAATTTAATCACTTTTATTATAATATTAGAAGCCATATGTAATGTAATAAATCAAAGATAGAGATTAGGGTTTGAAAGGGGTAGAACAAATGTTTTTAAAAGCAGACAATATAACCATCTACATAGAAAAATCCAGTAAAATCAATAAACTAAGATATACTAGAGTTTAACATATTCTAATCTCATATTAGATATGAGATTGATGTATACATATTATTAGCTATCTTAAACATCAGAAAGAGCAAAGTGAAATATGTATAAAATAATACATTACTAGGATGTAAATTAGCAAAAGACATTTAAAATATTGATGGAGAAAATTACAAAATATTATTGAAGGTTACAGAATGGACACCAATAAATTGAGAGATATACTATGTTCATGGGTAGATGATTATATCATAAAGATATCAATCCTTCATAAATTATCCTACAAATTCAATGAAATTCTAACTAAAATAATATTTTTTCATGGAATTCGACAAGCTTGTCCTAAAATTCATATGGAAGAAGAAAGAGACAGAACAGTTAAAGTTTTAGAAAAATAAGATGGTAAATTGCCTATAGACATCAAGAATTACTATTAAAACCATAGTAATTAATACATATAGCCTTGGTTAAGAGATAGAAAAATGGATCGATGCAACAAAAGGGGTCCCCAAGTATATGGGAAATTGTTAAATGACACTGCTGGAATTATAAATTAGTGGCAAAAATTTATTCAGCAAAAAACTAGTTGGGAAAAAAAATAGGTGAAATCAAATCCCTACCACATGCCATACATAAAATGACTAAAGACAAAAATATGATAAACAAATGTTTAAATGTTTAGAAGAAAAGATAAGAAAAAAATCATGTGGACTTGGGTTAGGAAAATATTTTATTTTCAAAATAGTAACAAAAAGCACAAACTATAAAGGAAAGGACAATTTTGAGTATATTAATGTTTTTGATATGCTTTATTGATTATGCTGTTACAGTTGTCCCAATTTCTTTTCCCTTTGCCCTCCTCCACCCAGTGACCCTCCTCCCTCCAGTTATCCCTGACCTTAGTCCATGCCCATTGGTTGTGCATATAGCTCTTCTCAACATCTTCCTGTCTACTCCACTCCCTCCTACTATGCTTCTTAATCCACATACCATCTCCCTCCCTTTCCTCTCTTCCCCCTCCCTGCTGACATCCCTGCAAAATGTTCCCCATATTTATAATTCTTTTCCCACTCTCATTGCCTACTTAGTTTGCCTTTGTTTTGATTCTCTAGCTTCTGTTGTTGGTTGTTGTGGTACAGTTTTCATTTTAATGTTCATAGTTTTAATCTTTTTTCTCCTAAACAAGTCCCTTTAACATTTCATATAACAGTGGTTTGGATCTGATGAACTCCTTCAGTTTTACTTTGTCCTGGAAGCACTTTCCCTGCCCTTCTATTCTGAATGACAGCTTCGCTGGATAGAGTCATCGTGGTTGTAGGTTTTTGCTTTTCATTACTTTGGATATTTCTTGCCAGTCCCTGCTTGCCTGCAGAGTTTCTTTTGAGAAATCAGCTGATAGTCTTATTGGGACCCGTTCGTATGTAATTCTCTTCTTCTTTCTTGCTGCTTTTAAGATTCTTTCTTAATCCTTAATTTTTGACATTTAGATTATAATGTGTCCTCGTGTGGTTCTCCCTGGGTCCAGTTTCTCTGGAACTCTCTGTGCTTCCTTGACCTATAAGTCTATTTCCCTCCCCAAGCTAGGGAAGTTCTGCTTCATTATTTTTTCACACACATTTTCAATTTCTAGTTCTTCTTCTTCACCTTCTGGCAACCCTATGATTCGAATGTTGGCCTGTCTATAGCTGTCCCATAGGTTCCTGAGCCTCTCCTCATTTTCCTCACTTTTCATTTCCTCTTTCTGCACTGGTTGACTGTTTGTTCCTTCCCTATGTTCTGATTTGTTGATTTGACCCCTGGTTTTCTTTCCCTCACTACTAGTTTCATATGTGTTTTTGTTCATTTCAGTATAACTAGCCTTCATTCCTTCCCCATCTTGTTTAAGATCTGCTGTCAGGTCTGTAAGCACTTTTACAACCAAAGCTCTGAACTGAGCATCAGAAAGATTATCTGCTGGTCCGTTAGATTAGATATTTGCTGTCTGGTCAGCTGTGTGACCAGGATCTCTATCATGATCTATGCCATCCTGACAATTTTGTGTTTACCTTTGCTTCCTGGGTGGGGCTGTCATATCTCCTATGCTATAGGGTGTAGAGCCCCATGCACTCACCACACCTGGGCTATCTTTCTCACCATGCTGTGGTGTTTTCTGTGGGGTGGGGGTTCAAGATGGATTCCTGCTGTTCACTCTCCGCTGAGAGACCAGGAGCCTCCTCCTCTGTCCCCACCCCCTCTGGGCCTCACACTCCAAGGCAATGGGGGTCTGCCTTCCCCAGCATTGGAATCACAAGCTGACGGGCTTGGTCTGCAGCTAGGGGTGCTCCTCAGGTGCTTCTTGCCTCCCCTTAAATACAGGGGTCTGTGCTTACTGTTGTCCTGTTGCCATCACTGCTGCTGCCACCGCCAGTACAGCTTCACCTCTCCACTCCGGCTTTGCATCTCCTACCTGTCTGGATGAGCACCACTTCTTTATAACTTCATACATTGGCCTTCCATTTATTTTCTGCAACTTCTGGTTATTTCTGGTTTGCAGTAGTTATAATCCTTCTTAGTTGTGGAGGGAGATGGAGCATGTCAGACTAGGCCTCCATCTTGGCCAGAAGTCCTATATTAATTTTTTAAAATATAAAATTGCATACATTGAAAGATAAGCCACAGACTAGGTGAAGATATTTATAATCACGTAAATTACAAAGGTTTAGCTTCCAGAATTGAAGAACTCTTATATACCAGTAAGAAAAGGCAAACACTTCAATAGGACAATGGGTAAAGGCAATGGACAGGTAATCTACAGAAAAGGAAATGTCTATGGAGAACAGACTTAAGGAGCTCAACCCTCACTGGTAATCAGAGAAATGCAAAAAAGAGCAATGAGATATCTTTTTCTCAGTTGTCGGAATGAAGAATTGAAATTAAAGTTGGCTAACTCCAAAGTTTGAGGGCGATGTGGAGACTTGGCAAATCACCCATGTTGGTAAAGGTAGTCACAAGTTCAAGCAATTTGGAGAGTCATTTGGCAATATTTGGTTCATGTGAAATGTGCTTTCTTTTTGGTCAGGTACTCCAGAATCTGACCCTGAGATGAGATTTGTGTATAAGTGCTGTATTAAGAAAGTTCTCTCAGAGAAGGCTAATAAGGGAATGGGGAAGCAGGACATGGAGGAGGAGGAAGGCAATCAATGGTGAAATCTCAGGCAAAGTCCTGCAGAGCATGCTTCACTGCCTGGAAATTGTTTCTTCCTTCCTACTTCTCAGCAGCAGACTTCACTCAAGGGCATATAATATGCAGAAGTGGTGCTTGACAGTTCAGGGTCACTTTTGGTTCTCCGTGTTAGATTTCACCTCTGACTGCTGGAGTGGGACTTGTGGAATACAATAAATGGGGAAAGAGATTTGGGTTGAACATCAACAGTGAGATACATGCCTACACCACATCTAGCCACTTTCTTCTTGCCCATCGTGCATCAGGGGACACAGACAGGAACATATGGCAGTGTTGTTGATAATATCAAAACACCAGAGAAAATCTGAATAAACAGGATACAGTTAAATACATTATGATATGTAAACACTAGAGGTACTTTATTGCAGTTAAAATGAATGAGACTGTATCTCTTTCTTTATGGATACAGGTCAAAAACACCAAGTGAAAAAAACTTTCAAGATGAAAAATGCTTATGACAATCACCATTTAGATAAACTAAAAATTCTAATTTTTGTGGATGCCTACATATACAATAATAGTATAAGACATGCAAAGGAAAGACAATTACTACTGAGGAAGGCAGGAGGTAATATGTCTGGACAAGTGCACAAATTAAGTATTAACTTCATCTGTAATGTTTTGATTTTTCACAAAATATGAAACAAAGAGGCATAATTTAATTAAGTTCAGGTGATGAATATATGGTGATTATTCAGGGAGGAGGTACTTTGCTTTTCAGAAGGTTGGAGCAATGATGGCTTAAGCAAGTGATTGGATTGAAGAAAGTATATTATTATTATTACTTAGAATAGAGAAGCAATCTCTTGGAGAATGAGACATTGAAGATGTATTAGAAAAAGGGTAATTGGTGAGTTTTTTCTAAATACTTCCATATCCTTCGCATCTTCACTTGACTTGAATACTGTCCATCATTCTTTAAGATTGGGCTCAGCTGTCACCTTCTCCAAAAAGACTTCTTTGCCATCTGCAGACAGAATGAGGCATTCTCTCATGTGTGATCCCATAAGAACCTGTATATACTACTTCACCGTTGAAATATTTTATAATTCTATTATATATACATATATGAGTTGCACTTGAGAATAACGACTATACGTGCTTCTGTATTTCCAGTGCCAGCCATGGTATCTGGCACATATGGGCATTGAATATACATTTGATTTAATAAACTATTTTAGAATATTCCATTTGTGAGGTTGAAACCCAATAAATAGTGGTTGACATTTAGGTCAGTGGATATGTAGGAAATAGGATATCTAAATAGATATCTTAATCAGGCTTTTGAAATGTTCAGTTTGTAGATGTAAGATAAGGTGTAGGTATAAGAGACTTGGAGGGAAAGAAGGCAAAAACCAGAATTTTAATGAGTATAAGTAATTAAGTAATTATTAATAGTAAAAAATGAAAATTGAATAATTTGCTCAGGTCACACCGCTAGAAAATGAAGGGACCAGAATAAGCCCAGGGCTTTCACCCCTTAAACGTGTACTAGCTACAATACAGTTTTCCCAGGAAATAACCATCCATGTTTTTAGCTCCATTTTTTGAAAATGGTTAGCTATCTAGTTAGGGGGATGAGGCTGAAGAGTCAGCGCTAGAGCCCACGCGCTCTCGTGTCATTTGGCGCAACGCTGTGCGGGCGGTCATTGAGCTACTGTCTTTCGGCTCCACACCCAGTCTGAAGTCGACTTCATGCTGTTGGGATGAGATTCAGCAAATTTCAGCTCTCCTTTGCCAGCTGGATCCCTGTAGGTCCTACCCCTGGGGGACCAAGAAGCAGACGGGAAGACGGAGGAGGGAACGAGACACACTTCTTGCTGTTGGCGTTCCCTTCCGGTTAGCGTTGCCCCCAAAAGGCGCTTTGGCTCCAGTCCACGGCCTCGTCCCGCAGCCCCAGAAGCAGCCTCAGTGGTCCTCAGGGAGCTCGGTGCCAGCAGGGCAGCACCCGCTCCTCAGAGACTGCGCTCCAACTCCCCTCCTGAGTTCCCGAGGACCGGCTCTGGCAGCAGCAGCTCCTTGGAGGTCTAAGTCCCAGCTGGTAGGGCTCCTCCTCGGAGCTGCGAGGTTCGGAACGCATAGACTCCCCCCCGCCCCCCCAAGTCCCCCAGCCCCCCAGTCCTGCACCTACTACCGCTGTGCTCTTAGTGTGTCCGTTTTGCATCTCCAGTTCTGCAACCTGTTTCAACCGTTCCCTATAGTGAATTCTCTTTGTTGAAATACCTAGGCTGCTATTTGTTTTCCGACCTGGACCCTGACGCATACAAATCCCTTGTTGGGGTTTCTCTTTCCAGAATGCCGAATAGAGCGTAAGCCTCATTGCTCCACAAACTGCTGAGAAGGTCAAGTTTTACATTTGGAGAAGCTGAGGCTCAGGAAGACGACCCCAGGTAAAATTCCAGAACGTGTTTCTAACTCCGAGACATGATTCCAGTTTTTCTTCTCTCATCGTCTCATACTGAATATAATATATGCTGTTCTTTTTCCATCTTGTTTTCCTTTACTGTGAAGTTCTAGTACATACACATTTGGTTCTGCATTCGTTTTCCTAACCTTCAAGAGTTTGGGGGTGAGTATGTATAAACTTCCAGTCTTTCATCAGAGCAGAAATAAAGGTTTCGTAATCATAAAGTTCTGGGAGAAAGCCACAGTAAAATAAGCTCAGGTCTTGAAATTACCTTTGTCACCGTTGGTGAGGAGGGAGTGGATATGGGTGTACCAGTGGCCAATGGTGCCAAGCCTTAGCCTTCAACCTCAGCTGCCACCAGCGAACACCCGTGGAAGCACCGGGTCCTGGGATACCTTCTTTATTCATTTTTTCACGTTTACTACCATGATGCAAAGTAGATGTAACAGAATTACATCATACGGTCCTACATGCATTTAACTTGGAAGCATTTCTGCTTGCATGGGAGGAGGGGAGGAGGGAGGAGCATAAGAGGAAAGGAAAAAGAAGGAGGAAAACCGGGGGGAAGCAAGGGGAGAAAGGAAGGAGTCTGCATAGCCTGCAATTAAATTGTGCATTCAATTCGGGTCAGCCCTCTACCAAGCAGCGTTTGGCTTGAAGTAACCTGAGACGAGCATGTGAAACCATTATTCCCAGAAATGGCCTGTGTTTCAAATGCTTCTCATTTTGTATCAGCTGGGCTGAGCGCAGTTCTAATGTTTGAATATAAACAGTTCCCATTCAACAGAGCCCTCGAATGCAGGCCACCTCTTTCATCTGGTCCCGAATGAAGAAGCAGCCATCTCCTCCAACACTAGAGGCAAAGCTGGTTCTGCTGGTCTTAACAGAAATACACAGAAGCACATAGACTACCCAGTAGCAGCCTCTGTAGAGACTGAAAAAAATTGGCATAACTTTTGCCTTGCGATCTGACCAGAGTCAAACTGCTGAATGTTCCCCATTAGTATTGCCTTCCCTAATCCTAAAATACTGAAACTGATGCCTACAAAGGGGTATCTACCTTCCTGAGGTCATACAGAGAATGAATAAAGGCTGAGCTGGGCTGGGTTGGGATTTGAGTCCAAGTTTCTCTTTCTCCAAAGCTCTGCTCCTGTTTTATCTGCTGCCTCTTGCAGACAGTAGAAGAGCAGAGGTTGGCAGGTGTATTTTAAGTGCTGGAGAGAGGAGAGGCAATGCAAGGGATTCCTGGGGTCTAAGTGCAGCGAGGTGCTGGAATGACCTCACAACGCGAGCTTCAAAACCAACATCACTGCGTGTAAAACTCTGAGCCTTCATTTCTGCTACACAATCTATTTCCTGAGATAATGCTATTCTCTTGATCAAATCACTTCTAAGGGCATGTTTCTCTTCCCTTTCGGGAGGGTAGTGTGTTCCCTAGAAATAAAATGAGTCTACTTGTCACTTGAAATGACCCGTGGACTTAGAATAGCGGTGCTTATTTCTGCAGTTTGTCTTTCCCTTGTTTTCATCGTGGTCACCTGGGTTAATATCCTGGGTGGCAGGAAATGAAAGGCAGTGCGTATTTTTCCTTGCGATTTTCAAATTTGAATTTCCTGCTATGAGTGCTTTTGCTGCTTAGTTGAAATTAGAGCAGGATGAACTTCTTGAACTGTCACCAACTTGGCCACAGGCTGACTCCAGGACTTTCTGTAGGAATGTCCCCTAAGGGAACAGCATGCAATGTCTCTGCAGGAGAGATTAAATGGTTTAATAATTTCCTATTAAACCCACGGCTTCCAAACAAAACTGAGCCCTTCAATACCGCTTTTTACACCCCAAATCCTAGTTAAGTGATTTTAATCTTGGATAAGGCATTTACTATAAGAAAAGAAGATGCTCCAACATTATCTCTTTCTAGCCTTTTTGGGGGTGATGGAGTGTGAGCCTTTGCTGAAACATCATAAGGCATGGTAGAACAGTGGCTTTGTGTGAGTTGGAGGAGAAAGGAGTGAGTTATGTATATAAACAAGAATAAATACTAGTAAGACATAATAGAGGGGTGAATCTAGCACTAATGTTGACCAATGTACCAGGGACTGACGAGTTGGGTTGCCTCAACTCTGACCAGAAAGAAACAAATCAAAACAGACAAACAAGGAAGCAAACCAGACCCCACCAGAATAGGGCATATCTGTGCTGTTTCCATTCCTAATGAACAAATGAAGTTTCCGAAGGACGCGTGCCGCACCGTCAGGGGAATCAGCACACGCCAGATAGATTTTCGAAGCTCCTTATTCCTACTTTCTTAGAGTAATTGGATAGCACAGTCTCCTTTAAAATACCATTTTTGTTCTTACTGTAGTCAAGTGATATTTAAAAATAAATCTTTAATGTAGAAGAGGGTTAGATTTACAGAAGAATTTCAAAAATAGTACAGAGACTTCCCATATAGCCCATCCCCTGGCTCTCCTGTTATTGACAGCTTACATTAGTATGGCGCATTTGTCACACCTAGTGAGGGTGATATTGATACGTGATTATTAAATAAAGTCCATATTTTATTCATATTGCCTTAAATTTTACCTCATGTCCTTTTCTGCTCCAGTATCTCACCTAGGATACTGCTTGTCCCCTTAGGCTCCTCTCAGCTGTGACAGCTTCTCCACCTTTCCTTGTTTTTGATCACTTTGATAGATTTGAAGGGTGTTTTGTATAAAGTCCCCCAGTTGGAATTTCTATGATGTTTTTCTTCTGTTTAGACTGAAGTTATGTGTCTTTTGGGTAAGTTCACAGAGGTGAAGGGTCATTTTTACCACTTCTATATTTATATATCTATCTCTATATGTTGATCTATGTTTATCTCTGTGTGTCATGTATATATATGAGAGAGAGAGAGAAAGAGAGAGAGAGAGAGAGAGATTTTTTAAGGACCTGGCTCATGCTATTGCAGAGGTATAAGCTGAAAACCTGTAAGGCAGGCTGGCAGTCTAGAGACCCAGGGTAGAATTGTATTTTGAGTACAGAAGCATTCCTGCTGATGAATTCCTTCTTGATCAGGGATGTCAGTCTTTGTTCTACTAAGGCTTCAGTTGATTAGATGAGACCCATCACATTATGGAGGGTAATCTATTTTACTCAGAATTCATTGATTTACAAGTTACTCTCACCCAAAATTACGTGCACAGAAATGTCTAGAATAATAGTGACTAAATATCTGGGTGCTGTGGCCCAGCCAAGATGACCCATAAAATTAACCATCAGAAGCAGAAGAGATGATAGTATCTTCCTCTTACGCTCTTCTTCTACCCTCAGCCTTGTATTCTAAGGGCCCAGGGGAGAATTCACTGGGCTTCATTTTCATTAAGGAATAGAGATTGATTATTTGGTGGGGGTGGGGTGGGCAGAAGGAAGTCTATGGATGTAGAGTTGGAAGTTACCTGAGTTCAGGGGGAAAGCACTGGGTTCCCAAGACTGAGGATTTGAAGAGATGGCAGGTTTCTCAATGTGGCTAGGGTCTACACCCTGCTACCAAGAAACTCCTGGTGGTGGCTTGATGGGGTGCTGACATGGGAGGTTGTGTGGGCTGGAACCAGGGTGCCAGGGCTTGGATGCCTCTGGTGAACAGTGAGAGAAGAGACCCCTCACCCTTCTCCTGGAGCCCAGCAAGAGGGATACAGAGCATCTTGACCACAATCAGGATATATGGAAAACCAGAGGCCTGTCTCCATTTCAGTGCCGTTCCAATCCTAGGATTTCTTTTTTTTTTTTCCAACCTCAGGGCAGAAGAAAAAAGTAACATAGGAAATAAAATTGCAAATGGTTTTCTTGTTTCCCTGGTAAGTGGAACCTCCGAGTAAGCAGGTTAATAACTGGGAGTAAAATAATGGGCTGCGCTTTGTCTCTCAGTGTGTGGAGCTGACCATCCCACGCTAATAACGTCTGTCTTTGTAATTGTTTCTCAGTGGTTTTGGCAACTAATTTCTTTCAAAATAACTATAAATTGTAGGACATAAGGTATCTGAGAAATCCCCACATGGAAAGGCCTCTCTTCAGTGATAAGGAAAATGATGTGTTCAAGGCCCCTAGTGGAGAGCAGGGTAAGACTGGAACGCAGGCCTTCCAAACCTCTTTCCACATGCTTCCACATGCTTCCACGTGCTTTCCGTCTTTCCCACCTTCATATAAATTTGCTATTTTACATTATGCAGCTCAGTTACTTCATTTTTTAATATAAGTTAGTTCTTCACTTTCTGAAACTGTTATAGACTAAATTGTGTTCCCCCAAACCCAGGTGTTGAAGCCCTAACCCCCATTAATGACTGTGTTTGGAGATGAGGACTTTTAAGAGTCAATTAGGGTCAAGTGAAGCCGTAACGATCGGGACTGGGCACTAGCAGAACCAATCCTGTGATTAGAGGGTGTTGGCTTGCGACTTTGGAAGTTCCTCCAGTGAAATCTGAAACTGGCTCCCTATGCATTGAGGGCAAGGAGAGGCTGAAGAAAGAGCAGATCACCCCAGGTCGGTAGGTGGCAGTTTTAATAAGCGAGGCTTGTTTGGGGTGGCCACAGACAAGCTGAGTTTTATACCTATTTGCCAGAATCTTAGAAGTTTATATAGAGGCCTTAACTGGGTTAAGTCACCTATTCAATCTAGATGGTCTCAACAACACCTTGAAATCCTTGAAATCACTCCTAGTGTGAGAAGGATGGGCAGGGCAGGTGTACATTCCAAGGACAGGAGAGGGGGTGACGGGCCTCTGATTGCGGGTCAACTGGCAGTCGTGTCCTCTCAATGACTTCCTTCAACAGAAGGTTGGAACCTTCAGTCCCACCCCCCGACCTCAGGGGAGGGGAGAGGGGCTGGAGATGGAATCAGTTGCCAATGGCCAATGATTTAATCATATTTAAGTAATGAAGCCTTCAGAAAAGTTCCCAAGGACAGGATTCAGGGAGCTTCTGGGTTGGCGAGCAGGTGGAGGCGCTGGAGGGATGGCGAGCAGGTGGAGGTGCTGGAGGGGCAGCGAGCAGGTGGAGGTGCTGGAGGGGCGGCGAGCAGGTGGAGGTGCTGGAGCGGCGGCGAGCAGGTGGAGGTGCTGGAGCGGCGGCGAGCAGGTGGAGGTGCTGGAGGGGCGGGGAGCAGGTGGAGGTGCTGGAGCGGCGGCGAGCAGGTGGAGGTGCTGGAGCGGCGGCGAGCAGGTGGAGGTGCTGGAGCGGCGGCGAGCAGGTGGAGGTGCTGGAGCGGCGGCGAGCAGGTGGAGGTGCTGGAGCGGCGGCGAGCAGGTGGAGGTGCTGGAGCGGCGGCGAGCAGGTGGAGGTGCTGGAGGGAGGGCGAGCAGGTGGAGGTGCTGGAGGGGCGGCGAGCAAGTGGAAGCACCTGGAGAGGGTGTGGAAGGCCTGTGTCCTCCTCACACACCTTGCCATGTCTCTCCCATTCGCTGTTCCTAAATTCTATCCTTTCACAGTAAACCAGCGCTCTAGTTAAGTCGAATGTGTCTCTGAGTTCTGTGAGTTGCACTGGCAAAGTAATGGAACCCAAAAAGGGGTTTATGGAAACCTCTGAAGTCAGTCAGAAGCACAGGTGATAACCCAGGTTTGCCACTGGTGTGTGAAGTGGGGGTGGGTGGATGTACCCTTAGGACTGAATCCTTAACTTGTGAGATCTGATGCTATTTCAGGGTGAATAAAGTCAGAAGTAAGTTGAATTATAGGAAATCCAGCTGAGACCTGCAGAATTGCTTGTTGTTGTGGGGGAATACCCTCCTCTCTACATTGGAATTGGACCCAGATGTATATAAAGGAAGTGGGAAGGACATTTCAGGCCAGGGAAAATATGTGAGCAAAGGCAAGGAAAAATCAAAGGTCTGTCCTGGGACAAGGGAATAAATAAATTTGGCTGTAACCAAGGCTCCTACACTCATAAAATCATAACCCATCTGTTACACAAAATAAATCATGAAGAACAGCTACTTTGAAAAATTCTTATATACTGCCTAATTATAAATATATAAATATGCATTTTGTTATACACATAAATTTATATTATATATGAAGGTGTCCATAAGTTGTTGTGCAGTTTGAATTGGTAATAAGTTTACTCCTACATAGGATGCAAACAACCTGCAAAATGTGACAGAGAGAGGATTTACACAGATTTAAAATACTGAAATGTCCACTTTCAACAAGGCTACCATCATCTCGCATGCATTTGAATCTAGCCATTATTATACATAGGGTTTATTACATAGAAAATGGAGTAAGGATATTAAAACAAGTTAACAGTTTATTTAAATGTTGAATAATATTTTCTACTTTGCAAATTGCTTTATATATTACACAAACATAATATATTTACTATTCAAACTGAACCAGGACTTTGTACACACCTTGTATTTATAGTGTGCACACACATGCACTAGTTCTCAAATGTGAGTAGGAATCAGAATCACCTAGATGGCTTGTTAGCACACAGATTTCTGGGTCCCAGTGTCGGAAGAGATTCTGATTTAGTTGACCTTGGGTAGGACCCAAGAATTTGTCTTTTTAACAAGATTCTAGATGAGGTTTATACTGCTAGTAGTGAGCCACATCAAGAGACCCACTGGTTTATTGAGCAAAAATACACCAGGGGTGATTGGAAAAAAGAAAGAATTCTTTCTCCCTGGCTCCTTCCTTCCTTCCTTCCTTCCTTCCTTCCTTCCTTCCTTCCTTCCTTCCTTCCTTCCTTCCTTCCTTCCTTTCTTCCTTCCTTCTCTCCTCCCCACTGCCATCATGCGCTCCTATATATATATATGTATGTTTATGTGTGTGTGTGTGTGTGTGTGTGTGTGTGTTCCAGCCTTCCCTGGGTAGCACTGCTTTTGCAGAGCAGTCGTGGCCAAGGTCTAGATCCCAGCTAACAGGAAAGAATATGATCTCTTCATTTCTCACCCGGCCGGTTGCCATGGTCTCTTTACCTGTTTCCTTGCCTCCCAGCTCTGTTTTGTCTGAGTCTTTCCCTTTGCAGCTGCCAGTTGCTGTCTGAAAACAGGTCACTTCTCAAAACTTGCAGTAACTTCCACTGGTACAAAAGAGCAGGAATTCAGACTCACCTTTGGTGACTTAGAAGCAAGGAGATTATTTAGCTGCTACAATAGACTGTCTTTCTCACTTGTGTGAAGGGAATGCTTAATTAAAACCTAAGTCTACCCATCTTTGGTAATCATTTCAATATTATTCCTTATTAAGCTCTTAACTTTTAAGTGGTATAGAAATTAGTTGGTTTAAGTCCACCAACATTTATAAATCTCTGTTCAGGACCTGGCACTGTGCGCATGGAAGTATCTTTCCTGTTCCCTGAACATGCCTTTGGGTTTGAGTAACGGCGTGGTCAAATAAACAGAAAAACCAAAGTACAACCCCCTTGCTACAAACCCCCCAGCAAACCAAAAGGCAGAACACGAGGGAGATGAGACGGTCGTTCTCTGAGACTACAGAGAGTAAATTCTTTAAAAAGATAAATCTCATCAATTCTGTTTCTAAAAACTCAGGCATATGTATTCAAGCAGAAACTCAGGAAAACTAGAAATTGTATTATTATAGAAATAACCCGAATTCTAGTGTCCACTCCTATAAAAATAATCTGTGTGTGTCTTTGATTGATTTACTTCATTCCTCTGTCCCTTCATCTGTAAAATGAGGGGCTGGGCCCAGGTGATCTGCAGAGTTCCATTTAACGCGAAGATTCTAGGATTGCAATGTTTTGTGGACAGACACACAGAGCAGACTTTAATTATAAGTTTGCAAAGGCATCTAGGGGGCCAGCTCCATCTGCTCCTGAAGTCTTAAACCTTTATTAATTGTTGTTGGGAGGGGGCAGAGAGGCAGAGAAGTCCCCTGGACCACAAGCCTTCCACTCCTGGTTTCTCACTGCACAATATTCCCCGGGACTTGGGAGCCAGATGGCAACATTTTTGAAGACGCACCAAGGATTTGAATTCTGGTTTGTATTAAATATCACATGTTAATTATTAATCTGCAGCAGATGTAAATGTATATTATTACACTACATTAAACATTGATGTTGCAGAGACCAGCCTGTGGACCACATGGAACTGTTCGGGAAACACATTGGTCCTCTGACTAAAATCCAGATTTAAAATCCAGGTAAATTAGGTAAAACTCTTTAGAAAGAATATTTATTACTCGTGTGATATGCAAAGAACATGAGCATCATTTCAAAATAAGTGATCATAGCTAGATTTATTGAGGTCTTATTATGTGCCAAGGAGTCTTCTAAGTGCTTAATACACGTTGATAAATTTAATCTCCTAACAAGTCTATAACATAGGCATTGCTACTTACTGTTGGGGTGACGCTTTTACTAAGCCTCAACTATGTACTGGGAATTGTTCTAGGTCGTGGGAACACAGTGGTGGAGTAAGACATTGTCACCATTTTTATGGAACTTGCTTTCTGGTTAGGTGAGACTGACAAGACACCTCCAAACCAATAAATGAGCAAAGTAATTTCAGAGACGCATAGGTACCACGAAGTATATTTGACAGAGGTATGTGATTTCCAGGGGCTGAGAGGGGTTACTATAGATCTGCTGGCCTGGAGAGTCCTCTCTGAGAAGAGACATTTGGGCTAAGGGTTCTAGGCCAAATGGCCTAACAGTAATTTCCTAAAAACAACTGGGCCAAACAGTTGTTTTAATCATCTGCCTATCAATTTGATAGCGCTTCATGTTGTCCAAGGTTATTTAGCATACGGTGTATTTTTAGAATGACAATTCCCTGAGTATTGTGCATTTTAGCGGTTGTTCATGCCACCGACGTCAAGAATATTGTAGGCGGTAGTGTAGGTTTCTGTTTCCCAAAGCGTTTGCTGTCCAGTCTAGAGCTGTTTATTTCTTTGCGAAGTTTACATCTCTATTTGGATTTTCCATTTTTAATTTTGCCTCAACTTCTCTGTGAATGGCTAGAAAAAGTTTGTGGAGAGACAAGCTGGGCTGCTGCAGTGTAAAAATAGATACCCTAGCCTGTCTTCAAGTTGGTACATCCTCTCCTCTCCCAGGATACTGCCGCCAGGAGAAAGGCCATCTTTGGTGCCCTCTGTTCTCCTTGCAGGGATTTTTCTCTTTTACCCCTTTGCCTGCCCCAGAAGCCAGTCAAGCCCCTATTTCAGCTCTCCCAATTTCTATCTCTGTTTACTTCATAGCTACTAAAGATCAAAAGCTGTACGTTTGTTGCCTCGAAACATACAATACAATGTACAGGTGATGTATCATAGAATTGTACACTTGAAACCTATATAATTTTATTAGCCAATGTCACCCCAATAAATTTAGTTTAAAAAGACCCTAATTCTATCCCACTGGAAACTGCTTTCGTTTGTTATATACAGAGCTTCGAGAGCCCAACTGATTTTGCTTCAACTACTTTGTAGCTGGGTTGTAGGCACATGACCTAAGATCTGACAGTGGAGAGGTCCCCAGACACAGAGGGGAAAATAAGCCCCGGGAAGGGCAGTATGCCACAGAGAAACCAACATTTGTGACCAGTGGTGGGAGGTGTCGGGCAGCTTTGGTGCTATTTCTGGCATCTAGTCCAGGATGTGATACATGCTGGGGGGCTGTGATGGTTCCTCTAGGGTGGTCCCCAGGTGGGCTTGGATGCTTTTCCTAGATGCATTTTACCTACCTGCATCTATCCTGCATTGCGTAGCATAAACCTGGTAATTTACGTCTCACAGAGATAGTATGAATCGCATACTATCTTTGATTGAATTACTTTATGCTGTCTGAACTAACTGAAGTGGATTCAGTTGTCTTTGACTAAAAACTCTGGTCAACACACCTAATATATTTGCATTTTATTGAGATACTTGATGATGGTGCCTTAATCCATTTGGGCTGCTAAAACAAAATACCACAACCTGGATGGCTAAAAAATAACAAACACTTCTCATGGTTCATGGTTCTGGAGGCTAGAAAGTCAAGTTCATGGTGTCAGCAGATTCAGTGTCTGGTAAGGTCTTTCTTCCTAGGTGGCTGTCTTCTTGCTATGTCCTCAGTAGAGATAGCGGCAAGGGAGTTTTCTAGGTCCTTTGTTTATAAGGGCACTCATCCCATTCATAATCACTGGGTTATGGCTCTGTCATAACCTAATCACCTCCTAAAGACCTGACCTAATATCATCACCTTGGTGGTTAGGATTCAACATAGCAGTTTTGGGGGGACACAAATGTTCAGACTGTAGCAGGTGGAAAAGTATCAAAGGGAGCATGTTATAATGGCAGAATGACTAACTCATATCATGTTGGGGGCCAGTCACCCTTTCTCTTCATAAATCTAGTTGCCTTTTCATCCTTTAGTTTTCTTGTCTATAAAATGAGAATCATAACTATCATTATCTCACAGGTCTGTTGTTCTAGGTTAAATAAAATGATTAGAATACAATTTTAATAGCAAACATTGGCTAGCATTTTTGTTAGTAGTAGGATGGGCTGATTCATTTTGTCTAAGAGAGTGCTAGAGTTGATGTATTCAAATAGGGAACAGCAGGTCTGGGACAAAGGAACACGGAGAAAGAACATATTCAGAGTCAGATGCACATTTGGGGAGCAGGATGGGGTTCTGTTTGAGTAAATTCCCCTCAGGCAGGTGGGGACTGCAGGAAGGTACTGCTGGGAAGAGCAGTGGGACCAGACAGTGGGGTTGGGGCTGGACCACAGAGAACATTATAGGCGCCTTTCACTAATGGGCAGCCCTGGCCTCAGCCCCTTCCTCCCAGTCTGGGTGGAAGGACCTCCTCCTTCCTTCTTCCCAGCAGGAACCCACTTGGTCGCCTCCAATTTTCAGCCGTGTGCCTGTGTGCACATCCCTCTTGTTGCTTCCTGGGCAGGTCCTGATATCAATGCATCGACTCCATCTGTCCAAAGCACCAGGAGTTGGACTAAATGCGTGTGAAGGCTATGGCAGAAATAGGAAGGATTATTTTAAAAACTCTGAATAATATATGCTTGAAAAATTATGGTTAACTGAGGGGTTGGATCACTCTGTATTCTGGTAAATTCCCTCATTTGTGCTCTAGTAAAAAAATGCCAACGCACTTTGGGAAAAACTATGATTCAGTAACCACTTTATGATATGAGTCTAAAGGGCCAATTTTCCACCCAATAATGCATTTAGTATAATAATATTATTATTTTTTAAAGTATATTTTATTGATTACATTGTTACAATAGTTCCAATTTTTTCCCCTTTGCTCGTCTCCGCCCAGCACCCCCCTCCCCCAGTAATCCCCCCCAAGTTCATTAATGTTATTTTTATATTTAAAATTTTTATTTATTTTTAGAGAGAGGGGAAGGAAATGAGAGAGGGAGAGAAACATTGATTTGGTAGAGAAAGATTGATCGGTTGCCTCCTGCACACCCCCAGTTGGGACCTGGCTGGCAACTCATACATGTGCCCTTACCAGAATTGAACCTGTGACCTTTGGACCTGTGGGAGGATGCTCAACCCTCTGAATCACACCAGTCAGGGTGTATTTTTTAAATTTCTTCTTTTTTATCTTCCTCTTCCTTCTTCTTCTCTGACCCCACCATTCTTAGTTAAACTGAAATTCTCTATTGAGGTTTAGAATGGATGTATTGGTGCTTAATCTAGAATGACCCTTGTCATTTTCTGGAAATAGTCTTTATTTGAGATGATTTATAAGAACCTGTTGATTTTTTTCTGAGGCTCGCCTTGTAATATCAACCCATTCTAGTACAAGGAATGATTATTTCATAGAAAATAATCAGAAAAATTTTACTAGTCATAGGGCAGTGACAGGAAGAATGGTGATTATTATGGACAAGGGCAAATCCAGCCATCATTTCTGTTTTATTTTGTTTTCTCAAAAACATGTGTTCAACTGAACATATATTTGGCCAACCACCTCCTCCCTTGTCTTTTTGAAAGTCCATATGTTCTTCAGCTTCATTTGAGTCTTTGTGAAATTTTAAAGAGTCATTTGATGAGCATGATTTCTAGGTCTTTAGAAATCAGACCGAAAGTCAGTTGCTTGAACGAAATTGAACTTGCATTTTTCTAATACTTTGAAAAAATATGTGGGTCAGATTCAGAAGTTCAATTTTCTCGCACTACTTGGAAGTAGATTTATACACAGCCAGGACAGATTTACACATGGCTTATTTTCCAGTAGACTTCAGAAGGTCATAAATTTTGTCCACCTTCTCTATTCGATTGTCCACATTCACATTCAATATGTGTTTTGCTTTGAACTAGCATTTGGGTGTAGTAGCTTTTGTGCCTTTCCTCTCTCATGGGTGCAGTGGGTTCATTTTCTCAGCAGAACATATTCCTTATGTGCGTCAAGCAACTGTGAGGTAAAATAATGAATTGGGGGTTGTCAGAAGGACCTGAGACTGCTAAAATCTATTTACACTTGCATTGGATTGGGCAGGAACTTGGTTATCACAGTGTTTGGGTTCAGATTACGATCTCATTCAATAGGGCGAGGCAAGTGTGCTGACCTGGAGGTTAGGAGGAAGTTGGATTCTAATTCTTGGCTTTCTCACCACCTGGCTGTGTGACCCCATGAAAGCATTTTTCTCCCTGGACCTAAGTTTCCCAGTTCTAAAGCAGAAGGCAATAGAGCATAGCAGTGTTTCCAAGCTGGGCTCTTCAAAGCCCTGTGGTTCCAAAGAGCTGTCTCTGGAGCTGCCTGGCTTTTATAGGTTTTATGTGTTAAGATTTGCAGAAAACTGTTTTAGATTAAAAGAATTTGTTGCTACAAAACAAAGATGGAATGACCGTCAATTCTAATATTTTAGATTTTTAAGTTTGTTTTATTTTCAGTTACTTAATTTTTGTCTTGTCATGGGTTGTAAATGATTTCGAGGAAATTATACCTGGATCGGAGCTGTGGAAATATAAATTTGGTTTTATTTGTTGACAGGTATCTTATGTCCCAGGGTATACAAACCTAGGGTTGTTTATTTGTTATTTGAAACTGCCTGCTGGGTTTTAAAAGTGGACGTGGAAAAACCGAGTGGTAAAACCTCTTATAGCTAAATAAATGCTTAACCTATGATTAGAAATTTCATTCCTAGATATATGCCCAATAAAAATATATACAGATGTTTACTAAAAGACATGCATAGAATGTGTACAGCAGTACATTCTATTTGTAGTGCATTTGAGACTTTAAATGTTCATCAACAATAGAAAAGATAGATTTCCTTGCATTGTCAGAATGGAAAGTTACTCAGCAATGAGAATAATGGCTCTACAACTACACACAACATGCAGATGAATCTCACAAGCACAAAAAAATACATAATTATGAGTTCATTTATTAAATACAAAAACACAGAACACTAATCTATGTTAGAAGTCAGAATTATCAATACCATTGTGGGGGAGAAAGATAGTGGGAGGGGCTAATGAGTGAGGGCTTCTGGGATGCCAATCATAGGCTCTTTCTTAATCTGGGGGCTGGTGAAGTGTGTGTTCAGTTTGTGAAAATGTATCACCCTGTACATTTATGGCATGTGCATGTGTTTGTATGCAGATGGTACTGATTAAAATTTTTGTAAATTCCTCTAGATTGTCTTTTCAAATCCTCTTCCTAAGATTAGTTACTGCAAAACAAAATAACATGCTAAGTTCTGGTAGTACTTTATATCATGAGCAAAAGGGCGTGTTTTCAACTTTAGGTGTCAAGTTGAAATCATACTGTGCTAAAGGGATTTGCCTAATCATGGAAATGATTACCTGTCACTCTTATACCTGTGGACGTTGGTCTTGGTGCTTCTGGCAGCTGGAAGCTTGGAAGGTACTGATTTAAACTGTCTTATATCATGTGACAAGCCTTTCTTTTTCTCATTGATCATTTAAAACCCAACTCCTAGAGTCTTCTGTTTCCTCTCCTGAAAGATGAAATTTCTCTCGTGCCATAAACAACTGTAACTGGGAAAAGTAAATGAACTAATGATTTCCAAACAGGGAACACCAGGGAGCACAGGACTGTGATGCCTGAGAGGAGTGAAGTAGATAAGGGAGGCTGTGGGGTTGTCCCCGTTTGTTCCTTGTAAGGGGAACTGAAACAGGGTGAGCAGCTTCACCGATACAGAGAGTGGAGTTCAGGAAGGCTGAGACAGCTCAAATTTGAGAGACAGAGAGAGGAGGGAGCTTCAGAGACAGACAGAGAGAGAGAGAGAGAGAGAAAGAGAGAAATCTGCAGTGGGGTTCTTTCTGATTTTGGATTAAGTACTAAAAGATGCATGCATGAAAGGCGAGGGAAAGAATCACTGAAAAGCAATAGGCTGAGAAATTTCTGAGGCTCACATCAGACTGAGAATTTTTTTGTACTCCCACAAGACACCGCATGTGAATCTAGGGCATTTGGTCGAGTCTGCCCCGCTTTGTGGACAAGTGGGGGCCAGGAGGCACGATGGCAGCCCGTCTCTTCAGCGGGCAGGGAGGTTGGTATCAGTCTGACGCAGCGCAGTGAGAAGTGCCGAAGACCAGACCTGGATAGTCTGTCTGAAACCACGTCACCAAACACCACCCGTGACCTAGGCAGGCAGGAGCTGATAAGAATACAGGTTCAGAATGGGCTTTCAGTTCGGGGCTCGGAGAGTCCTGTTTGGAAGAGCAGGTAGCTACTGTGACTCTCTGTGGTTCCCGTGGCTTCACTCAGTACCAGGAGAATTTAGACGTACACCTGCAATTCTAGGAGATGCAAGCTAACTTATGGTGACAGAAAAGTGATCAATGGCTGCCTGGGAATGGCGGTGGGCAGGCAGGGAGGGATCTGAGGGACAGATGGCGGGGAGGAACCTCAAAGGGGCATGAGAAAACTTTGGGAGCAGATACGTGTGTTCATTATCTTGATGGTGGTCGTGGTTTTACCGCTATGTACACATGTCAGAACTTCTCAAGTTGTATACTTGAGACGTGCATTATATTTATGACCATTATACCGCAGTGAAGCTGTTGCTTTCTTATCCTGCGTTAATTAATTCATGTTACAGAGCTGGCTGTTATACTTTCATTTGATCTTACTGCAAGGTCCACTCTTCTGGAGTTAGAGTGGATCGCATATTGCAAGTGGCAGGTATTTGAGATGGGCTAATGGACTTAAGAGGCAACTCAGTCGTTCCATTCAGCGGTGCTAGCAAGTTCTGAAATATGCGGGGAGGTCTGGTTTTGGGGGTGTACATGGAGTTTTCTTCTTCTGTCCAATTTTCTGCTCAGGACAATTTGGAGGCACCTTGCTGACTGGATCTCACCTCCCAGGTTCTACCCCTTGTGGACCTAGAAGGAACACATGTAAATCCCATGCAAATGAAGGGTAGTCAGACATTTAATTACTTTCCAGGGAACTATGGAACTGTTTACTTTTTGACAAGACTGTGTTTATTGCAGTGATAAACTTCTCAGATTTGAATTTGAAATTCCGGATTTGCCAGAATAATATCTTATTGAAGCATTTATTCAAATAAGGATGGGGTTTTAAAAAAAATTAATATTCCTTGGTCCCTTCAGAATGTGAAGCATGGAAAGGCAGGCGACTTTTAAACCCAGTTAGACAGACATAAGTTCACGTCTCTCACAGACGGAATCTCTAACAGTAAGTTTAAGTTTTCTACGCTGCAACTTCCTTCAGTGTAAAATGGAGATACTAGGAGGTTTCTTGTAGGATTTGTGTATGTGTGTGTGTGTGGGGTGGGGGACGAGTGTGTGAGGGTTAGAGATGATATTTGCAAACTGCCTAGAATAGCGCCTGAGTAGAGCCTCAGTAAATAACAGCAGACCTGTAGTTTGTAAACACAACCAGACTTCATAACATTTTTAAAATCACCTTTTTTTAAAGAGTTTATTTATTTATGTTTAGAGAGGAGAGAAGGGAGGGAGAAGGAGAGGGAGAGGAACATAGAAGTGGGAGAGAAACACCGATTGCTTGCTTCTCACCCGCGCCCCGACCATGGACCAGCTTGCAACCCTGGCATGTGCCTTGACCGAGAATTGAACTGGCAACCTTTCTCTTTGCAGGATGACGCTCAAACAGCTGAGCCACACTGGTCAGGGCTAAAATCACTTTTTAATGATGAAATTGGGGCCAAGTACTTTGATTCTGTTCCTCTACCACCCACCCACATACTCACTTCTATATGCATAAATTTACAATTTCTCCAATTTCTCTTCCATTTGACACATGAAACATCCGTTTTACTTTCCTGAAGTTAGTCCCTTTGTGGTGAATTCTTCCCCTGTCTTCTTCCCCCCCCCACACACGGGTCTCCTTTTCCTTTGTTTCCGAGACAAAAAATGTTAGGAATGGGAAATATTTATTGGGTGCCATTTCGACAAATATAAGAATCTGACTGAATACTCTCCACAACTGTTGGCTGAAACTAAACACGAGGTTGCCATGGATACTGGTTGCTTGGCCTCTGCTCCAGCACATTAGAGCCTTTTTAGTTCAGCAACGTGCAAGCCGCAGATGTTGCCATGCATTGTATTCATAATCAGCTTGGATCTGTTAGCGGAGGAATATCTGGAGTTTGCTTTAGCCGGGAAGGATGCAAGTGCTCAGAAGGAAAATGGAATGCCCTGTGCCCTCTGTCAGGCCTCCAGGTATAGGCAGTGACCTCTACACACACCATTTTTACCTTTCTTCTCTGCTTCATTGAATCTAGATAGATTGCCCCTCTTCGGATATTTATTTGGAAATAAGAATCTCTGCTGCATATTTGGGAAAGGACCACAGGGGCATCTGCTGGGAAAATTGCACACAGCTTTGGGTATTGGACTTAAAACAAGGTATCTTCAAAGAGAAGAAAATACAAGGAAATCCCAGGTCTTGTTTGAGAGCTGGAGTGGAGGCCCCGCAGAAGGATCCCACGTTGATAAAAAAGAAAAACAAGGGCTGGCCCTGCCACTCACTAGCTGTGTCCTTTGGCACATGACGCAGTGTAAGCCTTATTTTTCTCATTCCGCTGGCTCGTCCGCTTGTACGGACCCTTGATTGCATTGGGCCCACCTGAATAATCCCGGGTAGCTTCGATATTGTAAGGCCCTTGACCGTCAAGCTTAATTCCATCTGCAACCTTAATTTTTGTTGTTGCTGTCGTTCTGCTTACTGATGCCTCCAACGGCTGATTCTTGTATGGGTCCTGACCAGGGATCAAACCTGCAACCTTGGCATGTTGGGCTGATGCTCTGACCGACCAGGCTGCCTGGCCAAGGCCTACGACCTTTATTTCTCTTTGCCCCGTAACAGCTACGCGTTCTGGGAACCAAGGATGGATGTGGACACCTTGTGGAGGGGAGCAGTATCCTGTAATGCAGTTGTACAAAAGAAATTTTGCTTGGCTTCTTGCCCGTACATGTCTACATATTGTTCATGGATCCCCTTTCCATTCTTAGGAAAAGGAGGCAGCTGTAACGATTTGCTTTAGGTTTTTCAGCCTTTTTTGCTAACTACTCAGTTTAATTCCCACCTAGGACTGCTCACCTCTCTTCAAAGATTCAGTCCTTTCCCTTCTGCCTCTCAAGTTGGTACCTGGCCTTTAAAAGCTTCTGTGGCTTTGGGATGATGGTGTGGGTGTGAGAGAGACAGTGCTGGGGGAGACTGGGGAGCACCCTCTCCCACCCTTCTCCCTACAAATACTCAGTGCTACTATCTTTACTCTGCTGGGGCTGCCCAGATTGATTACAAGTGAGAAGCATTCTTTCTCCTAATGCACGTGGTATGTAAAAGCTACATTTTATTACTGGGCAGCAAGCCCTAAAAAATGCTTCCAAAAATAATATGCTCTTATCAGCAAGGCATTGAACTCAGAAATCTTTTGGGGAAGACGTATTTTCTTACCTACTCCCATGCAGTAGGAGTCTGATGCCTGAAGTCCACAATTACAGTCTTGTGGCCTTAAACCTGCTCCGAAGCACCGCTTATTCCATGGCAAAAACGATGATATCGTTTTCCACCTTGTTGCTACTGTAGACAATTAGGCAAATACGATTCTCCACTGAGCAGTATTTACAGGGAAAACTGATTGTTCTCCTAAGGAAATATTTGTGGTTATTATAAAAAGAAAGGACATCCAATTCCCTTCATTGAAGTTAAGTGATCACAAGCCTGCTGGAAACAACATAATCCAAACGTCCTCTCTTTCTACAAATTTCTGGTTGTCAAGAATAATTACAAGTGAGAGAGCTGCCTCAATAGCTCTGTGAACGGCTCTCATTTGATTGTTCATCCCCACGGAGCTGCTTTCCGGGGCCTCATGCATCCTTTATTGTCAGCCATAGGCACAGCTCCTTGTTGGGGGGAAGTAAACAGACATGGAATTTGTGCGCCAGCTCAGGGGAAGGTATGTGGTGGGCCAAGTGTTGTGACTCAGGCCCTTCTGCTCTGGTCTCCACAACGGCACGACAGTGGCATCATTGGGAGAGGAAAGAATGTAATAGTTGCTTTTAGCACCAGAACAGAGCGGCAGTGATACGGTGGGGGTAGAGGGGACAGAGGGATGGGAGCGAACCGACCGAACCCCGAGAGTGTGATATGTTAGAATCTTTCACAAATTGGTTTTATCAATCCTCTCTACAATTCACGAAGAGATAGCAATGGACTCTCCTTTTCATACTTCCCACATTCACCTATTGGAAGGTGTAATGATTTATGTACATTTCTACTTGTATCATTACAGTTTGAGCCACTGTTAACTCTGAACACCTGCAACTACTCTTTGCCCAGTTCTCTTTCCCGCTGCTGCTGTTCTTTTGAACCATCCACGCCTGTTCAAAAGCATGTTACATCAGGTTGTGCCCCTGATTAAATATTCCTGATGTCTTTACAAAGAATGTAGAATAAAATAACACACCAGTCAAGATGGGCTAATTTCTTGTGGGATGACAAATATAATGGTTTTTTTTACATGTTGTATATTCATTATGAGTCTGTAGTATAGACTCACTTGTGCCCCCTAAAATTCATACAGTGAAGCCCTAATCCCAAAATGATGGTGTTTGGAGATGGGGCCTTTGAGAAATAATTAGGTGTTGATGAGGTCCTGGATACAGGGTCCCTGTAATGAGACCTGTGGTCTTATAAGAAGCCATGTCAAAGAGCTCGCCTTCTCTCTCTCCCCACCTGTGAGGACACGGTGAGAAAGTGGCCACCTACAAGACAGGAAGAGGGCTGTCACCAGGGACTGAATCAGAGGGAACTTTGATCGTAGACTCTGCAGCCTCCAGATGTGAGAAATAAATGTCTATGGTTTGAGTCACCAAACCTATGGTATTTTATGTTACGGCAGCCCGAGCAGGTTACCGTGGTTTGCTCAGGGGCTCCTGTTGTCACAAGCATCCAAGGGCCTAGGCTGACGGAGGCTCTGTTTTCTACTAGGCTTCTGGAATCACTGAGGCAAGGCAGCCCGAGGCACTGTGTCCAAGACTGGCTCCTTAAGCTCTGTGACCCGTTTTCTGGGAAGGGATCCATTTCTTTGACTTTTCAACTTTTATTGGTCAGAGCAAGTGTTATGACCCTACTTGCATTCATCTGGGCAGAAAGCAGCCAGCATGTCATATTTCACTAAATGAGAGAACCGAAACCTTGTGAACAGTCTCAATGATCGCCACAGATGTAAGCCTTTATCAGTATTGACCAAGGTGTGTTTGACCTGATGTTCTTTACTTCTTGGATTTCATGTCTGTTTATCATCCATGTTGCTTGCTATAGGATGTCAAGCATTTTTCCCAGCTGTTTCCTGCTTAGAATGCCCTTCCACTCAGTTCTTTTCTTAGCTAGCTACTACTGCTTATTAAAATCTCAGTCCAAATGTTACAGCTTTAGATGATCCAATCCTAACAGAGATTTTCCTCCTTTGTCTAAATCCTTACCATCGTATTACCTATTTTTTCTTCATTTAAAAAAAAAAAAACTTATTATTATTTGCAACGTGGCCTTTTGGAATTCCTCAAGTCTTATGTTCTTCTGTTAGCCTTTTGACTCATTCATTCATTTACTCATTTTAGTTTCTGGAGATGCAAAGACAAATGACACGATATCTATTTTTGTGGAACCCACAGTATGAGGGACCGACAGACAGACATAAACACAAATGATTACAACCTGGTAACATAAGCACTAAGCATAAGTGCGTATAATGATGCTCTATATCACTAGTCATCAAGAAAATGTGAATCAAAATCACAAGATACTGCTTTGTACCTACGACGATGGCTACAATAAAAATGAGGATAATGACGAGTGTTAGTGAGAATGTGGAGAAATTCGAATCTTCTTGTATTGCTTGTGAAAGTGTAAGATGGTCCAGCCATTTCAGAAAACAGTTTGTCAGTTTCTTAAAAAGGTAAACAGAGTGTTACCATAAGATCCAGGAATTCCCCACTTAGGTAAATGGATCCAAGAGACATAAAAACATAGTCACACAAAAACTTGTACAGATGTGTTCATAACGGCATAGTAGCCAAAAAGTGGAAGCAAGCTGAATTTCTATCAACTGATGAATGGAAAAGCAAAACGTGGCTGATCCCCGCGGAGCATGGGTGAACCTTGAAAAACTTCCTGCTGAGTGAAAAGAGTCAGACACAAAAGGCCACATGTTATATGATCGCATTGATATGAAATGTCCAAAAAAGGCAAATTCATAGGTATAGGAAATAGATTAGGGGTTGCTCAAGCTGGGGTGAGGTGGGAACAGGGAGTGATGGCGGGTGGCACAAGGTGTCTTTTTGACATGATGAAAATGTTCTGGACTTACATAGTGTGATGGTTGCTGTCAGAGGAGGCCACGGAGAGGATGGGACTGCCGTTGACCTGTGAATTGGACCTCGGCAATCAGAGGCTCCTCCTCCCTCCCGCCTCTTCGGAATAGACGTTCTGTGCACTGTTCCTACAGGGAGAGCCATTTTCGAGGATGCAGTCTTGAGAGAGCAATGTGCTATTGCAATCTCCTAGATGGTACATGCTGACTGTACCCAGGTAAAGCCTCTATTATAAACTTTTAAGACTCTGTGGGCAGATGCAGAGATTTACTGGTCTTGTGGTTGCCCAAGACAAACCATAGGTAGGTTTCCTTGCTTATTAAAGCTGCCCTGCACTAATCTGGAGTGGCCTGCCTCTTTCTTCATTCTGTCCTTGCCCTCCATGTTCCCGTGTACAGGGGCCGCTGTGTGAACCGTCAGTGGCACAATTTGTGAAAATACGAAAAATCACTGAATTACACACTGTAAAAAAAAGTGAATTTTATGATATGAAAATGACATCTCCCAAGTCAAGAAAACTTTTAAAGAGTATGAAAAGAGGCAGGAGCAGAGACGCATATACCCTGCAGGCTATAGTGTAAGTTTCTTGCACTTTGGGAAACTATTTGAATTTACATGTTAGCACAGTATTTCTTCTCCTGGGACTTTCTCCTGTAACAATGCTTTATAATGTGGAAAATAGTTCTCTGAAAAAAATGTTAACTTCCTTTTAATTTAACAAAAGCAGTATTTGCATTAGAGTAGTAGGAGGTTTATATTTCTAGTTTTTCATTTTCCAATGTTTTTTATGAGGTCATAAAGCTTTTTAAATAAAAATGAACACAATTAAAATTCAAAATCTCCAAGTGCAGAATGGGGTAGTTGGGCCTCAGAGTATCAGGACAGAAAGGGCATTTTTTTTCAGAGTTGTAGAGAATAGGACTTGCCCACTGGGACAAAAAGAAAGAGGGAGGAGTTGAACGCTACTCCACGCCGAGGGAACAGCAGATGCGAAGGCCCAGACAGGAGAAGGGTCAGCATATAAATGAGAACTGAATATAGTCTTGTATACTTGAGAAGTGCCAGCCAGGTCAAGTGGGAAATTCGATGACTTGGTCACTTATTGTTTGTCTCATCCAGCCAGAAGGAGAGATTGGAGGGAAAGGAAGGGAAGTGTGGCCAGGAGGTTACTGTAAAACACATGAAAAAATTCTGCTGAAGATCCTCCAGTGACATCTCATTACCCTTAGAGTAAAATTCACACTTCTTACTGTGCCTGCTAGGCCAGGTAGTGGTGACAGCTGAACAATTTTGTGAAAATCCTCAACCCAGCTGAACTGTACACTTGAGAGGCGGAATGATTTTGAAGGGCCAGTGAAAGCTTTTATGGTGTACTTGGAAATTACAAAGATCGAAACAAAAAGTGCAAAATTGTGCCTTTGGTTTGTGATCTTTCACTGAAAGGACTTGAAAAAAATAAATAATGAGGCATCATCAGCATTTGTGTTAAATATAGTAATAATATAAAAAATATATTTAGTCTATTTAGCTTTGACCAGTGTGGCTCAGTGGGTTGGGCATCATCCCACAAACTGAAAGGTCACAGGTTTGATTCCCAGTCAGGGCACACTTCTGGGTTGCGGGTTGGGTCCCTGGCTGGGGCGTGCATGAGGCAACCAGTCGATGTTTCTCTTGCACATCCATGTTTCTCCCTCCCTTCCCATCCCTCTAAAGATAAGTAAATGAAATCTTAAAAAAATATATTTAAAAAATTTATAAATTTTTGCAAGGTGATAGAGGTCTTAGCTAGCACTATGATGGTAATTATATTGCAACATATTATAAGTGTATCAAATCAACATGTTGTATACCTTAAAGTTATACAATATTATATGTCAATTATATCTCAGTAGAGATGGGGGAAAAGCATGGAGATCCTTAACTCATATTAATAATATCCCCCACATATCTAATAGCTTAACCCACAACTGATTTATAATGTTGAAATCGAATTTTTTTCTCTCTAGATATAAAAAGTAATAATCGTTATATTGATAGTCAGGCTAAATCTTTCTATTATAGGGTGTTTGACATAAATACCTTTTAACATGCTAACTCTTGGCAGTGTCTGCATTAAGACGGTGGGATTTTATGTTTGTGTTTCTCTTTTTACATGACAACACATTGTCAGCAGGTTCAGCCCTGCCTGTCCCCAACCTCAGCCCCTACCACTCCCTCCCTCTCACCCTGCTCTGGCTGCCCTGGCTCTCAGTCTGTCCCTCTGACCTCCCTGGGCAGGCCTTTCAGTACACTGCCTCCAGGCCCTTCCTGTCAGAAGACTCCTTGTGGCTCAGGACCTGGTTCCACTGTCACCTCCCCAGTGAGGCCATCAAGAGCTGGGCATGGGATTTGTTAGCGCCCTTCTCTCTCGCCCTTTGGCTCATCCTTCTGTTCTTCACAGCACTTACACCGTCTGCAGTAATCTTGTTCATTAGTTCATGTATCGATTCTCCATCTGCTCTCAGAAGAATGTTTGGGGAGGGCCGAGGTTTTGCCTTTCTTGCTTACTTCTGTATCACCAGAATCTTCAAATTCACCCAGCCCTTCGGAGGTCTCAATAAGTCTTTGTGGATGAAATTATTGAATAAGTTCAGTTAAGAGTTTGTGTTCTTTAAAATAGTCTGGTAGACATGGATGTTGGTCCCCTGTTCTACCACTTACTTGATGTGAGACTCCCTTAACCAATAACTTAAGCTCTCTGTGACTCAGTTTCTTCAATTTAAAATGGGCACAAGAATAGTGTTATTATGCATTTTAAAATATTTACTTACTTATTTTTTATTGTTCATTTAAAAAATAACAGTGTACTGTAGGTACTTAGTACTGTACCTTACCAAGAACGAATCTTCAATAAGTGTTATCTGTATGGGAAGTGGTATTATCATTATGTCATCTCCTTATAACTTTTTTTTAGCTGTGACCAGTGGGACATCTTGTTCAACTTTGTGAAGAATCATAGCGCACATATAATTATAATTTTGCCAGAAGTCCATCTGAGGGCTTATCACATGATTAGAAAATTACCTTTTAAAATATTCCCTTAAATCATAAAAAGTTTTACTTTAGTTTTGATTAGAATCATTCAATTTGATTACTATTTTGGTGAAATAAAAATCAGTTAAAATGCCAAATATATATGCTTACTAATTGGATTTATCAAAGTTTTTTAACACCTAACATTTTTCAGTTTGAGATAAATCTCTACGAGCAGCCTCATGCCAAGGTAGTGATAAATACCTTTGACACATGGTTTTCTAACTGTACATATTTTTAATACTTGAAACATTCCTTGGAAGGAATCATGGGATGGGAGATATTTTGAGTGGAAATAGGAATTCATATTAACACTTACATTAATCATTTCCCTCTCAATAAATAATGGAGAGGATGTAGTATGTGCACCAAGAAGGATCAAGTTGTTGTGAATGAAAGAGGAAATGGAAGAGAAGGCAGGTGGGACCTGAGTACCCAGGGGATTGGTCTGGGTGGAATCATGTTCAAGTTCATCACCAGGAAGACCTACAAGATATCAGTCAAAGGATGTGAATCTAGGTCAGCTTTGTCAGCTGGATTGTCACCTTGGGCAGCTCTAAGTAACCTTTCTGTCATAGTTATCCCATAATAAATAGGCTTGATTTTATTTACTTTACTTTCTGGGGTTGTGATGATAAAGTAAAATAGTAATAATTAAAGGATTTGGGAAAAGATAATGAACTTCAAAGATGCAAAATACAGCTACTACCAGGCCTAATATTTGGAATGAGATTAGTGTTTATGGATTCAGAGTTGATGTCTGCTAATTTAATCTGTACAATCCTGTGAAGAGGTGTAACAATCTCCCTTCTACAGGTGGTAAAACTGAGGCTCTGGAAGAAAAAGCAACCTGTGGCAGCTACTCAATGCTAAGTCAGGATTTAAGCCTACATTGACATACGCCTACATCTGTCTGACCTCAAGGCTCATGCACTCCCCATGACAACATTCGGCCTCACTAAAGAACAGATCAGTGGGGGTGGAGCTGCACTGTCTGTATCAGGGCTCCAGTCCTGCATGGGTGGGCTTCA
This sequence comes from Furipterus horrens, assembly GCF_987537825.1. Lineage (NCBI taxonomy): Eukaryota > Metazoa > Chordata > Mammalia > Chiroptera > Furipteridae > Furipterus > Furipterus horrens. The sequence goes on along the minus strand of NW_028327172.1, from coordinate 208,689,969 downwards.
GTGCTCCGTTCTGTAGGGAAAGTACAGTCATATTAGGGACTTATTTTCCATATATACATACATATATATATACATATATATGTATGTATATATATATTAAAAGATACCATTAGAATCAATGATTTAATAATTCTTGACGATTTAATGAAGTCACCTTCTAGTTTTCTCAGGGCTCACAGTGCATGTAGCTGGATTCTGGTGTAGCATACAAAGGGAGAATAATATCTCACTCATTTATTTATAAACTCCTTCATTTCTAAATTCTTTGTGATGCTGCCTAGAAATTGCCCATCGTTGGGGCTTTGTCGGTAATTGGATTTTTTTCTACATGAAGATAGAAGCATCTTCCATTTCTCCTGTGTTGCATTTGCATCTCTGCTCTGAGTTTCTTTCCCTAAGTTATTTTCATGAATCTGTAGGTAATGGTTATGTTTTGTACTTCAATAAAGAATTCTACATTGAATGACAGTCCCCCTCAGGCAAGGAAGTCCTACTTCACCCAGTAGGGAGAAAATGTTAAGAATGCATGAACAAGGCTACACAAAAATAGAAATTTGGGAAATTCTTGAATGTAGACGTGGGAAGCATATTATTAATAGAACAGTAAGGGAAAGGAGGGTGTTGGAGATGTGCCCAGCTCAGGTGGCTCTCTGTGGATGACAACACACACATTCAGAGATTGCATACCTGTTGGTCCCAGAATAGAATTTCTCATCCTCTTTAATATTCATAGTGGATGCAAGAATAAACATGAATCAGCAAGGCATTGTGTGTTTAAAATCCAGCAGGAAGTTGGGTAGGAAATAGGAGACACAGAGATATGGTGGGAAAGGTCCTGTGTTTGGAATCAAAAGACCGGGCTTCAGCCTTTGTTGCTGTCCGTGATCCTTGCAAGTTATATCTCATTTCTCCAAGTTCTCACTTGTGAAATAAAGATGATAATAACTCTCCTTTTTTTAGTGATTACTACAGGGCAGGTACTGTATGAAGTTCTCATAATAGCCCTGTGAAGCCAATACTTTTACTATTCCCATTTTATAGGTGGAGTTGAGATACTCAGTTAATAGGCAGCCAAGGAAAGATTCTAGCCTGGCTTTTATTTCTAATCTTTATGCTTTGCTATTTACCCTGCCCGGAGGATTCAAGAAAAATGTTTATAATTGCGTATGAAAGATTTTCAGATGGTGGAATTCAAACTACTCTTATTGACTTTATCATATAGCCTCATATGAATAAAAATGGTTAAGACATTAAGAAATAAAGCTCCCAGTCTGTAATTTCCCTTATTGTTTTGAATGTCATCAGCTGGCAGGAAAGAAAACACTGCAGGGAGGGGACAGAACCTTTTTAGATCTGCATCACCCTCGGGTCAAACCATCTCCACTGGTGCTTGGCAAATAGGAATCATAAATATTCATGGCGCAGGGAACCTCAGCATCTCCAGGGCAGTGAGGTGCACCCAGCACAGACACCACAAGGCCCAGCCTCCTCGTTCAAGGGCAGGGTACAGCTTCTGCAGCCGTGGGCAGCGGGCCGCCCAAGTGTGCACGCCCGTCAGAGACAATACTGTTTTCTACCTCTTGCAACGTATGAGGCACACACGAGCAGGAGGAGCGCCTTGCCTTGTGGTCCCGGAGGAAAAAGGAGACCCTGGTTTTATTTCTCACCACTCTTCCTCTCGTGTTTGTTCATCCTGTTCTTTTCTGACCTGCTACTGCATTCAGCCCTGGGCCCGACACTTAACCCAATTTACACGGGAGCCAGCTGCATTGGCGTGGATAGATCAAGCCACGCATGGGTCTCACCCCTTAGAAGATGCATAATCCTTGAAAAAGGCACTGAATTTATCTGAGCCCCAGTTTTCTCATTTGTAACATGGGCGTAATAACACCTCATCTTCCCAGGAGGTTGTGAGGATCAAGTGAAAAGTGCCCCATATGTGGGCCACACCCAATAGCTGGCCACAGCGGAGAAGTGATACTTCTGCCGCTCAGAATCTAATCCCCTTTTCTATTTTGGGAAACACCCCACCTACTTGATCTCTGTCCATGGAATCTGGAGGTAAAACTAGCCCTCTCTCCACAACCCGGTAACCAGGACTGGGCAGGCAAATCTAGTCTGAGACAATCCCTTGCTTCCATCCAGTGTAGTGAATTGGGAGCAGGCGAACTTGGGAGACATCCCAGGCACCATGGTGGTGCTTGGGTAGGAGAAGAGACGATTCTTGAGGAAAGGTATCTGTGTTCTTGATCCTGTGAAGCCTCCTTCTTTCATATGTTAAAAAAAAAAATTGTCCTGATACTTGTTGAAAGGATAAGGAAGATTTTATTCCAGATTATTGCATTAGGGGTCATGACTCTTGCAATAGGGAAGAGACATGAGGCTCAGCTCTGAATACAAGAACAGTTGGAGATTTATAGCCAAGAGCAGAATCTGGAGGGGTCAGTGGAAAGAATGTTAATAAGAGGTGACGTGAAAGGCCAGGAATATTTTGCTAAACTGACCCAACAGGATTCTTGCTAAAGGCAGGCCAAAAACATATACATTAAAGGTGAAGGATGAGAAACTTATGTCAAGGGTGATCAGATATCAAGGCAGGGGATTCTCACAAACTGACCGAGCAGGGTTTTTGCCCAAACTGGGCTAATCAGGTCAGAGGCAGGTCAGAAACCAAGGTCGAGGCCTGGTTGATGAGCAGGCTCAGAGGAGCCTTAGAGGGTTGGTCAAGGAGAGAGTCTTTGTCTCTCACCTGCTGCATCTGAAGTCTGGTTTTGAAACCTCTTTTCAATTCTGTGTTCCCTTGATAAAGTTCTAATACATCTTTTTCTTTTGAAGATAGCCAGTTGCTTTCTGCGAAGAATACAGATTAGGTACACTCTACTCTAATAGTATTATGTAGAGTGAACTCCAGCCCAACCAATGAGGATATTTAGTGAGTCCAAAATGTACTTTCTCCAAGATGTAGTCTGGTTCACTTTGAAGAGAAGATAAACTGATGATACAAAAATTCCATTCTATGATTTCACTTAATTGTGGTTATTTTTTTTTAATGAACTTCCATCAGGGTAATGTTGGTTTGAGAGTCCTTTCAATGAAATACTTCTTTGATTATCTTCCAGTGTGTTTAAAATGCAATTCTTAGGCTGGTGCCGATCTTTATCCTGCGGGGTGTGTCCTCTCCGATTGTCTCCCTTATTGAGAGATGAGGTTCCATCCAGAGCTTGGGTGATTGGCCGAGAGTCATGCCGTCGGCAGTGGAGCCAGGATTCAAACCCAGGTTTCATGATGACACAGCCCATTGCCAAATCTATGACGCTGCAAAATTGAAACCATAGCTTGAAATTTTATTGAATTGGGATCATTCATTCCTTTCCTTTCAGTATGCTGGTTCATGGAAAGGCCAGTTTCTCTTTAATCCTGAGGAGTGTGTCTAGAGTATTATAAAGATAGCACCCAGGCTTAAATAAAGACCACTTACGATTGGAGTTTGCATGTGATCCTTGTCCCAAGCTGTATGGCTGTCCCAGACTGAATCAGAAATGTTTGCTGAAGCTAATAGTTGACTGATGGCTTTCCAACCCATCCCCCAACTATTAACACTGCCTAGGGGAATTTGCTCCTGGAGCTACAAATAAGTGAGTGGCAGGTCTGGGAATAAAATGGAGACATCCACAGAACCGGGCCCCAGCAGGTAATTTTTCTCTTCATGACATGACTCTGTGACAGGTGCAGGGTGGATATGTTTTTATTTCAATAATTTCCTAGTGACATCCCACTCTGCAGAGAGAAAATGCCTCCTGTGGCATCCGTTCAGGGTTGCGAAACTAGGTGAACTGTTCCCTAAGATTTCGGTGTCAGGGTAACTGTCATTTGAGTTGATCTGGAAAAATCCCTAGTGGTGCTCTTGTTAATCCAACTAATCACTCTCCAGCAGGAGAAGCAAAGGCAGGCTTGTTCCCTTGGTGCATCTTAGATCCTTAAATGCTTGTGACTCCAAGTACTAATGAGCTAAAGGAAATCTTCCCCATACAGTTAAACCTACACTTCTTAAATGACAATCCTCAGGGCCTTTCCTTCACATTCAATCTCTGATAAGCTATTTTATAATTTCCCAATGACAGTTAAATTGAGTCTCCTTGTTAGTGTCGTTACCCAATTTGCTTCCAATAATTCTACCTTACGCAATTTCTGATGTGAAGGTTGTAGGCATGCCACCTCCAGCAGTGTGTGTGTGTGTGTGTGTGTGTGTGTGTGTGTGTGTGTGTGTGTATAAATGAAATGATTCTTAAAACAAAAAGGAAAGAGGGGAAACTGTTATTTTTTAAAGCTCATCTCTAAGTGCAGGACCATATCCCAGGATTTTATATGGTTAATGAAAAGTCAGACAGCAGATGACATTTACACTGCTAAATGTTGATGATTAAGAACGAAAAGGCTATGCCCTGCGTTTTCTCCTCTGGAGCTTCTGTAGGAGGGGTGAACAACAGTCATCTGAACAAAAGAAATTGCCTGTTTGTGACCAACGGAGCCCAACTCCAGTGTTGTTGTGATTGCTCTTGATGACGGTAATTACTCACTCCCCCCAGCCCCCACCGTATTCCCTTTTCTGAATCTGGCCAGTTGAAAGCCTTGCTCCAACCTCCTAGCCTCCGATGGCCAGCTCCCTCCTGGACATATGCCAGCAGCCCATAATGACAGTGTTTCTTAGGGAGGATGGCTATGTACTACCCATTGTGAAGGATGTCCTTGGAGTCTGGCTATCTTAATTGAAAAGAAATGAGACCTTTCCAATTTATCCCTCTTTCTGCAGCCCCTGCTCCGCCCCTTTCCCAGGGCAGACACCTTGTGAAATGCCACACAAGAGGAAAGAACCCGTTTCTGTGCATTTGAAAGCTGAAACATAATACACCCCTCCCCCAACCCCAGGACCGGATGTTTCAAGTGTAACCTTCCAATTACAATTATTCATGCATGATTAAATAGAAACTGTCCTCCTATTATGCTCTTTGTTGATAGATTAAATGTTCCAACGAGACATTAAACTATTATAATGAAGCGTTTCTGGAACGTCAAATTATAAATTAGGTGTGTCTTTGAAGATTACCTTCAGTGAGACTTGCTTATGTGACTGTTAATTCTAAATAATAAACATTATCAGCATTTTCATATATATTATCTCATTTGATATTGATAATAATTTTATGAGGTAGTTAGCACCGCTATTATAAATCCATTTTTCACTAGAGAAAACCTCAGTTCAGAGAATTTAAAGAGCTTCCCTTAGGTGTTCTAGTTTGCAAGTGGATCTGAGCTATGAATCCAGATTTCTTAATTTCCAAATAGAGGTTCTATTCACCCTAGCATCTGATTATTTATAAAGTCAATGTACAGAAAGTTCATTTTGATTTTCACAAAATTCTACAAATGTATCTCCAAACTAACGAAATAAAATAGAAATATTACAATGTTTTTCAGAGGACAGTTTTGATTGAGTTGTACTCTCTCCTACCAAGTGGCCCAAACTCACGGGGGTGGGGTGGGGACCAGTTATGTTACCAAACCCCATTCTCAACAATGCAGTTCATATACAAAACTTGGAAGGAAATTAAAGAGTCTTGTTGGCTTCTGTTCCGCAATAAACATGGGAAAAGAGATCAGTGTTTGCTTAATGGAAACCTTCATTCAAATTTCTAATTGAGTATAATGAACAAAGGCGAAGGTCCCAAATGCTTGAGAACTGTAAACAGTGTGGTGCTTTTAATGATCATACACTGATTATCTTAGTGAACCTGAATTACATGGGTCCAAATGCTGCTGTAGGAGGGAGCTCCTTCTTTGTCTTTCGAATACACTCTGAGCTGCCTTGGCAAGGGAATGCGGGGGCAGGGAGGTTTCTTGCTTGCTGATATCTTACTTAGAGTTGCCAGATAAGAGAACAATCACTTTTCAAAGAATTATCCTTAAGGAAAACCTGAGCTATGACCTTTATTTAAGGCTACTGGCTTTAATTTTGGAAATAAGTGTAGCTCACGTTTAAGTGAATAGTTTCTAGAGACTAAGCCACCAATTCTACAGACATTCAAGATGATTTTTGGAGACTCTACTGGGGATAATGATTAGAGTTTATATCAACTTTCTTTTTTTTTTTTTTAAGGCATTTAAAAACATTTTTTTTTTATTTTTGGTTTTTCAATTACAGTTGTCCCATTTCCCCCCATTTCTCTCCCCCACCCAACCCACCCCCTCTCCCGCAATCATATCCCTCCCCGTTGTCCATGTCCATGAGTCTTTTATACAGGTTCTTTGACTAAACCCTTCCCTTACTTATCCCCCTTCTCTCCCTCTCCCCTCCCCCCTATTGACTGCTATTTTGCTCTTTGTTCTATTTAGTTCCTTTGTTTGTGTTGTTCTTTAGTTTCCTGTATTAGGTGAAATCATAGGGTATTTTTCTTTCTTTGCCTGGCTTATTTCACTAAGCAAAATTCCCTCTAGTTCCATCCATGTTGTTTCAAATGGCAGGAGTTCCTTCTTTCTTTCTGCTACATAGTATTCCACTGTGTAGATGTACCACAGTTTTTTGATCCACTCATCTACAGATGGGCACTTAGGTTGTTTCCAGCCCTTAGCTATTGTAAACAGGGCTGCAATGAACACAGGGGTGCATACGTTCTTTTGAATTGGTGTTTCAAGATTCTTCGGGTATAATCCTAGTAGTGGAGTCGCTGGTTCAAAAGGCAGTTCCATTTTTAATCTTTTGAGGTAATTCCATACTGTTCTCCATAGTGGCTGCACCAGTCTGCATTCCCACCAACAGTGCAGTAGGGTTCCCGTTTCTCCACATCCTCGCCAGCACTTGTTGTTTGTTGATTTATTGATGATGGCCATTCTGACTGGTGTAAAATGGTATCTCGTTGTGGTTTTTCTTTGCATCTCCCTGATGGCTAATGATGTTGAGCATTTTTTCATTTGTCTATGGACCTTCTGTATGTCCTCTTCGGAGAAGTGTTTGTTCAGGTCCTTTGCCCATTTTTTAATTGAGTTGTTTGTTTTCTTGATGTTGAGTCGTATAAGCTCTTTATATATTTTGGAGATCAGTCCCCTGTCTGTGATATCATTGGCAAATATGTTTTCCCATATGGTTGGTTTCCTTTGCATCTTGCTGATGTTTTCTTTTGCTGAGCAGAAACTCTTTAGTTTGATGTAATCCCATTTGTTTATTTTTTTCTTTATTTCTCTTCCTTTAGGAGATGTATCCGTGAAGAAATTGTTATGTGAGATATCTGATATTTTCTTGCCTATGTTTTCCTCTAGGACTTTTATGGTGTCACGGCTTACATTTAAGTCTTTGATCCATCTTGAGTTTATTCTCGTGTGTGGTGTAAGTTGGTGGTCTAGTTTCATTTTTTTGCACGTCCCTGTCCAGTTCTCCCAGCACCATTTGTTAAACTTCCTCAGCAGTTGCAAATATTTGTCCATAGGAGACAACTTGGGTTTGAAAAAAAAAAAATCATCATGTTGGAATCAGACCAGATCTGGAAAATTAAGTGAGGGTGAAAATAAAGTGTGATGAGTTTAGTTGGTAGTCAGGAGACTGGTTGGAACCCCAACTTCGGGATTTCCTAGCTCTGTGATTTTGGCCAAGCTACTCAAGCACTCCCAACACTGTTTTCTCATCTATAAAATGGAATTAAAAGTTGTGCTAACCTGATAAGGTAGTTGCTCATTTATTTCTTATGTATTTATTTCTTTTTTCAACAAATGTTTGTTGAACACCTATTACATGCCTGACTCTGTTTTAAGTCCCAGGAATGAAAGAGGAGTGAACATAGTAGGAATCCTAGAACTCAAGCAATGTACTAGAAGGAGGTGTAGATAAAAACCTTATAAATAAGTGAAAATATGTAATAAATAAGGTGCTTCCATCAGTCCCTGAGCCTTAATTCTCACAGGGCAATGCCGAGAGGGCCAGAAAATGCCCGCACGCACACACAGGCTGCATTCTCAGAGAAAAACCAGCAGCTTGGGGAATCCCAACCTCTTGTAATGGACAGTAAGTCTGCCTGAGCTTTGCCTGGAAAGAGACATTATCTTTGTTATACAGGACAGTAAATACATCTGCCTTTTACCATCTCCATTTTCTAAAGGTCTTCACTGTGCACATTTCCTTGAAAAGTAGTCCAGAATAAAGAACCCCAGTGCCTCTGTTTGCAGGGGATGAAGAAATGCGAGACTCCCGGAGAACTGTCTCACACTTGTCAGAAATGCACATTTTCAGGCCTGTCTAGACCTGCTGAATCTGAAATTCTGGGGGTGGTGCAGAGCAGTTAGTGTTTTCCCGGACACGCAGCTGATTTTGATGCGGCTCAAGTCGGAGATCCACCGCCGAGGGAACTGGCTGAATGTTGACTGAGGAGCTGGGGTAGAAGTGGGATGGCAAGTGAACAGGACTGTCTCCTAAGGCGGTGCCTGCAGGTGACAGACCAGTGAGTGCCTGGGCTCCTCGTCATGGCGATACCACAAGGTGCACAAAGATTGGGGGTGGGACCTAGAGAGGCAGCGTCAATAAACGTAAACTGATCTAGAAATCAGGACACTGCTTTTCCACCGTTACCTCTGCCATGTAAACCTGAGCAAATAATCTAGTTTTAAAGACTTTCGTAAATCTGAAAAAGGTTTTGAGAATCACCTAATCATAGAATTCCAAATAAGGATCTTCTCTTGCGACAACATAATCTCCTGTTACACAGGCTTTAGAGCAGCAGTTCTCAACCTGTGGGTTGCGACCCCTTTGGGGGTCAAACGACCCTTTCACAGGGGTCGCCTAAGACCACCGGAAAGCACATACATAATTACATATTGTTTTTGTGATTAATCACTATGCTTTAGTTATGGTTGGGGATCACCACAACATGAAGAACTGTATTAAAGGCTCTCGGCATTAGGAAGGTTGAGAACCACTGCTTTAGAGGGATTTTCAGGGAGCAGCCATGGTGCAGAATGGGATGTGGAGACTTTTATGGTTCCCATCACCAATCTGCCCAAATGTCTTATTTTCCTTTAGGATGAGAGAAGGCAAGTTACCTGTCCTTCGCTATTTGCTAGTCTCCTGTGCTCTGTGTTGTCCTCAGAGGCCACCATGGTGCTTACTTTCACAAGCTTAATTTCTCTCTTTATTTTGCGTTCCTTGGGTGAATCATCACTGAGCTGGCTGGAAAAGTGTGGGGCATTGGGATCCTTGGATTTTGCACTTTGCTTTAAAAATCAGCCCAGTTGCACTAAAAATCAGCCCAGTTGATTTCTGAGGCAAACCTCTATGTTGGGTTACTTATTTTGAAGTGTTGCTTGTTCCAGAACCAAATGTATTTTTTAGTGAGCCTGCAATCAGCAACAAAGAGAGAGAGGAAGAGAGGGAGTAAGAGAGAGAGAGAGAGAGCAAGAGAGGAGAGAGAGAGAGAGAGAGAGAGAGAGAGAGAGAGAGAGAGAGAGAGAGAGAATGAGTGCATTTTGAAGTACTTTCTTGGAAATCAGTTCAAAGGTTTGAGCAAGTCAGATGTATTATTAACCACCATGTGAATTCTCAAATACAGCTTTAGAACTGTCAGATTTTTTGTTCGTTTTTACATTTTTTTAATTAAATATTTTTAGTCAGCCAAGGACATTGGAAAAAATAAAATTTTGATTTGAATCATAGCAATTTTCTTAAGGTGGATCTTTGATTTTAAATGTGACTAGTACTTCAAAATACAATTAAGGAAGCTAGCGTAACAGTTTTGAGCTGTTTCATATATATACATATGGCTATAGATTTGTTATAGTATTAATTAGTTATTGCATCAGCAAACATAATATATAGAAGAAAGAGAAAATATAAAATAGTAATAGCAGTAGTAGGGGAGAAGAAGAGAGGAGACTAGACAGGACAGAGGGAAAAGAAGAAAAAAGAAGTAAGGAGAGATAAAGGAGAGAATTAAGAGCAAGAGGGAAGGGTGGGGAAGGAGGAAGGACACATGAAAGGCACTTGTCAGTCTCTGCTCCCTCTGCCCAACCCTTGCTAAAATTGTGTTATTTCCAAGGCATGAGCAGATACTTTTCAGTTTTAAGCTAATGCATTCCCAGAAAATGTTTTCTTTGCTCCCTAAATTATTGATTGGGCTATTAAGGGTCTAAAATGAAATTTTAATTCATTGTTAGTCTTCCCAAAGTGTGAGCTGCTGAACTGCCAGCTGGCTAATTGAAGAGAGGATGGACAGGCGTGAGAACAGAGAGTGTCTGCCTGTGGACAGCCGCAGGGTACCCTCCGCAGGCTGGCTCTGCGGGGAGAAGGAAAATTGTTCTTCACTGACTTCCCTAAGAGGGACTATAGGATCTTTCTGTCAGTCCCCTTTAACAGGGTTGAAATTGTCCCTGGGCTGTTTGCTTAGGGGTCAAGAGCATCTACCCCAACCCATCTGTCTCACCTGAAATTGGTGACCCAGAGGCAGAAGGTACCCAGTCATGAACCCATCAAGGGATGGAAAAGTTCTGAGAGTCTGGGAGGTGCGGTGGTGTAGCTGTGGAGAGAGCAGTATTTGACATCATAAAAACGTGGACTTAAATTCTCACTGCCTCTTAATGGCAGTAATCTTGGAAAAATGATTAGAGTCTGATTCTCGGTGTTCTCATTTGTAAAATGGAAGTGGTGATAAAACAGTGGGGCCAATATGTAGAGAAAGAGATGTCCTATAAATAAAGTGCTTAGCATCATGCCTGGTGAGCATCTCCATAAATTTTAACTGACATTATTTTTACAGCTACATTCATGTCGTCACCATTTCCGTCATTGTCAGAGGCAGGATGGGAAGAATCACACTGGAGTGTTAGTTCACCAGATCAGAAATAAGTCAAAGGATCTGGGTATAGGGGTGTGTATAAGGACAGAAATCAACCAGATCTTGGGGAACAGACAGAGCATGAAGGCCAGAAACTTAAGCTAGCATTTAGCTAGTATATTACCAACACCAGTGCCTATCATTTACTACTTATCTGCCATGAGCTATTTTCTTCTATTATACTATTGTTTCTAATGCCTATATCTATGCTATAAAAAAGCATTATTTTCCTGTTTTAACTGGTGAGGAAAAAAGAGTTCAGAATATTTACATAGCAATTAAGAACTAAAGTTCTCATTCCAGGGCCTGTGGTCTTTTCATTGCACCCACACTTCAGTTGAATTCCTCTGAGCCATTGGAATTATCTGTGGGTTCTGGTCTCTTTTCTGTTGTTTTTCCTTGTGATTGTAATGGCTAAGATATTTGGCCCCAGACAAAAATTCAAAGAGCTACTGCTCACCCATAGCTTTCTCCTCTAATCTCCCTTTAATTTCCTGGCCCTTGTGTTGTTGGTGGGTCTTCCTGCTACTCTGATATTATTGTACACAAACCATTGAAGTGAAGACTGTATTAGTTAGATATTACGTGAAACACGTGAATCCCAAACCACAAATATGTGCGGTTTCTCACAGTTTCTGAGTAGGTTGGGGGTTGGTTGGTCTAGGCTGGCCTTGGATGCTGGTGGCTCTGCTCCATAAGTCTCTCTCCTCCTGCTCAGCCCAGCCCAGGCAATGACAGAGATGCCAGGGAGCAAGTGGAAACGCACAAAGCTTCTAAAATTCAGCACTAGCACGCCTCATTTCCTTCTCATTCTCTTGGTTAATGCAAATCACGTGGCTGAGCCCAAAGTCAAGAAGTGGGGAGTGCCCCCACCTGCAGTGGGAGACACCACAAAAGTCTGTAGGAATAGGGAAGGGCGGGGAACTGGGGCCACTGATGGAGTTTATCAGAGACGCGTCAACCCCGCAATCATCTTTAGAGCTACAGTTGCCTGTTGGCTTCTCTTCCTCTATCTGACTCTGACCTGCAGGTTAGCTCTCTTCCAAGTCCTGACATCCATGGGAGTCAGATGCCTCCCATGGGGGTGGCTGACCCTGACGGTGACTGTTTAAAAAAATTTATTTATTTATTTGTTTGTTTGTTTGTTTATTTATTTTATTTTTAGAGAGAGGGGAAAGGAGAAAGAGAGGGGGAGAAACATCACTGTGCGGTGCCTCTCACTCGCGCCCCCAACTGGGGACCTGACATGCAACCTAGTCATGTGCCCTGACTGGGAATCGAACCAGAGACACTTGGCTCGCAGGCCGATGAAGGTGCCTTTTCTTCAGCACCTCACTCTGCTCCCTCTCTGCTGTGCAGTTATGAGCTCCAGACGAGGAACGGCATCTTCCAGCGCTTGCATCACCATGTAGGACACCTTTGTGAAGTAACTTGAATTTTTTCTTTTCTTTTCTTTGAATCCTTGAACATCTTCCTTAAACACTTCCATTCCCCTTCGTAAGTTTAGGGACAACACAAATGGGTGCATTCACACTAAAATCCGGTATTCTTGTATTTTAACTGGTATTGCACCTCTAATTATTTTCCTGGTATTACTGTATTTTTATGGAACTTTGCAAGACACAATACCTTTTGTTTGATAATGGTAAATTTTCAAGCAAGAACTATGCTGACTGGGAATAGAGGGGTTCTGAAATTGAAATTACCTCCTGCACTTGGGCATGAGGCATGATTGGTGTGGAGAATGGGTGTTCAAACATGATACTGATAAACAAAACCCTTATTTTTGTTCTGCAAAAGCCTACCCTTCCCAGATAGAAATCTGAAATTTTTTGACCTAGTTCTTGGGAAGGATTTTTAACATGCCACTTAAATCAATATTAACCTGGCCTCAAAGTATCTGTAATTATTATAATGTATATCAAGAATTTGTAGGCTCCCCAAACTAGTCAACAGTTCCATTGCTCTCCTTGTCTTTAAGAATTAATCGCCACCCATCTTTCTTTTCTTGCACATTCGATTTATTCTCCTCCTTACCCCTGCAAACTAGCCTTCTCTCCCTGTTTATTTCTTAGCACATGAGGCCCTAAAACTGACAATCCCAAAATGGGAGGCTTAACTCTTGAGTCTATTTGATTTTATAACTGAGGGGCCTATAACTCACTAACCTAGACTCTCTGAGCCTTGGGTTGGTATCCTTCCACAGTCCAATTAATAATGATGGTTGGCAGGATGAAGGTGATGTCTGATGATAGTAAATAGTCCTGCTTTCAGGGAATACAGGAGAAATTGATAGGCATCTTTATCACAGTAGCCTTTCCTAGCACCAGCTTAAATGACCAATGATACAGTTTCTGAGAAATGGAATGAGACATTATCCTCCCAAATAGTGGAACATCAGGAAAGCCCCGATGTTCTTTTGTTTTCTCTTTTTCAGCTGACTTCTTTAATATTAAGATTTAAAACTCAGTTAAATTTAACATTCTCTCCCCTGACCACACCATATGTTCTTGGCAACTAATTAACTAATCAATTAGTTAAATGATTATTGAGTGTCTATTATGTAGGGGTTATATTTCATGTTGGATATAACCAAAAGAAACTGCCTTCAAATTGTTTACAATCAAGTGCTGACAGATTTATGTAAATTGAAATTCTAGGAACAAGTTTCTGAGATCAACAGATCATAAACACCTGAGGTCAGAGGAAAGTGAAATGACTTTTATGGAATGTCCCATGTGCCCTGCACCACATGCTGGGCCCTTTATGAGTAATTTCTCACAGATCCTTGCATTACACCAACAGGCATCATCATTCTAATTGAATGAGAAGTGAGAATAAAGGTCAGGCTTTCTAGATTCCAAAGTCTGCTTTTCTTCCTAGGTCAAGGTGCCTCTAAGAATGAGGTGGTGATGTTGGCCAGAGTTCACTAAATTGGGTAGGTCTTGACTCTTTTCTCTTTCCAGCTTGTAGCACTACCTTTAGAATCTTTCTTCTAAATCAATTTATGAGAAAACTTGCTTCCCATGGTCAATAACTAACTGGGTGTGTTTTTATTTGGATTCTTTGTTAATTATTATATTTATGTTCAAATCCAAGTAAAGCTTCATGGTAAGATGAGGAGGCTGAATGAGTATGGGTTGATCATTAAAACTGGAAGTGATCATTTCTTACACTGTCATGGTGGAAAATAAATTCTTATCATAAACTGAGTTAACAATTGCCCAGGTCATCCCTGGATGAATTCTTCCCTTCATGAGGAAGTCACCGCTCTACAAGGATGTGAGACCTGTTTACAGTGTTTTCATCTCAGAGTTGATAATTTTCTTTTCCACCTCAGATGCTAAGCCAGGAGTTTCTTATATGGCATTCCATGGCCTCAAAGATCTCTGTCTTCTTCTATGAGTTCCCATTTCATTCCTGGAAAATTGCCTAAGTCCTGATGGAATACTGCAAACTGTGAAAGCTTCCCCACCTCCTCTCTGCTCTAAAACACATCACTAACAATCAATAGATTAAGGAGAAACGCAGTGCAATGATGGAAAAAGCAGGAAGCAAGGCAGACCTGGGTTTGAATACTGGCTCCTCTCCTTAGTAACAATGTAGACATGAGTAAGTTATTTAGCCTCACTGATGGTATATAGACCTGGATAAAAAGAAGGTAACAACATCTACATCAGGGGCTTGTTGCAGGGACTCGATGAGGTAAAGCATGTAGGGAACGCACAAGGCAATCATGTATGGAGGCCTGCCGTGAATGAGTATGTAGACTGAGTGCTGCAGGACTCTAGGACTGCCATTTACATGTGGCCAGTACTGGGCAGTGAACAAAGTCATAGTCACCCCACCAAAGCACTTAGCATACTGCCCAGTGCAAAGAAAGTATTTTTAAAAAGGTGGTCATTGTCATTATTATTACTCCTCCTATGGCATTTTTATACTGGATACTTTCTCTTGACTTCTTTTTGGATTGTTGGTTCTATTAAGCAACCTATCCAACTTCAGCTCATTTTCACTGCAGCTGGACATTGTTTCTTCAATCACCTTCCTTTATCTTGGACACAACAGACTGTAGGTGCATTCTGATCTAGAATCTTGGAATACTTTTCTCTATACTGGAGATAAAGCTTTGTTTTTCTGTTTGCCTGGGAGGTGCAATCAGAGACTATGGACAGAAAAGCACGAACTTGGTTTAAGAGACAGAGAACCTGCTTTTGTGGGTAAGGGTGGTGACTTAGGATTGTTAGAACTTGAACTTGAAAATTGTGATCTTCTTGAACGTATGTTTTATAATCACAGAAGCACAAAACATGTGAACATTGTGGCAAAAAGAGTTAAAGAAACAATAGACCTCTGCGACTACAGAATGTGGCACTTCTTGAGGCAGTAGCTGTGGGAGACAATTTATACTTGGGTTGTCAAGCATTAATACCAGTTTCTGAATGCTGATCCTTAGGTGCAAGAGAATTTCATTGTTAACTGGAGAGGAAGCATTTTGTGATTCTTAAACTGCATTGATTTTGAATAGCTTGGCAAAACACCTACATTTTTAACATGCTGATTTGTTCTCACATTATAAGGCAAAGTCTTACCCAAACTTGTAAATGTGCTGTTTGCTCCATTTCTTCATAAATACATTAGTAGAAAAAAAAAGGAAGAAAAAGAGAAAAATTACATTCATTTGAGAATCATAAAAAGATTTGATTTTTATTTTTCATATGTCAGTGAAGTTATTCGAAGTATATCATTTGTATGTTAAAATTTTACCACTCAAGAGAAGGGAGTGAGCGGTACATGGAAGGTAAGGGATGAAGAATGTAACAATATTTGTGATGTCTATTCTATTCCAAGTCTGTGCATATTCTTTTAATCCTCATAATATTTCCACGAGGTTGGTGTCATTGGTTTCATTCAACAATGAGAAAAGCGAGACTCAGAGAAAATAATTAATTTCTTCAATATCACACTTTTTATACTGGGCAGAGATTGGGTTTTAACCCATGCCTGCTGACCCCACGCCAACCCTCTTTCCTTTAGACCCAGGTCAGCAAGTATTTCTGGGAAAGGACATAGTTAATAATCTTCATGGGCCATATGGTCTCTGTCACAACTGCTCAATTTGCTTAGGTAGTGCAAAACCATTTATCAACGATATGCAAACACGTGAGCACTGCTGTGTTCCAATAAAACTTTATTTATAAAAACAAGCAGTGGGTCAGATTTGATTTGCAAGCCTAGTTAGCCAAGCCCTGCAAGTTTCAGAATAAAAACCAACCAACCAAACAAACCAACCTCATATATTGAGAGAAAAGGCCACCTGGTATACACGGTTAGACTGTGTCGGTAGTATGTGTCAGACCCTGGAAGGGGACCAAACTCTTTACATATATACATGCCTAGTGTTTCAAGTATTACCTCTTAGTTAACAACAAAAGGCCAGGTCAGAGCAGTCACTGACACATGCAACCTGTTAAGGGTATTTTTCATAGAGTGGCTGGATCCTTCTCTCCTTATCATTTGAATGTAATCCTTACGTTCCCCTATACAAAGATCATCACATTGTTGGAACAATTCCAATATCATAAAGCTGCACAGATAACATTTACTTTTAAGGTAAAACTATAATGTTATTTCATCTACTAAAATATCATGAGTGACACGTTTCAAAAAAAAATTTGCCATTTTTTATTCTTACACACTAAACAAATAAAGTCTGGGAGGTCTAAAACAGGACACTAACTGAAAAGTGGTAAGAAATGTATTTCTTTACAGAATTCAATGTAGGTGTGTAAAAGGTGAAAAGAGCACCTTAAGTCTCACTGAATTCCTAAGAATCACCAACTTGTTTCCCTCTGAAAAGATGGGGGACACCTGAGAGTTGGAAATGGTCAAATGCAGTAACTAAGCCAGTACCGTAACTGAGGAATGCTAAAGGCCTTGGGTCATTTTTCTGTGGGGCTCAGGCCCAGTGCTTTAATATCCTGGTTCAGAAACCCTGTCTCACTTGTTAGGGGTAGAAAGGAAGAAAGTCCAAATTAAGTCAGTAACTCTGTGACAAAGAAGAGATGAATATGAGAAATTGTTGTATGCAGAACTGACAAAATGTGATGCATTCGTTAAAAGTCATGATCATGATGATGATAATGACGGTGGTGGTTTTTGGTGGCAGGTAACAGAAACTGGTGAACTTAGAGAGAGTGAGCTATTGGTAAGACTCTGACACAGTGCACATAATTGAAGAAAGGTAGGGCACACAGTGGATCATGTTGGGATGACAGAAGTCAGGGAGTCTACAATAGACTCACGATGCATAAGAAATCATTGCTTTAATTAAATTTTGTGTGTGTTTGTTACATGCCAACAGCTAACTTACAGACCATCTCTGTGTCTCTTGATTCAAGTTTCAATTTCTTGAATAAGAGGATTTATTTGGTTTAGTTTTGTTCTTGTGTTTCACCCCTGAATCATTTATCTGTGACCAGGGAGCATGTGGTATAGTTAAGAGGAAAAGCCCAGTGAGCTGGAAGAATACCCATACCTGTAATTTATCCATGGAGGAGGGTCTGGGATAAAGGTGGAGAGACAAAACCTCCTGGAATATTTGTAAATATTCTCAGTTTCACCAAACTCCTTAGAAGAAGGGTTTTTAGAGCTCCACTGATGGAAACTGTGCATCAGCATTGGGGAAATTGCTTTATAATAAGGAGCCAAAAACTGATTGATCAAATCCATGAATGACTTGATTGAATGGAGAACATAAGAAGGACTTGTTTTTTCATCTCTGCATCCTCAGTGCCTAGCAAAGTATGGCACATAGAAAGTAATATATATTTTTTAGAGAAGGGATCTGCATCAAAAGAAGTATCCATAATAAAGTATCAACTATTGATATTGTTGGTTTTAGGTACTTCGATACATGATAATACAATGTTTACATAATCTTAATTATAAAAAAGTAATAATTTGTGCCAAAAACAAACACGCTGATGTTATCATATAATAAACTAATGTGTTTTCAGGCAGCTGGCCCATCAACTGCTGTTGCTGGTGTTTGTGGCTGCGCTTTCACAGAATTCTAGAACTGGACGGAAACTGAGACTCTCCGGTCTAGAGAGCCCAGTGGTACAGTCTTGCCTCAGTGCCTTCCCACCTCCCCGTGTGTTCCTCTTTCATAGAAGGTTCTCATTGGCTGGTGGGAACCTTCATTCACGAAGTCACTCACGCATCCTGTACTCAATCAGCACACAGTCACTGAGCTCCAGCCAGGAGCCTATGCACAAGAAAGGTGCAAGCAGGTAGTCCCGGCAGCCAGGTGCTTCCATCTGCTGGTCCTAACGACAAGGAAAACATTCATTTCTCCACTTTTATGTCTCATACTTTATTTTAAAAAGTATGTGCGTACTCTGTGCACACATTTGGGCTAAATCTGTACCCTAGCAGCTGAGCTGGGAGAAGTGCACGGAGAGGAACGGCGTGTGGAAGCACCTTTCATGGGCCCTCTTGAAGTTGGTTGCCTTTTAATTATAAATCCTTCCTTCCTTCTGTCCTTCCTTCCTTCCTTCCTTCCTTCCATTTTCCTCCTTTGAACAAATACCTGGTGTTCAAAACGTGGCACGTAGAGTGAAAGACACCTGTGCTAACCTCAGGTTGCCTGCAATCTAGCGTATGTTGTGAAAGAAAGAAGAAAAGAGAAAAGGAGAGGTTTTACTCAGGCCTGAGAAGGAACAATTGTGAGCTATTACGTTTACCGTATTGTTCTGTTTTTTTACGTAACATATCTCATTTGATCCATACAGTTACTCTGCAAACTAGGTTTTCTTATTCCTATTAGTAGATAAGAAAAGAAGGCTCAGGCTGTCAGGTAATTTTCTCAAAGTTACACAGCTAAGGGATGGCAGAACTGGGATTTGAATCCTGGTTCTTAGAGTTTGACTGCAAAGTCTGTGCTCATTTCTCTGCTCATTGTGACAGCTTCGCCACTTTTTGGTCAATTATTTCTCAGAAAATGAGACACAGTCCCTGTTCGATTTAACTTTTGCTGTAATAATGCTGCATAACAAACAACCTCAAAATTCATTGGCTTACAGCAACAAGCATTTATTTTTCTCCCTCACGGGTCTGCAAGTTGCCTGGTCTTTAGCTGATGTTAGGTAGGCCTGGATGGGTCTATCTGGGTTTGGCTCCCCCATGCAAGTTGGATGCAGTCTACTCTAAATGGCTTTCCAAACACCTTCCACCAGATCCTTGAGCCTCTTCTCGTAGTGAATGATGGGAGTGCAAGAGAGCCTTTCAAGCCATGCGATCCCTCTAAAGCTACTCACTGCCATGTTCATTAGCATTTCATTGGCCAAAGCAAGTTACATGGTCAGCCAGACATCAAGGAGGCAGGGAATTATAGCCCACCTAGAGTGGGAGGAAAAAGAGGTATATGGCAAAGTTTTTAGATGTATAATTCTATAACAGAGAGCAGGTAAGATACTGGGAACAATAATTCAATCTACCACAGCCCCAGACCAGCAGGATGGCCGATGAGATGTATGTCAATGATTTACCTGTTAGTAACTTTGTCACTTCCTGACCATAAAGCATTTGGCTTGTCATCCAAGCCTTCTGATCTTTCACTTGTGCTGGAATGGTCATCATATTCCTGTTCAATATTCCTCAGAGACTTATTGTATCTAAGCGGGATCTAAGAGAGTAAACATGAATTTCTGTATAAACTTTACTGCAGCATTCAAAGTTAATTGTTATTATTGTTATTTATTTATTTATGACTATTATTCCCACCTTAATTGCTCCTGAAGTCTTTTGGCGTACCACCTGGAAATCCACAGCTGGAGAACCAGGTGGTATGTGGGCTGTAGCATTAGTGCTTGATTATTTTATTATTATGTCTATAGCTTGGTTTCCAGTATTAAGTCATTTGTTTAGTTTATTTAATAAAAGCAGTCATTGTCTGGTCTGCAGCCCATCAGAGGCAGTACCATCCTCTTCTTTCCTGGGGTGTGGTTTTCATGTGGGGCAGTCCCCCATGGGAATGAGGGTGGTTGGTGGTTAGTGGGCATCCTCGGTTTCGCCAAAGTGGTCTGCAGTCTGCAGGAGCTTGAGAGCCCTGCTTCCCATAAGTGCACTAACTCCTGAGCTGAAAGCATTCACACAATTCCTATTGTTTCATGATGGGCCGAATCCCCTCTCTGTCAGACAGAAATAAACAGTGCTTGAGGTGAGCAAGAAAAGGCAGGAGAGAACAGCTGCCAGCAGCACCTAGCTGTAAGTGTGGGTGCAAAATAACATTTCCCCGAAGAGAGAAACCATAGCAATGAAGGGAGGAGAAGAAGGCAGGAGTTGCCATTATAAACCAAATAGAAAATCCCTAAGATAAACCTAACCGTATTTTTACAAGGTTTATATCTTTACTCAGTTCAACTCAAATATATAAAATTCCATTCTCCACAACTCAATTCAATCAATACTTCTAGACACTATAGTATTAACAATAAATACAAGGATAGTTTCTAACTCAGAGATGAATAAAATATAAACTCTGTCCTTGAGAAACTCTAGTTAGTGGTGAACATCACGCGCGCGCGCGCGCACACACACACACACACACACAGAGTTAGGGGGTAGTAGCTAGTGTATGGGAGTCTGTCTGAGCTGGATTAGAATCCTGACTGAAGTCTTGACCTTGTTAACTACCAGCTTCCTCATCTGTTAAAAGGGGACAATAAGCTAGTATATCTCATAAATTTCATCCAATATTAATTAATTTATTAAAAAATATTAATTAAGCTGTTTTGAGTCAGGGGATATAGCAGCTTTCAAAAGAGCAGTGATGTAATGATAATGTTGAAAAGTTCTGCCAAGATTAAATTCGGGACATGCAGGGTAGAGGGAAATGAAGGAGTAGGGCGTAGTGTATGAGGTGTTAAGTGGACATAACTTAGGCTAGATAGTCACGCTCTGCTTCGCTTTTAAACAGAAGGAGAAAGGATCCTTGTGAGTTAGTAAGGCACATGTGTTGGGGCTGGGGAAGCAGAGTGTTTCAGGGAGGAGGAATGACACAGGAAAAGATTTTTTGGTGGGAGGAAAAATAGCACCCCAGAAAGTAAGAGAAGGTCATTATGGAGGGAGTGGAGTGAGAAGGTTGAAGAGACAGGCAGAGGCCATGTGGGCAGAAATTATATTAAGTTGGCTTGGATTTCTACAAGAAACAGGAAGCTATTGTAGGGATTAAAGTGGGGTAGTGATCATGGCTACGATTAGATGTGCTTCATTGTGGGCAGTGGTTGGGAGGAAGGCAAAGGCACATCTGGGAGGCTAGTCCTAAGCCTGTTGCCACCTTCCAGGAGACAGATGATATTGGCCTCCTAGGGAGTAGGAGCAGAGAGAAAGAAAAGGAGTCTAGAAACAATCTTAGGAGGTCACCAATGTCAGGGTCACTGGTGATCTTCATGTTGCCATATCCAGTGATCAACTTTCTGTCCTCATCTTGTTTGATGTTTGACCCAAATTGGTCATACTGATCATGCCCTTCTTAAATTATCTTGTTCCCTTTGTTTCCAGTATATTACCCTCTCTTGGCTCTCTGCTAATGTTCTGGTCACTTCTTAGTCTGCTTTGCTGCATCTCTCTAATCTTGAAGGCTTAGAAATTATTTCATCCCCTGCAATGGACTGGACGTTTGTGCCCTGCCTCCAATTCTTATATTAAAACCCTAACCCCAATGTGATAGCATTAGGAGATGGGGCCTTTGGGAGGTGATTAAGTCATGAAGGTGGATCCCTTATGAATGGGATTTATGGTCCTCTAAAAGGGACCCCCGGAAGTTCTCTTGCCCTCTTTCTGCCATATGAGGTCATAATGAGAAACCTGAAAACCAGGAAGAGGGCTCTCAGCAGAACCCAATCTTGCTGCCACCTTGACCTCAGACTTCCAGCCTCCATCAGTGTGAGAAATAAATTTATGTTGTTTATACAATCCAGTCTATGGTACTGTATTATAGCCGTCTGAGCTGACGAAGACATCTCTTTTTAGTCGCTCCTTTCCAAATTCTTATTCCCAGACTAACTGCCCCCTGACTTGTATGTCCAGTTGATATCACCACTTAGATGTGTAATAGTCTTGCAGGTATCAAATCCAAAATGGGAATGTTAATTCTACCCCCTGCCTTCTATATTTAATGACTTCTTTCATTTACTTAGAGCAAAAGTACTTGGAGTCAGTTGTTGTAGGTTGACTGCCTTCATGAATTCAGTTAATGACACCCTTGTATTCACATCCTTTGCAAGTGGCTTTTTAGTTTCTCCCATAACAATATAGAGTCTATTTTCCCACCCTGGAATATGGCCTAATTTTGTGACTTGTTTTGTCAACAAAATGAGAGACTGAATACAAATAGACCATGGCCAGACCACATATAAAAACAGAACTCTGACCTACAACTTGCAGCAATCAGCCCAGGAAGCCAGCCCCCTATCTACAGTAGCCAGGAAGTCAGACCACAATCTGGAGCAGCGAGTCCAGGAAGCCAAATAATAACCTCTGTAACAACTTGCCCCAAATGGCCAGGACCTGATTAATAACAGATGAATTTCCAAATTTTCACTCCCACTTCCAAAATAGGACCTACCAGAGAAAGCTTAAACATGTACCCTTAACCAATCGCATGAGATTGCCCCTCTTCTAGTTAGGCTACCACCTTGCCCAGGCCAACAGCCTCCAATCAGGACATACCTGAACTCCTCTCCCCTCTTTTCCCCACACAATGCTTTCTTAATCCTCTGCCTGCCTTTGAGTCTCTGCCAAATACAGGTGACAGTGGCTGACTCTCTAGCTCTGTTCTTCCAAATTTTAAGGGACTTCCATTGTACTTCACCTCTGTGATGGGTTTGCTGTGAATATTAGTGAGAACATGAAGAACTCTCCTGAAAGAAAAGACTATATGTAATGAAACATTCCTTCTGCTAAGTATCAGATCAGCCAGGACTTCAGCAAAGACTTTAAACTCAGAACAAAAACAAACGACAAAGACAAGAGTAAACTAAATTTACAAGCGATGTGAGTTTGGGTCACTTAACTTCTCTCACCCCCTGTCAGAGGATTTTATCTATATCGGCCTCAAATGAGACATAATCTAAGTGCTTAGCAGAGTGTCTGAAATTATTATCAGTGTTCAGGAAAAATTAGTTCCTGTCTTCCTCTAGAAGTGAATACATGTCTACATGTGTTAGTATTGTCAGCCTGGCCCCAGTACCCAGAGGCCTTGCACTAAGAGGACTGAGCTGAGTGGAGTCTGCAGCCTTGGAGAGTAGGTTGGTAAAGTTAAAATAGTTTAACTTCAGGGTGATTGTCTTCAGTTCATTTATTCGCATCTTTATGCTATGCCATTTTATAGATGGAGAAAACCAAGGCACAGAGGAACTTGATGTATCCAGCATCATTTGGGAAAGGGCTAGAACTTTTAAGCCTCAGATGGATGAGTTGGGTGAAAGGTTTTATAGCCATCACTGATGCTATTGTCATTGCAGGCAAGCCCACTCAAGAGGGAAAATGTGTTTATCATGGGCTTTCCGTCCCTCTCCCTGATGCCCCCAGTGAGGAGAGCCAGAAGGCCATGGACAGGTCCTCAGGAGCAGATACTAACAGAGTAAGGCCAAATGTCTCTTCTCTTGGTTAAAGGTTAAAGGGCAGTTATGCCATCTATGATACAGACACCAAGGAAAAGACTAAGGTAAATGTGCTAAGCAGAGGCCATGAGACCCTTTGATTCTTTCCACACTGTTGGCAAGTATGGTTTATTTATTACTTTTTTGTAAATGGCCTTCTTGAGGTGTAACAGATATACAAAAAGTTGTAGAAATTTAATGTATGCAACTTGATGGGTCTGAATGTATGCAGACACCTGAGAAACTATCACCACAATCACAACAATAAGCATATCAAGAAATGGTTTACATGATGGAAAAAGGGCGTTTGCTGAAATTGGCACCAGCCCTCAGCCGGTGTCATCGGTGTTCATCCATTCCTCCTTCAAGCATTTGTACCAAGTCTGATCCCTAGCTTGGGGCCAGGTACTACGTTAGATACCGAATGGGACACAGAGATGAATGGGACGCACGCCCCAGTCTCACGGGGCTGGGCATGTAGCAGAGGGGTGACACTGTGAGCTTACATAGCTCTCAGATGAAGTGAGGCGTGCCAAGTGGAGAGGCCTAACACACTTTCCCAGCGTTGCCCAGAGAGGAGAAGCATCGTAAGCTGTGGGAATCATGGACTAAAAGGATGAGGCAGGCTTGAGAAATGCCAGATGTTCAACTAGATACCTATAGAGCGCTTTAATAATGTTACTAATGACCAATTATCCAACGTTTCATATGTCCCAGACAACATGCTATACTTTATATACCCTAGTCCAGCACTTTTCAACCTTTTTCATTTCACGGCACACATTAACCAATTACTAAAATTCTGTGGCATGCCAAAAAATATTTTTTTTTGCCAAGCTGACAAAAAAAAAGCAGGTATAATTTTGAGTCATTCACACCAGATGACTATTATTGTGTTGACTGTTGCCATTTTTTAATTTGACAATCTAAGGGAGAAGGGGTCAGTGCCCAGACTGAATGATCAAGGGGTGCATGTTTTAAACATTCCTGCAGCACACCAGTTGAAAATCACGGCTGTAGTCCATTTGTTCAGAAGAACTACGCAGTAGGTATCAATAATCTCTTTGGCAAATGAGCAGACTCTAATGATGAAAGGTCAATTAAGAGTTCAAGGTCAAATAGTTTATGGTAGACATTCTTTAATTCATTAATTCAATGAGCATTGATGGCTCACTGGCTGTGTACCAGGCTCTCTGCTGGGTTCTGGGAAGTCACAGCTTCTTCTGATCTAGAAGCCTGAGCTGTTTCATGCTGACTCCCCGCACTGGGGTGTGAGGGGAGCCAGGTTGTGAATGATCGCTTAGGCCCATCCACTAGACAGTAGGGAGCTACAGAGGACGGAGAGAGAGTGTAACTTGTCTGGTGAGCATTAGGCTTTGGGAAAGAATGGAGTTTATGAAGTAGTTGAAAGGGGCAAAATTACTCGAAGGAGGTTTGCATCTTACCAAATAAAAGGTGAGAGAAGATGGGGGTAGATGCTTAAACAGAGAGAGCAAGTAAAACTCCTCGTAAACAAAGCATTTCTGTAGCTGACAGGTTGCGGTTGGGAAGGGCTGTCTGCCTGGCCACTGTGGCTATCACTCAGATGGGACAGCTGTGACCATATACCGTAGTCTGGGTGGCTTAAACAATGCGCATTATGTCTCAGTTCTCCAGGCTGGGAATTCCAGGTTAGGGTGCAAGCAGATGTACTTCTTGGTGAGGGCTCTCTTCCTGACTTGTAGACAGACACCTTCTCCCTGTGTCCTCACGTGGCAGAGAGAGGAAGCTCTTGTGTCTTCCTCTTCTTATAAGGGCACGAATTCCATCATGACCTCATCCAACCCTGCTCACTTCTCAGAAGCCCTACGTCTTAATACTATAACGTTGGGTGTTAGGGTTTCAGTACAGGAATTTGGGGGGGATGCACATCCAGTCCACAGTAGTGGCTTACTCAATATTTCAGGGCTGTTGGAACACCAGGCAAATGTGTTTGGCTTACTCACTTTTTTGGAAGTCAGTTTATTATTGATTTGGATTTGAAGAGCATCAGGAAAGTTGTCAGGCTGTGGTGGTTGATTCAGATTGCCATTCAGCTAAGGTGGCAATATGTAGTTTATGCTTATTTAGTTCTTTATGCCTAGCAAAACATGTTTAATTATTTATTTACTAGAGGGGAAAGTAAGGGGAGAGAGAGGGAGAGAAACATCAATGTGAGAGAGGGACATTGATGGGTTCCCTCTCATATGTGTCTGACTGGGAACCGGATCCACAACGCATGTATGTGCCCTGACTAGGAATTGAACTGATGATCTTTTGCTTTGCGGGACAACGCCCAAACAACTGAGCCCTACTGGACTCTAGTAAAACACTCTTATGTGTGACATTTAAGATCCATTTTACAGATGAGAAAACTGAGGCTCTGAGAGGTTATGTAAATTTCCCAAGATCACATAGTTACTAAGAAGCTGGAAAGGAACTTCAATTCAGATCTTACGGCTGAATCCTGCATTCTTTCCAGGCTCTCAGCAACTTCTCTAGTCACCCCAATGTCTGAGTGGACTAACTGGTATCCTTAAAGTATAAACTCTTCGAGCTACAGGGAATGTAAGGACCATCGACTCCCAACTCTTTGTTTTGAGGTCTAGGGAAATGATTTGCTAGATCCCAAATTTAGTATGTAGTAGAGTTGAAATGAGAACTTTCGTCTTTTAATTGCTGCTGCAAGATCCCCCTAACCCTAGAATATGTTTACCAATTTTTACTCTACCAAACATCTTCCCTTAAATTACTCTTTACTTATTAAATCTGTCTTGTGAGAAAAGACAGATGTCAGCCCGTTTTACTGATGAGAAAACAGAGGCTTTGAAAGATTGGTTAATTTGTCCCTAATTGTCTGACTGGTAAGAGGTGAGCTAGGTATTATAACCTCCTTTTAATGATGAGTTAACTAATTTCAGATAGGTTAAGGTTAAGCAGTGCATCCATGCAGGCAGACCTTATGATCTTGTAAGTCAAGTGCAATTTCACCCCTTTTGCTCTGTGCCCCTTTTTTTGCCCTAAGGCAGAGAGAGGGTGTTCCCTCCAGTTTTTGCCTGTCATTGTCTGAGTCTGATGGCTTCCCTGAGTTGTCATGACAGCTGTGGCCGTAAGCCTGCTCTCATTCTCAGATACCTGTTAACCCTCTGTGCTTCCCCACAGGTTTTCTCCATGGCTCACCTGCTGTCCAGAAAATCCGTTTCTCAGGGGAGGCCCTCTCGTTATTGTCTGTGTCATGAGCGGCTGGCTCTGACCCATCTTCCTTCACTTCTCATCTGTCATGTGGGCTTGTGTCAGAAGCAGGGTCAATTAACTTCCTACAGAGATGTTAACGTGGCAGACACAACTTGATTGATTTGTTTTAATCTGACCCATTTTTGCAACGAGCATCCCAGGTAGGAGGGATAGCCAAGCCTGGGAGCCGCAGTGAATGTCAAGATTGATCGCTCTTTTATTTTAGAAGAAACACAAAGTAAATGTGGACAGATGGCAGATTTGTCTGATAGATTGGTGTTATCAAAAGCCTGAATGGATTGCTTTCTCCTGTAGTGTTTCGACTTAACAACATCAGCCCCAGCTTCTTCACGTCATCACCCTTCTTTTCCAACAGCGTCTACTCTCTCTTGCTTACAATGCACACAATTCCTCTAATGGTTCCATCCAGAAACAAATAATCATCCTCTAGGCCTCCTGGCCCTCACCTCATCTAGGTGTTCATTACATCATGCTGGTTCTACTTCTGAGATCTTCTCAATTACACTGCTTTTGCTACCTCATAGCCAGTGTAATCTCATTTCCGGCTACCATCTTTTCTTCAGTTAGCATTGCCACCATCTCCTGATAGGACCGCCAATCTTAGCAGCTCTAATACATTCTCCAATTAAGTTTTGACTGGAGAGCAAATTTGGTTGTGTTAGATCCCTGCATGAAAGTCTCAGTGGCTCTCACTATCTACAGAATGAAGTCACAACATTTATGCATTTAGTGTAAAGCTCTCCATGTGCGACCCCCGCAGACCCCTCCAGTTTTACGTCCACTCATTCCTGTCTTAAACAGTGTTAAACTCTGCTGTTCCTGTTATAATGTTTCATGTAATTGTATCTCTGTACATACTTTCTTTGTCTGAAAGAATCTTTTCTTTTCTCTCCCATGGGCAACTCTTATTGATCTTTAAGACCCAGTTCAAATATAACATCTTTAGACCAATCTTCCCTTATCCTTAGATGAACTGAGTGGCTGTACTGTACCTTACACCACACCCCCATTACAGCAAGTGTCCCACTGATTGACAATCATTGGAACTCTCCAGGAAGAGGAACCATGTCTTATGCATCATTCTATCCCTATCACTTTGCAAGGTGATGGTGCAGAATAAATCCTCAATAAATCTTCTGGAATTATATGCAATGAGTGGACCCCAAATTCCATGACCAGCAAAGACTTAATGAGAACTCTTTAGATGTAGAGCACAGTTACTCTGCGTATTTTATATCTTTGATCTTCTGTGCATGTGCCCTTTGATTTAAGTGACCTTGCCACGTTGTCACCTAAAATAACCATATGTCCTTAACTCTCAGCTCAAAAGCCACTGCCTCCTTGAAGCTTTTCCTTACTTCCCCAGGGAAAACTTAATCATTACTTCCTTGGAATTTTCATAGTTGAAACTATACAGGGTGGGCCAAAAGTCGGTTTATAGTTGTTCATATGGAAATAATACAATAATTAATAAATGATAATGCAAAGACAAACTTTCACAATCTGACAACGATAAACCTACTTTTGCCCCACCTTGTATATCTCATTCTTTACTGTAGTTAGCCAAATGTTTTTCTAAGAATCCTAGGAAAATTATTAATAAGCAAACAAAAGCCCATCCTTCCATCCTACCTGAACTAGTTGTGGCTTTCTTTTTATTTTCATAGCATTTGGTTCTAATTCTGGCCCAGCACTTGTGTTAGAATAGCATAGTTACTTGTTTATATCTATATGGTTTTAAGCTCCTTGAGGGAAGGATTGTGCTTTATTTATCTTGTTTTTACCATTGCCCAACAGAGACTCTGGAATGTAGGTACTAAACGATTGTATATGAAATTCAATAGAAATGAACAGAAGTTTAAGTTTCTTGAAGATAGTAATTTTTA
This sequence comes from Furipterus horrens, assembly GCF_987537825.1. Lineage (NCBI taxonomy): Eukaryota > Metazoa > Chordata > Mammalia > Chiroptera > Furipteridae > Furipterus > Furipterus horrens. Next base: position 208,661,274 of record NW_028327172.1, on the reverse strand, counting down.
TCTTACTCCTTGATTTTATCAAAGTAGCCACTGAGGGAAAATGAAGCAAAACACAGTAGGTTGCACCTGCAGACAATCCAAAACATTTTTGAAAGAAAAACAAGGCTTTGTATTACTCTTTATTTGTCCCTGGAATGTCCCAAAGTCTTAATAAATACATTTCCATGTAATATGGCTCCTGTGCTACAGTTCCATGTACTGGTGGCAACACACAGATAGGCCTTGCTTCTGGTGAAGTGAACTGATGGCTATTAAAACGTAATGTTGAGTGCAAATATTCAAGCTGATTCCCTCAGACTGTAGAATACCCAGCAGGTGATCTTAATGTATCCAGCCCAAGCTATCCTGCGCCTCTTTTTACTTCAGAATAGTCCAAACCACTATCCCATCAAGAACCAACATAATTTAGGGCCAGGCATAATTCATAAAGCATATTATATTAGATTATTGCCACAAAGAGACAGCATAGACTAGAGGTCAGGAGCATGTGCCCAGGAAGCAGAGCTCTGTGTTCAAATCTCAGTGCTGCTCCTTCCAGCAGGCCGGACTTTGCAAGTCACTTAATCACTTTCCCCATCTGCAAAAATGGGCGACTTCAGGGGGTTGGCATAAAGCTTCTGTAAGTTAACCTTTGAAAAGTCCTTTGAACAGAGCATTGAACATACTCAATGCTATGTAAATATTTATTAAATAATTCCCTGCCTGTGGGGAATTTTTGGACTACTTCTGTCTGAAACTATTTTTTTCCATCCTCTTTCTCTACATAAGGACTTTTTCTAGTTCCATCTCTATTGCAGCCTTGAAGACTTTGGGGAACAACCCTGCCCTCAGTCACATTTCTCCCACACTTGAACTGTACTCTAGATCCAAGGTGAACTTCTGGAGACTCTTCACCCCATAACTATCTATTGATTGCCAAACAAGAGTCAAGATGTAGCACTGGGTGCTTAGCTGTGTGTCAGGTCGAACATATGGAATTTTCTAACTTAATATCCTATGTGCAGATAAATTCTGTAGGCATTTGGGTCAAACACAAGGAGAAGTTTATAATAAATGCCACAAGAGAGGTTCAAGTCAAATACTATGGATGTAGGTGTATGCTCAATTCTCCCCCACCTCCAGTGTCTGGAAGGCAGTGGAATTCAATAGTAATAAAGGTACACCCAAAAGCAACTTTGGGTTAAAAGAAGGCATTTGGTTCAGTAACCTCATGTGGACTTTATATAAGGCAGTGAAGAGCTAAGAGAACCATGAATTTTAAAGGCTTGCAAGAGGCTGTGACCTAGTGTGGCGAGTAGAGCTGTTGTCTGAATGTAGTGGGAAGACTTGGTTGTGACTGAACATGTGTGTTGTCTATTTGTACTGTATGAAGTGACCTCCACAGAGCAGAGCATGCGATATCATTTAGTTTTATGTTTACAGTGTCTATTCTTTCAGATTGGACTGTCCATTATAATAGCCACTAACCACAGGGCTAGTGAAAACTTGAGATGTGGCCATTTCCAGTTGAGATACGTTATAAGTGTAAAAGATACTCTACATTTCAAAGATGTAGCTGGAAGAAAGAAGGCAGAATATCTCATTAACATTTTTATATTGATTACACATTAAATTGATAATATTGTAAATACTTTGGGTTAAATAAAACATTATTAAAATAAATTTTGACTGTTTATTTTTATCTTTTCTAGGTGGCTACTAAAAACTTGCCCATGTGGCTCACATTATATCTGTGTGGGACAGCGCTCTCTTAGACTATGGTTTTGAGAGGTCCATCACACACACTTATTGAGCACATGTAATGGGTTGGGCCTTGGGCAAGTTGCCAGTGATTAAAAGATTAATGAGATGAAGCTCACAGTCCAGAGAGAGAAACACCTGTATAAGCACCTACTTTAGATATAGAGAAATGAGTCTTATACTTGGGTGGCAATATTTTGTTGAAAAAAAGATAATAGCTTTGGGTCAAAAGGGGCTGAATTTAAATTCTAATTCTTCTGTCTGCTGGTTGAATAAGTTTATTTGCCTCTCTGATTCAAAGTCTACTTGTCTGTATAATGGTGATCATTATATCTAATTTATTTATTGTAGTTAGTATGTACATTGTCCGTAGTGGTCATTCAATAAAATGATTATATGATCAAAATTCTATGTTACTATGGAAGAGGAGAAAATGAAGTGTCTATTATGCCTAACAGTGATGAGGTGGAATGTGAGGCTTACAGAAAAATGTCATTTGACTAGAGCCACTGAGATTGCTAAGAGTTTGCCAAGTGGAGAAGGGATGAAAGTCAGTGATAATAATAAAAACTAACACTCATATACATCCCACTCTGTTCCAGACACTGTTCTCAGCGTTATACTGGTGGTAGCTCATTGAAACCTTTCAGAAATGCTGTGTGGTAGATCCTTTCATTATATTCCCATTTGAAAGATGAGAAAAGTTGGCATAAAGGAGTTAAGTAACTTCTCCAAGTTCTAACAGATCAGAAAAGACACAACTGAGGTTGGGCTAGGCCCTTAATATTCAGATTTTGTGCTTCTAAGCACTCTGCTCTGCTGCCTCCAGGGGACCTAGTAAGAGCAGGTCTGTGGGAGACCCTGGTAGGTCATCTGTTATGGCCGGAATGTAGCACATGAGGGAGTAGAGGCTGGAAGAGTCAGGGTGGCCATTGCCTACAGCTGAAACTGAGGGTTAGTGCGGATTTACTAGCGAGGGGCTTTCATTGCCATGCTACAGAACCTGGGCTTTATTCTGTAAACAGCTGGAGATGTGGAGGCTTTCTAATTTGGGGGGTGATATGATCAGAGCTTTACTTTAGAAAGAGAACTCTAGTGGCAGAGTGGAGAGTTAGCAGGCGCAGATAGAGGCTGGAAGCAAGGATACTACTTAGGACAGTGGTTTCAACCTTCCTAATGCCGCAACCCTTTAATACAGTTCCTTATGTTGTGGGGACCCCCAACCATAAAATTATTTTTGTTGCTACTTCATAACTGTAATTTTGCTACTGTTATGAATCGTAATGTAAATATCTGATATGCAGGATGTATTTTCATTGTTGCAAATTGAGCATAATTAAAGCATAGTGATTAATCACAAAAACAATATGTAATTATATATGTGTTTTCTGATGGTCTTAGGCGACCCCTGTGAAAGGGTCGTTCGACCCCCAAAGGGGTCGTGACCCACAGGTTGAGAACCGCTGACTTAGGAGAACATAAGACTACTACCCTAGTCCCAGCAAAACATGGTGATGGCTTGAGCTAGGGAAGACACAGCAGAGATGGACTGAAGAGGAAGAGTCCATGGCCTTGACGGTAGGAACCACATTGTGGAAGTCGTTATACTGTTTTATTATTTCATTCTCTTCAATGGCCTGTGCTTGTTTTTAGGTGGTATATACTCCTAGTTGGTCCAGAAAGAGTGTTTTCTATTTTCTTTTCTTTCCTCTTTTTCAAGTAGTCTTCACCCTATTATTTATATTCTGGAGATTACAGCACATGATAATTATTATGCTTCAGGTTACAGCTCCATGTAAAATACAGTGTGATTATTGTTCATCTGTATTTTTCCTTAGCGCTCAATAGTGTATTTTTACTGGGCACTGATAATCATCTAATTGCCATGTAGTTTTTGAAGTCAGATACAATACTCTGTTAAAGATTACCCTAATTATGAGGTAAGGTTATTAGACCTCTCTTTGCTTATGTTACATACTTTCTTAGTTTTATGCCTGTAGAATTTTCAAAAAGTGAAATATTCAATAGGCATTGAAATCTTAATTCTCTCCCAGTCAGCACCCCTCTCATTTGGCTGCTAGGGAAACCTTTGCAAACAAACAGGCCGACTCTGGTCCCACTTGCTGCTTTAAAGAGACTGGGCAGCTCGGGAATCGGAGTCATGCGCTGAGGCATGCTGGGAAAACCACTGCTGCATAAGAAGAGGACTATTTGATAGGATATAAGACACTTGTGCTTTTCTTTCAACCGTAAAAATATTTCCCTTCCTCCATTTACTCTTTCTAGGTTCTTAGTCAAATATACACCACATGGGTTTCTTAAATATATAAATATATATATATTTATATATAAATATATATATATTTATATATATATATATTTAAATTTAATTAGATTTTTGCTAATGTTTTTGGCACTAGAAATGAAAGCAACAGTTTCACCTTACATTCATTCAGTGAAAATTTGAATGTATTTTCACTGGTGGAAAACATAACTGTCCAGAAAAATAAATTTGAAAATAGACAAATAATTACAATATAGTTTCTGTGGGTGGAGTAAGGTGTATTCAAAATTAGTGTTAAACTGTATGCTTTACCCATTCCCATTCACTTACAAGGTCATGATCACGTGGAAAGCATGCATTATAAAGTCACAGATCACACACATCTGGACGGAAAAAGAAATATGTGGGCTGTCAGATTAAGGATCCCAAAAGATCTCAATAAGCTGAGCAATGGCTTCGAACTAAGATGTCATTTTAAGATGCTTGTGTTTGGTTCCAAAAAACCAATTGCACAAGTCCACTTTTGGAGAAGAAAGTCTTAGATGCTGTGTGCAAGAGACAGAGATGAGCCAAACTTTAGAGTTATAGTCATGATGGCGACAGTGGTTGCCTGGTTGATTAGTGTTTTAAGGAACTGGTTGGTAAGGGTCCTGAAAAAGAAGAGGGTGGCAGCTCAAGAGAAGGGCATTCTCGCCCTTCCCACCTTCCCTGGAAGCATAGAGCCGCAGCTCCAGGCTGAAGAGAGAGAGAGAGCCGTCAGGTACTCTGAGATCTAAGATGTGGGAAAAGGACAGCGCCTGGTTACTCCCCTCCATTGAGCGGCAGTAGGACAAGTGAGGCTGACAGAGAATGGGATTAAGACCGTAGCTGGGAGGATCAGCCTGGGAAGAGATGGCGGATACCGTCTTCTGAGATAAGAGGAGAGGAGGTAAGCCTGAGTAAACACAAAACCACCTGAAAACTTGGAGGAGTGGGCGGTGTTAGAGGCAGAAGGGATGAAAATGTAACAAAACCGGGAAGCTTCAGCCTTCTTGGAAATAGTGAATGACGTCATCTGGCAAGTGTAGAAAGGAACCGTTTGGAGCTGAAGAACTGTAAAAATAGGAAAAAGAAAAGGAATCGCAAATGCGGTAACTGTGGAGGCAGGGTGAGGATAACCTGAAGTTTAAAGGTGTGCAGCCTTGGTGTGGCCTTCTTAAATAAACGTCAGGTCCTGTCACTCTCCCGACTTAAATTCTACAGTGGTCTGCCATGGCTCTTTGGGATGAAGATCAAAATTCCTATCGTGGTGCATGGTCCATCCATGATCCTGCCAGCCTCACGTCGCTCAGGTCTTTACTGTGTTACATGCCCTTTGCTAGTCCTGCTAACTCACCGTGTACTTCATGCTTCAGGGCTGTGCCTGGAATGTGCTTCTCCCAGCTCTTGGCCTTGCTGGTACCCACTCAACCTTCAGACCCCAGAGGAAATCTGACTTTCTTAAGAAGACTCCCCCAGTTCCTCTGACTACATATTCTCACAGCTCCCCCCTTTTCCTTTACACTATCTTCCCCCCCAATGTAATTAAATAAATCATTGTAAAAATCAATCAAGAGAAGGCTGGTTGGAAGTTAGAATGGATTTATGTGAGTTTAGGATTGGCAGGATAATTTGTGGGGCCCAGTGCAAAATAAAAATGCAGACACCTTGTTCAAAAATTATTAAGAATTTCAAGTCAGTGACAGCAGGACATTAAGTCAAGCACAGGGCCCTTCTGAGCATGGGGCCTTGTGTGTCTGCATAAGTGTGAGTTTCTCCTGCGGGGACAGAGACTGTGAAGCCTGGATTTATTAGGCCAATAGAAATTTGAGAGGTGATGCTCTACAGCTAGCCAGGGCTGTATTAGAAATGATGAACCACTGTGTTCAAAACATAATAGGTTACAAAATTTATTCAGAACAAGGCTGATAGATTAGCTATGTAGGGAGTAGCACAATGTCAGTGCAGGGGAATTTTGGTGTGATGGACAACACAATAGAATGTCCATGTATTATTTATTAATGCATCAAGTCAAATTTAATTTTTCAGCCCCTACTTTGTGTTCCTAGGAGGAGTACTTGAATTTTTCAGTCTCCCCAAAAGGAACACCTTGAGAAATTTTAGAGAGAAAGACATGGAGTTTAAATGATTTGAAGAACAAATTCTAGACCCAGATGGCCTGTGTTTCATGCTCAAGTTTAGCAGATATAATCCCTGTGACCTTGACAGTTACTGACTTCTCTGTGTTTTAGTTTTTTGGAGGGTGATGGCGGTGTAAATTAAGATAATGTTATATCTCCTGTGATTGTTTAAGGGATAAATAAATCAATGAACAGTGTCTGGTTTATAGTAAGTCCTTATTGCAATTTCACATTGGGAACTCTTAGTTTCCTTTTCAATGCTATTTTTTTCCAGTAAGGTAGTTGAACTCAGTCATAGTGTTGCCATATATCATAATCAGCTAGACTTCATTATTGGACTTAGGTGGATGCAAAGAGTGTACTAACATGCTTTGTGAAACTTGTAATGGGATCCATTTAAGCAGAAGAACATGATATATAAGCCAACTCATCTTCATTATCGTGCGGTAGGTGCCAAACACATGTCTGGAACACATTAGCATAAAATGTGTAATATATTTCAATGAACTCAAGCATTTTACATTTGTATCTCTGGATTCAGGGGGCTTTCTTCTGGGCACATAAAGTTGGTGACCTAGTGTTAGAAACTGTGAACAACCAACAGCATTTACTGGACTATGGTCTTGTCTTTTGTTTTGGTAATTTGTACAAGGCATGAAATTAAGTCAGTACTGTTATTTATTGACATGTAGTATTTTTTTAACTGCTAAGATGCCATTTTATTTTAGGTTACTCTGCTTTGGAAAGTAATGAGATCAATTTCTGAGTCATTATCCTTGGTATTTTTACTTAGGTAGAGCCACCAGCAAGGTCGTTTGTGGATGGACCAAAAAAACAGACATGGGTTCCCAATCTACATCTTTAGTCTACCTCTTTCGTATGATTTATAGATGTGAATCTATAATTATCCTCTTTAACTTTTTCTGGATGACCCCTAACACATCAAACTCCTCTTCTCTCAAGCCAAATTTATTATTTTTTTTCTAAAAACCAGCTGCATTTCATAAAAAAAATAAAAAATAAAAAAAACATATATTTTTTGGCTCACTCCTATAAAAAGATCCCCCAGTATTATAGAGTCCTCCTGCTTTATAATTCCTGAATCCTTACTTATTTTATTCATTTGCCAATGGCCTCGCTTATTTCTTATTATGTCTGTCTTTGACCACTGTGGTAGCCCGTCGCCCACCTCTTTCTTTCCAGTCTTCTTTTCCTTGAATCTGCTCTCCCTGCAGATAAGAATAATTTTGCTAAACTAAAAAACTGAAATCATTTAGGTAATTTTCCTGTTGGTCCCTAGAAAAATTCCAAATGTTCCAGCATGAAATATAATACTTGTACAGCTATACCCAATGCTATTATGTTTTTTCACCCACATCTCCTGCCATACCACTGATTTTAGGGGGATACACTGGATAGCCTCAGAACACATCAAAAGGGCACCTTACCTCAGTGGAAGTCTTCTTTGAGGAGATGTCATCTGTGTTGAGTTCACCAGTTAAACACTAGAGAACCCCAGTTATGAGGTGTTTACAAGTAATTGTAATTATTTGTTTACACAAACAAATAGCACTCATACTAAGGAGCCTCAATCCACCCTTCCCCCAGCTTTGTTGAGGTATAATTAATATACAAAAACTGTGTATAGTAAATGCACACAATTTGGTGAGTTTGGACATAAGTATACACTCATGTTATTGTCACTGTAATCAAGATAATAAACATATCCATTACCTCCAAAAGTTTTCCTGTGCCCCTTTCTTGTTCTTTTAAGAACCTTTAACATGAGCTCAATCATCTTAACAAGTTTTGAGGTGCACAATACCTTACTGCTAACTGTAGGTACGAAGTAAGACAGCAGATCTCTGGGACTTATTTGTCTGGTATTTCTGTAACTTTACATCCATTGGAAAACACCTCATGCCCCCTCCTCCCACCCCTGGTAACTAACATTCTATTGTCTGCTCCCCTACCTTTGACTATTTCATATGCCTCATATAAGAGGAATCATATCCTACTGTGATGGGATTATGGAGAAATTAGAACCTTGAACACTGGTGGTGGGAAGTAAAATGGTACAGTCATTATAGAAAACAGTATGGAGGCTCCTCAGGAAAAAAAAAAGAGCTACTGTGTGATTTGGTAATCCCACTTTTGAGTATATATCCATAAAAACTGAAGTCAGGATCTCAAAGAGCTATCTGTATGTCATGTTCATTGCACAGTAGTATTCACACTGGCCAAGATGTGGAAACAAACCAGGTGCCTATCAACAGATGAATGGATAAAGAAAATATGATATATACATATAAAAAAGAAAGAAATTCTACCATTTGTAACAATATGGATGGACCTGGAAAAAAAGCCTCAGCCTCACTTTCCTAATATTTTCTAAGCTTCATAAATATTCATTGTATTTGCTCTTTCTGTCTGGCTGTCAGGCGGTCCCCATTTGCTCTGCCTTGGAAATCTTCTCTAGTCTACTGGGACTTTCCCAATGGGACACAGGTCTTTAGCGTTAGAGCTCAAGCTGCGTTATCTATGCGTTCAACCCAGAGTTGCTAAGTATTTTAAAGTGCTAAGCACTGTGCTACTTGCTGAGAGTATAATGGAGAAAAGTACCAACATGGTGCCCTGCCCCTAAGGGAATTTTCATTCTGTTGGGGAGGCTAAGAGGAGCCCGAGATAAAGAATACTAGGAGACAGCCAACTTTACCTCCCATGGTGGAAACAGGGAGCTTCTCTGAAGAGGAGGCATTGAGCCTGAAAAGCTGAAGAATTAGCATGATGTGTGGAGAAATATGTTCCAACTGTAAAAGTTAACATATACGGTTTTGGGGAGGAAAGAGTAAGGTGTGCTTGAAGAGGAATGGAAGGAACCAGCCTGGACTGGATGCAGTACAGTGAGCAAGGTAAAGAGAGGCATAAAAATGTGGCTTAGGAGAAGAATCCAGGTCAGTAAGCCATTGCCTGGTAAGGAATTTGAACTTTGTTCTCAGAGCAATGGAAAGCCAACAAAGGGTTTTAAGCAAGCATGTTGGTGAAGGGTGGAGTGGAAGAGAGAGGTGCAGTGGGGCAATGTCGGTGGAATGATTATCAATTTTAGAAGCTCTCTGGCTGCTGCATTTAGAATAGATGAGTAGAAGGCAAGCATGGTTACAGGAGGTCAGTTAGAAGGTTGTTGTCACCTAGTTTTGAGTCGATAGTGGACTGGGTTATTCAGTCATTAATATAACAATTAGCACCTACTTTGTCCAGGCCTTTTGTTAGGTAGGGGTAAAAATGCCATCACTTCTAGAGCAAAATGTTTAGTGGGGAGAAAGATTCAAAATCATCTCTTATATAACCAACATTTGAAAACGTATGAAAATGAACTGAGGCAGTGCAGTCAAGGGAATGATCTTCCTGCTGTAGCTGCAATCAGCAGGCTTCACAGAGGAGCCAGCAGTCACTGGGTCATAGTCTCCAAAGGCTGATAAAAGTCCACAGCTGGTAAAGGCATGGGAAGAACATCTCCCTGGTGTCTTCTCTGGTAGGTGATAGAATTGAGAGTAAGTTCTGAGATCTTGGTTTCAGACTGAAGAACTAGAAATAGGGAACAAAAAAGTATGTACAATACAACCAGCTGTATGTCTTTCACAGTCTAGCTCTTATCAACATCAGGAGTAACAATTTTATTTGCCTTCTGATCTTTTCCATTTTCCTTACTTGACATAGTCATTGTCGCCGACACTATTGTTAATGAAGTCAAGCTGACTTCATAACCCCTGATGATTTGGTATGCTGTTTTATGGCTGAAGTTTCCACTTGGATTGGATGAGACCCAAAACAAAGAATTGACTACTTCTCGTGATTAAAAGCTCCCTTGATGATTTTTTAAAGGGATTCTTCAAAGCTTTTTAGTTCCACTAAGTAGGGCATTACACTTTGCTTCCCTTAAACCCACCCAGCTATGGCACGTGGACCTGGCAGTCCTTTTCTCCTGCGGCACAACACTACAGAGGATATTTTTTAGGAGTAGCAGCCTTTTAGAAGGAGGTTAAGTAGTCTCTGTATATATAATTTATAAGGCACTTGGAGCTTTTTGTATGAAAGCCCATTGGAAAAGTAAAATTATTACTACTTATGTGGTAATTAGCTTATTTTTCTCCTATCCTTAAATGAGACATTGTTTCTGAACTAAGAATTTAGAGAGGAACTGTTGATCATAATGATAGGAAGAAACAGATTGAACAACCATAGAAATTCGGGACAAACAGTCAAATCAGATAAAGATGAGTAGTGTATAATGTTTGTTTTTCCTTGAATGATACTTTTAAAATTTGTGAATATCATTTTTTCCTCTAGGCTTCTAGATAAAAGAGTATCTTGAGAATGGTGATTTCCATCCAAAGCTATACAGGATTTGAAACCTCCATTGCACTTCTGCCTCCATAGAACTGACAAATAAACAGCTGAATTAGATCATGGGAATTATGATACTTTTAGATTAAGACACAGAAAATAAAATAGTGAATTTTTGCCTGTTTGCCTCCCATCAAAGAGCTTGTCCTAGATATTAGCACCTTTTTGGGCTTTGGACATTTAATATGCCCAGGGGTAGGAATGGAAATGGAGCACAATATAAAGTGTGATTCATATTTCAAACCCTCTAGTATATAAAAAAAAATCACAAATGAAATCAATCTTTTGTCCCATCAGTAAGGCAAATTAATTAAAATATCCTAAGACCATGTATATCCATTTTATATTTGTATTAGGTAGGAGTAGATGTGACTGCATATGATAGAAAACTCCTCAACACCAAGGGCTTAACTAAGAAGAAAGCTTATTTCTTGATTACAATGTGATTGGATATAGGTAAGACTAGATTCCAATCTGGTTATTAAAGCTCCCTGGTAATTAGGAACCCAGGATCCTTCTACCTTGTTGCTCTGACATCCATAGCTGTACGCCTCTTGGTGCCAAGTGGCCACCATATTAGCATTTGTGGCAACGGGAAAGAGGAGGGAGGAAGAAAGGCGAACATCCTCCCCTTTAAGGGGACTTCATAGAAGTCTCACTGACCCTCCCTGGTTATGATATTTTATTGGCCAGAGATCGGTCACATAATGGGCATCCAGCCAAAGGGAGACTGGGAAGTGATAGTCGTTGTGACAGTGCATCCAGCTAAAACCTTTCTTTTCTGTTACTAAGGAAGAGAAAAAAATGAAATAGCCAAAGTCAGTCTGGAGTTTCTGCCACAGACTTCCCTTCAGCTGGACTTGAATCGTTTATTTTTCTGAAGATGGAAAATTTGACTTGGTTTCAGTTTGGTTGGTCGGTTTTACTGGGTGTAATGGGTGTGCTGTGATGCAGTTGGAATGAGCACAGGATCTAGGTTCTAATTCCGGCTTAGCAGGGTCAGGCTTCAGTCTCTCGCTCCGAGCAAAAACTTTGTGTTATAGGCCCCCAGGAATACTTTCACTTCTGTCCCCTTGTCTGACTGCTGAGATCTCACAACAGAGGTGGGTGTGTATATTTATGTGCCGTATACACTTAGATGATACATGACTTAAAAACCCATTTCTGTAGCAACAAAAGATGCACACATGCATCCATGTTAGCAGTGACTTGATGAATGACTTTCAGTTTCAATGTCTTGCTTTTAATGACAAGAATGGAACCGTGCCTGGAAATTTTGATGAGACTGAATATGAGACTGTTGTCTTTCAAATTGGAAGTCAACTTTTCATCCCAGAGAGCAGGCCTGTCCTCCCTGCCTCATTTTTGTTTGTTTGTTTGTTTGTTTGTTTGTTTCTGTCACTGTTGTGTTCTACTCCTCACTTCCTGTAGAAAGCCATGACCTGGCAGAATTGGAATTTGTGTCTTTAAATATGAGATGTGACAGAATCCTTGGCACTTGGGGACTCCCGGGCTTGCGATTGCTCGTCTTCCTGGGAAATAATAACAGGGGTAATTGCATTCTCTCTCGCCTGTTTCCTACTCTGTTTCAGCCGATTGTGGTCCTTTGTCCTGGGGCCGCTGCTGTGCAGTGTGAGGGAGAAGCTTCATTTCTTCTGTTCCTTTCAGGGAGAATTTGTTTGTGCTGCTCTGTGGCACCAGCCACACAAGGTATCTCCCTTCAGGGCACCGGGAAGCTATGTCCTTTCTTAGGTGTCCTAGTATGTTTTAAACAAATAAGATGATTCTGAAGGCATTAATGATTCCAAAGGCAGCTCATGCAAAAGAGCAAAACAAAGCAACAATAACAGGAGACTATTATTTGCATTTTTTTATTAACTTCTATAAGTTTTCAACTTAAGGGAGAAAGAAAACTACAGATGCCGTCACCCATCTCATATCCTATATGGAATGAGATCTTCATCAAAAGACAAAATGAATACAACCACCTTTATATATTGTTGAAGCAAAAAGATTATTGACCAATTAGATGGTTTAGGTTGAACCATGTCAAAATGCTGTTTTTGTAAGTCAGAAGGGATCAAATATAGGCAATGTTTAATGGTTCAACCTAATACTAGTTCCCTTTATAGCAACACAACAGGAATTGTTAACCTTAAAACTAACACCATTTAAAGTTACTCCTTAGTAACATGTTTCAGTTGTGAAAGGATTTGGATATTAGGTGATATTTTGAAATTCAAGGAAGTGTATATTTAATGTTGGTATTAAAGTAATGTAATTTAAAAAATTCCATCCATGATACCCTGTCCTTATATAACTATTTTATTCTCTGTGTTTCTTTCCCAACTTTATTCATACATTATAACTGGTATTTTCCAAGCTGAAAAAATAAAATACTATAAATCATACTTTTGAAAAAACTGCATAGATTTAAAAAATTTCAAAGCAAGCTTCCCTGGTACTTGAATTTCTGAATCCATAAATGAACACACAATGCAGTGGAGCTAAAACAAAACATTTGCATAATGAAACCTGTGAGGAACTTTATTGTGGAAAATGACACTTTCTGATAGCCTACAGTACTCTCCAAAGGCAAAAATATACTTTTACAAATTACCTTAATGAGCTGAGGGACATACGTTTCCATCAGCAATGATTTAACATCCATGCAGTCAAGCCTGAGCAATTAGGGAAGAAACAAGATTCCTTCCCCCACCCCTTCTTGGAGATGACACCCTCCAGTGCACTTGTTGGTGGTCTAGAAGTCCCCAAGTAATTCTTCAGTTTGGGTCAACTCTCTCCAGGCTCAAGGAAGATAAAGGGCACAATACAAAAAGTGACAGGCATGGCCAGGATGGAATAATTGTGGGGCTCATTGTGACTTGTTATTTCTTGACACTCCAGGGAACATGGTTGGTCCTAATTCCTTTTGGCTGTAGAAGTCTGAAAACCCCAGCTAGCTACCTACTGGCTCCAGGGTGCTGAAACCTTGTAAGGTAAATGCCAAGTTCTCCCAGGTAGCCAATGCCTGACCTGCCTGGTTACTAAGGAACCATTTGCCCAGCTGGTTACTAAGCCAGGGAGGAGGCAAGAGGCAGAAAACCCAGCACAGGATTCAGAGCCCCTTCCACTTCAGTCTGGCTTCATCATGCTTTCACATTTTAGATTTCCACCTGAGAAGAGAAACAGTTTCCTAAACCCCAGGAATCCTCTGGGTGTAAATAAAAGGTCCTGAATGGCATTTAAGATTTTTCCCCAAATTGATATGCAAATTTCTAATTTACTTAAAGCACACTGTCATGCATTATAATAAAGTCTAATACATGCTTCCATGTAATTATGCATAATAACCAGTGATCAGTGGGAGGAGGGACTTGGAGAAGGGAATTGTGTTTCCAGCTGGCCCTCCAAACCTGCAAATAACAGACAACTCCTCTCAGTGTAGAGGAAACAAGATAATGACAGTGATATTAAATACAAACATTAATTCTTGGGGACAAAACATAAGGAAGAGATCTATCAATTAAGATGTGTGATAGCAACTTAAATTATTCTCCACACCATCTTGGAGGACAATAAGGAGCAAGCATAATGAAAACCTTAATTGCTCTTTACTGTAATACTCCCGATGCAGTTAGTGTTAGTTTCTTTCTTAAAGAAAGATTTATCTTGGACACTGATAGCCTATGTTGGGACTAATTCTTCATGTTTATTTGCTTTAATTTAAGAACCAAGCTGCAATAACATAGTCATTCTCTCTCTCTCTCTCTCTCTCTTTCTCTCTCTGAAAGGACAACTCAGATTTTAGAGATACAATCTGAGGGGCCCAATGAGGCCTCAAGTCATAAAGAACAAAACAATATAACAATATGCTTTGGGCACAGGAAGGTGTAATCCTTGTGTAAGGGACTATTATTGTCCCAGCTGTTGTCAATGCAGATTTTGTTATATGAGAGGTGTAGTTCTGTAAACTCATCAGCAGAAAAAAATTTATTGATCGTTAAACACGCATTTTCATGTGTGAGGCAGTTTAACATAATGTTTAGGATCTTTGGAATTCTTCCGACCTAGTTTAGATTTCTTGCTCTGTTAATTATTAGCTGTGTGATCTTGGGCATGTTACTTATGTTTCTCTAAGCCTCAGTTTGATAACATTCCCATTTGATAACATTTTTGTGAGAATCAGATGAAATAGCATACCTATAGTATACCAGGCTAACTTCCTGAGTCCTTGTATATAAACGATCTATTTGCAAATAAAGAATGCTTTTTACAACAGCAATCATTTGTATCAAAATATAAGATCCCCACATTGGTTTATATGCATCAAAAGCAATGGTGGACTATAAAATAATAGAATGCATGAGCAGCAAAATGTCTGATGAAAGCTTTGCATGTATTGTCATGTAGAGAGGTGAACAATGAGTGTCCACATAGAGCAGGAGAGGAACCAAGTAGGCAAAGTTTCAACTCCAACTTTTCTATTTGGTAATGCTGTGATCTTGGGCAAGTTGGGTAAAATGTCTGGGTTACTCAGAGACGACTGTGCCTTTGGAGTACGTGTGTGATATATACAAGGTGTATCAGATCCACAAGCTATCATTTGCTTCTGCTGACTTGTGTGGAAAGAAAACACAACCACCTTCTCATTCCTGGCACAATAGACAGGCATTTATTTCCCCAGATTCCTTCCTTCTTTAGACCTGCAGAGAGTAGCAGCATCTTTTGTGTTCCTGCCTGGGAAGTCATTAAGCTCCATTGGGGACAAAATATGAGCCTTTTGATATTGTAAGGTCTATAAGGGAAGGGGCAGAGGCAGGAAAGGACAGCAGGATGTAGGAGGTAAAAGGAAGAATGGAGATTTAGAAACTAAAACTCTGTAGAGCCAAGTCTTCTAAAGTGCTGAGGTCAGTGGACCAGGAATAGTGTTGACAAGAGACTGTTGTGGGAAGTTCTAGAAGTGACCGGAATTCTGACTGTTTCTTAGCACCATAGCTCAGGGAACAGGTCATTAAAGGAGTAGAACCCTTGCTTTGCTTCAAGAACTTCACCCTGAGTGCCTTAACCTCTGTGTAAATTAAATCTGTCCTGTGGATGTGATTTACATCCCATTCCACAAGCCTTTGATGACCGAATAAGGAAGCATCTCAGCACCCAGGACAATGGACAGCTCCTGGTGGCTACCAAAAGGGAAGGAAAAGATCAACTGCAGCAAAATTAACGGAATCAATGGCTTCTCTAGTGTTGCTAAAGAAAACTTAAAGCAAGGTTTGAGAAGATCAAAGAATTCCAGTGTAACTTGACTGTGCCCAGAACAAATCTCAAGAATTACACACCTGCAATGTCTGTCATTCAATAATGCAAAACTCACAGTCTGGATCCAATAAAAAAATTACATGGGATTACAGGAGTAAGAAATACAAATCACAATGAAGATAAAAATCAATGACCCCCAAATAATGTGGATGACAAGATTAGTAAACAAAGACATTAAAATAGTTAAAACTGTTACTGCAGGCTGGGTCCTTGTGTAGTTTTGTGAGAAAAGAATTTCAGAGACACTCATGTAAGAGGAATTTTAAGTGAGTGGCAAGACTTACTGGAGTGAAAAGCAAGAGCACACTCTCAGGGGCAGAGAACAGGCAGGCCAGAGGGTAGCAGCTGCCTCAAGGTTCTTGCTAAGCTCCCATATATTTCCTTGGGTTCAGGAAAGAGCAGACTTTCTTTCAAACTCTCCGACCTTTCCCCTGGATTTCTCAGGGCCTGTCCCCTTTCCTGTCTGATCTTTTCCCCATATTTTCTCAGGCTTTGCCCTCCCCACTTATGGTCACCATTGGGGCTCCTTCTGTACACGCCTCATAGCTCTGCTTGGTCATTTGGCTTCCACTATGCATGTACTCAGTGAAAAGCATTGCCCCTCACCATTTCCTCCCTCCTGGGCTAATCGGGTGGAACAACGCCAGGTGCTCACTGGTGTGGCTGTAAAGCTATCTTTTCTGCCTAGTCAACCAGACAAGATGTGTTGCTCCGTTTGGCAGAATGATGCTGGTTACTCCTCCAGGTGACTGTTCTGTTCATGCCCTTCTCTTTTGTTAATTTTCTAACTGCCTCCTTGAACAGAACTACGATATCCTCATGTTCAAGAAGGTACAACAATTCTAAGCATGTTAAGGAGAGGCATGGACGATATTAAGAAGACACAAATCAAACCTTTAGAGTTGATTAAACGATTTCTGAAGTAAAAAATACACTGGATGGAATTAACAGATTAGAAACTACAGAATACATGTTTAGTGACCTTAAAACCATAGTAATAGACACTATTCAAAAGGAAACACAGGGAGAATAAAAGAAAGACTATTAAAAACCACAACAGAGCAGTGGTGAACTGAGGGAAGGAATTCAAACAGCCTAATATGCATAAACTTGACTCCCCAAAGAAGAGAGGAGAGGGAAAGGAGAAGGAAGAAAAAATTTTTTTTAAAGCCAAAAGCATTTAATGTGATGAAAAAATAAACTCACAGACCTAAGAATCTCAACAAACATCAAGCAAAACCTCAAAAAGGCACATGATAATCCAATTGCTTAGAACCAATGATAAAGAGAAAATCTTAAAGCAGACATAGAAAAAAGACACATTATGTACAGAAATATAAGAATGGCAGCATACTCTGCATGGGAAACAATACAGGCACGAAGCCAGTGGAGCTACAGCTTTAATACTAACAAGCAAACAAACAAGCAAAAAGCAACTATTAACCTAGAATTCTTAGCCAGTGAAAGTATATTTCAAAAGAGAAGGGAAAAATAGACTTTTTCAAACATACAAAAAATAAAAGATTTTTATCACCAGCAGTCCTGTATTATAAGAAATAGTAAAGAAAATCTTTCAGGTAGAAGAAAAATAATATCAACCATAATCTGGATATACAAAATACAACGAAGAGCACTAAAAATGGTAAATATGTGGTAAATATACAATATTTTCTTTTTATACATTATATCACTCTAAAAAATCAATCATTTTAAGGATAAGTAGTTGCAATGTATTATGGGGTTTATAACAAATGTATAATGTGAAACACATTTACCAAATCAGAAAAACAGTGGGGGAAATGGAAGTGTAGTATTATAAATTTCTAACAGTACATGTGAAGTATCATAATAGTATTTGAAGGCACATTGTAAGTTAAATTTGTATGATAAAAACACTGAAGTACTACAGAAAAAGTTGCTACAGACACTATGAACATTAAAGGGATAATTAGGAATTTTTATTATCTTTATCCTAATAAATCTGGTAACTTAGATAAAATAATCAAATTCCTTGAAAGATAAAAACTTAAACATCAAAGCTCACTCAAGAAGAATTTTGATAACCTGAATATTCTTATATTTAGTAAATAGTATTTTTTGGTAACGTCTTCCCAGGAAGAAAAGTCAAGCCTAAATTGGCTCCATGAGTGAATTTAACTAAACATTTAAGTAAGAAATGATAGAAAGTCTACATAAAATATTCCAGAAAGACTAAGAGTAGGGAACACTTCCTAACACATTCTATGAGGCTATCACTATCCTGATACCAAAACCAGGTAAATGTATCACAAGAATAGGAAATTAATATAGCTCAGGAACACAAACACATGCAAAAATTAACAAGGTTTGAACAAAATGAATGAGGCAGTAAATAAAAAGGATAACATACATGACCAAGTTTCGTTTAGCCCAGGAATAGAATCCTCATTCAGTATTCTAAAATCAATCATCATAATTCACATCAACAGATAAAGAACAAAAGACTCATATTATCACTAAAGAAATGCAGAAAAATCATTTAACATAATTCAACATCCACCCATGAAAGAAACTTTCGACAAATTAGAAGCAGAAGGGAACTTCTCTAATCTGATTTAGGACATCTACCAAGAGCCTGTAGGTAATGATGTATTTACTGTAGAAAGACTGTGTGCTTTCCCTCTGTGATCAAGGACTAACAAGGATATGCACTTCACTGCTACTGTATTCCATGTGGTACTGGAAGTCTTAGCATACAAGGCGGGAGAAAGGACTCTAATACATGCAGCTTGGATAGGAAGATTAAGCCTGCTTCTATTTGCAGGTAATATGATCATCAGCTAGAACATCGCAAAGAATCTATATAAAAGCTTTCTATAGATCTAATAACTGAGCTTAGCAGGGTCACCAGGATATAAAGTCAATATGCAAAATCAGTTGCTTTTCTGTGTATCAGTAATGGACAACTGGAAAAAGAAAATTAAAAATCAGGACCACTTACAACAGCACCAAAAAAACCATGAAATACTTAGATACACTCTATAAAAGTATATGAAAGATCTGATGTTTGAAACCAGAAAATACTAGAAATTATTAAGCTGATTCAATAATTTATAAAGAAAGCTAAAGAAACTAGAAGAGCCAGAACAATATTGAAAAAGAACAAAGTTGGAGAATTCACCCTGATTTAACAACTTAGTATATCCAGCAGCTACAATAATCAATAAGGTGTGGATATTAGCAAAAGGGTAGAAATATTGATTCGTGGAACAGAACAGATATTACAGAAATATATTCATCCACATAGGGTCCATTGCTTTTTGTCACAAGTGAAAAGACAATTCAATAAAAAAGAATAGTCTTTTCAATAAATGATGCTGGAACTATTGAATGCAAAAATATTGAACTTTACTTTTCATCAGATATGAAACTTAACTCAAAATGGATGTAAATACAAAATTCAAAAAAATATGTAAAATGTAAAATAGTTTAATTTATAGAAGAAAACATAAGGGAAATTCTTTGAGCCTTGGGTTCAGCAAAGATCGCTTAAATGAAACACCAAAGTATGGCCTGTAAAAACGCATAGCTTTACATTGGATTTCCTTAAAATTAAAGTTTCTGCTCTCAAAAAAAAAATTTTAAGATAATGACTTAAACCACATACTAGAAAAAAATATTTGAAAGTACCATATTTGATAAAAGTACTTCTTTCAGCATATATAAATAACTCTAAAATTTCAATAGTAAGAAAACAATAGAAACTTCACTAAAAAAATGTGGATATAAAGTAAGCATATGAAAGCTCAACATCATTAGTCATCAGAGAAATGCAAATTAGAACCACAATGAGATGTCGCCATGCACCTATTAGAATAGATAAAATTTCAAAAAGAAAACTGAAAATGCCAAGTGCTGGCGAGGATTCATTGTTGGTGGTGGAACGGCAAAATAGTACAGGCGCTTTGGAAAATAGTTCATCAGTTTCTTACAAAAGTGAAACGTAGGTTCAGTATAGCATCCAGAGATTCCATCCTTAGGAGTCTACCCAAGGGAGATGAAAAACTATGTTTATACAAAAACCGGCACACAAAAGTTTATTTGTAATGGTCTGAAACGGGAAATAACCCAGATGTCTCTTAACTGGAGAATGGCTATAAAAATTGTGTTATGCCCATCAAATAAAAATGGCGCCCTGCAAAAAGAAGGAATGAACTACTGATACATCACATAATCTCAAATACATTATGTTCATTGATGCAAGCTTGACTCAAAATGCTATCTATTGTATAATTCCACTTATCTGCCTTTCTTTTCCCAAAACAAAATGACAGGGACAGAAAACAGATGAGTGGTTTCTGAGTTGATGGGCAGGTGCAGAGTTGGCAGCAAAGGGTCATGGGGAAATTTGGGGGCACGACAGAACTGTTTTATGACTTGCATGTGGTGCTGGTTATGTGACTTTATATGCTCATCAAAATATGCAGAACTAGACTCTAAAAAGGGTAAGTTTTACGGTATGTAAATTGCACCTTAATTTTTTTAAACAAACAAACAAAAATTCTTAGTTCTGGAATGGGGTTGTACAAATGATTAGACAATTCCTTCTTTATTAAGAGGGGAACACAAGAACCATAATTTAAAATAGTTCTATTTCACAAGTAAGGTCATGACATGGCACAGAGTAATGGATCACAACCGTCCAGAGGGTAGTCAGAGTGGGCATCCTGAAGGCTTTCCAGGGGAAAAGATACCCGGCATGATTGCATTTGTTAGAAACCCTTCCATATCCTTCAGTTCTTTAAAAGGCCGTGGCTTATTCTTCACCATTAGCCCGAAAGGAAATAAGTCTCCCGCTATCTTTTTCACAGACAAAAAGGAGGGGCTTTCTTCTTGTCCTTTCATGAAGGTTTCTGTTCCTATTCCCTCCACTCCATCTCAGGATTTTCATAAGGGAAGCTGCCAGAAACTTTAAGGGTTCTGAGACACTATGTTGACATCAGTAAAGACTGATTTTGACATATCCTTCTGACAACCTTTTGGTTAATTTTCTGCTTTATTAAAACCTTTAATTAAATTAATGTGGAGTGTAGCAATAGTCTTGACAGATTTTGTGTGTTAGCAAACAAGGCCTCAGGTTTCAAAGTCAGTGGCAGAGCAGGTGAGTAATTCCTGGGAGCACCTGGTCAGGAAAGGACTGAACTTGTTGCTTGTCCAAAAGCCCAGCTGAATTTGAGCGGGGCCACGAAGCTGATGAGGACAGAGGAAGCCCTGCGTACGTTGGCCTCACCAGGCCGAGGAGCCCACCTTCACTGTGGTGCACCCTCCACCCACCTCTCCTTTGCCTTCATATGCTTTCTTTCCGACAGACATCGCAACTGAAAATAGTTAAACTCTGGAGCAGATAATTCGCCCTACCATGTCTAACCCTTGATGTGTCCCTTTGACACTTACAGCTTTGTAGGTGTGCTTTTTCATGTGAGGGGTGACAAATGATGTGCCAGGACTCCTATGTTTGAAAATTCTGCAAATGATAAATTGATCATTCTTAAAGTTCCCATTTCACATCTCCCCATATGTTGGATTCGGCAGCCCATATGTCCTCATTGGCACTACGTCTATTTCTGCATTGTGGAGAACTTCCAACGTTGGGGTGGAAGGGGGGCGGTGATCAAAATCAAAGGTCCTTAAGAGCATGAAAATTATTAGCAAGGATGCATTCATAAATGTATTGCTTCAAGTTCTTATTTTTGAAATGAAATATACGGACATTCAAATTTCATAGAAAACATGTAATCCCCCCCCCCCCCCCAGTTCTTTTTTAATACAGCAGCCTGACAGAGATGGTTGTAGGCTGCACAGTCTCCTCTCTCGGTGTGTGCGTGGCGCGAACACCCGTTCCACCTCTGTGGTCCCTGCCATGGGCGTGATGCAAGCCTGCAAATGTTTCCATAAACATGGAAAGTTTACCACTTTTCTTCACTCAGTAAGATAAAAATCCAATGCTCTGTTTGCTTCCTACCTTTCGCAGGCGCCCTGTGGGTTAGTTTATGAATTTTCCTGTGAACTTACCTGTTTTAAATTAGTTTAGTTGCATTTTATCCATTTGTTCATTCCCTTGGCATTGGAGAGCTTAGTGCCGGCTATGTGCCAGGCATGGCCGAGAAAGACAGAGATGGAAGACACTGTTTCTGGTCTCAGAGACGTCGTGTGCCGGCGCACCAAGTACAGTGACTGAGGTTAGCACATGGGGGTAGGGGCGTGCGTAGGAAACCGGATTCGGCAGGGTTGGGTTGGTGACCAACGAAGTCATCCCAAATCCCCGTTGCTGACGCTGAGTCTTGATGGATGAGAAGGAATTTGAGTTGAAGGACCACAGGGAGGAGCGGGGATGTGTCAGAAAGTACACTGTGCAAAGATGCAGCAGTATGTGCAAAGCAGCTAGTGAGGGTGGGGGTAAAGGACACATAGTTTGCGGGTGTCAAGGCCCTGCAAGGGAGGAGGGTGGCCCAAGGTGCAGCCGGAGAGGAAAGCAAACCAGTTCAGGAAGGCTGATGTGCAGCAAACGAAGAAATGTGAACTTACCCTGGGAACTTGGAGGAGTTACCTGAATATTTTAGGGAAGGATGTGATCTGCTCAGCATTTCCTTGCCAGAAAGGCATCACTGGGTGCAGCGTAAAAGAGTGAGATGAATTTGGGGATGGCGATTTAGAGACAGGAGGCAGTGGGCTGGGGTAGGAAGAGGTTGAAAAATATTCAAGATGGAAAGGAGAACTTGAACTAGGAGAAAAGACAGGAGGGCGATGCTTGATAAAAAGCAATTGAATTTA
Source organism: Furipterus horrens (assembly GCF_987537825.1). Lineage (NCBI taxonomy): Eukaryota > Metazoa > Chordata > Mammalia > Chiroptera > Furipteridae > Furipterus > Furipterus horrens. The sequence continues at coordinate 208,638,558 of NW_028327172.1, read as the reverse complement.
ATCAAATGCACAAAAGGAAAGCTGCTGTCAGCACTAGTCAAGGATGTAGACCTCATGGAAAGGCTTTTAGAAAACCATATCTCCTAAAGATAAAACATCAAACTGTCTCCATGGTTACAGCACTAGCCCTGTGTCGGGTGATCCATATCGCTGAACGGATTGTTTCACCTTGAACACTATTTTTACAAACACTGGAGCCGTTGGGTAGGAGAAGAGCAGCAGCATCTATAGAAGACTCTAAAGAATGTTTGGTTGCTGCGTGGGAGATGTCAGGTGCTGTGCTAAGAGTGGGGCCTGGGCATTAACTCTCTCAACTATGACAACAGTCCTTTGGACCAGTGTTTTTGTCCATCCCCTGCAATGGTTAAGGCGTCTCAGGCACAGAGAGATCAAGTAACTTGACTGAGATCACACCGCTGATGAACAGAAGAGCCAGAATTCCATCCCGGTCCTTTGCTCCTCTTTCTATCATCTCCTCCCATGATGCTTTACTGTATTTCTTTCATGTTCTTCCACTGGTCTCCTGGTTTCATATTTCAGTATCTACATATTGATCACTAAGGCAGGTATAAAACAGATCTTTCAAGAATCTGCATGGCATAGTGATTATGAGAGGGACCCTGAGGCCTGAATGCCTGACTTTATAGTCTGTCTCCAGCTTTTACTAGCTAAGTAATTTTGGGTTCTCTGCCCCAGCTAACTCATCTATAAAGTGTAGAGAACAGTGTCTTCATTTTAGGTTTTTTTTTTTTTTTAGGAAGATTAAATCAATTTATACATGTAAAGCATGAATAACAGTGTCAGTGAAAAAAAATCTTCCTTCCCCTAAGTTATAACACAGTGCGTTTGCTTTTTCTCTGAAGTTTTATTGGAAATATAACATTGAACAATTGTCAACAATCCGTTCTTACAGATGCTTTACTGAAACAAACTTCTAATGGCAACATGATGTCTGCTTTATCTTTCGCTTTGTTGCCTTGTTTCCTGGGGTTTAGCTTTAGTCACAGGAGACAACTTTAAACATCTGATAATATGTGCAAAACAGAAGACTCTGGTACTCTGGTAATTACTTCTAACCTAGAGAGAGGAAGAAAATATGGGAAGCGTTATGCACTTAAATGAGTTAATATTAAGTTATTGCAGATAGCACATTCATTATATTGTGGTACAGAGAATACTTCTCCCTGAGAAATCAGCTAATAGTGTGCATCCATTTTTATAATTTTAACACATTTTCTTGCTTGGAATTTGATAAGGATTTTTGAAAAATGCCTAACCTCATCTTATACGATAAATGCTTAAAATAAACTAAAGCCAGTAACAGAACAACACACACAATGAAAATAATTCAAAACACAGCTTTCTCTTGAAGAAATTTGTAGAAACATTTATGGAAACCATTAATCTCATTTTAACTCTAGATAATTCATTCAACCTTTCCCAGCCTGTTTTCTATCATCTGTAAAATGGAGGAAACAATACCATTTAACAAAGATTAGATGGAATTATTTATACAAAAATATTAAGCACAGTGGATGGCAAAGCAGGAGCTGTCTTCAACTTCACTCCCTCCTTGCTTCCCTTCTCCTCCTTTCTTTGCATTCCCCCTTTCTTCCTTTTTTTCTTCGTTTATTCCTCTCTGTACCTCAGAGAAGTCTTCAGGGCAAACAGCAGAGCAGGAGAAGAAAAAGAGAGGAGGAGAAGGGAAATGAAACTTGTTTTGATTAAGACTGGAATTCCACTGGGGAATGGACTTCTTACATGGTGGTGCCCCTTAGCTATGTCGGCACCAGAAAGAAGAGACACAGATCTAGGGGGAGTGTTCAAAGGGGGACAAATGATAACGGAAAAAATACAATAAAAATAAAATATCAAATCTTATAGAGGAAGCATCACAGTGCTCAGGATTCTGTACGATGGCGGATTTATTCTCAGCTTAGACTCCTAACAGGAAGTAACTCTTCCTGGCAAGAAAGAGTTGTATCCTTCCTCTCACCATAGCGGGTATATTAATAGCGGTCATGCTGCAAAGGAAAAAAAAAGATTGAAAAAATATAGTTGGTTAAGACTAATGAGGTACAGTCCTGCTTCCTCCAGCCATTTTTGTTAACCAGCATTAAAAAGTACATACTGGAAGGAAGCATATCCTTCCACAAAAATAACTTAATGAAGACTCAGATCCCAAAGACTACTTTGAACAAGCATATAATAAAAATCATGGAGTTTCTGCAGTCAGTAATAACTAAAATGGAGTGTAGAAATCTTAGCAACTGACAGCGTGAACTATAAAATCAGTCCCGTACCAGAATTATTCCCTTAGCCTCCTATATTAGTTTTCTATTGCTATGTAACAGATGACCATGGATTAGCTGCTTGAACCAGCACACAGCTCCTATTCTGGAAGTTGCCATGGGGGCAGGAATCTGGGCACAGTTGAGCTGGGTCTTCTGTTCAGTCTCCTCTGGCAGGCTGCAGGCTCATGTGGCAGCTTGTTGGGGAAGAGTCTGCTTCTCCTCTCATTTCGATTATTGGCAGAATGGACCTCCCTGTGCTTTGTGATCGAGGGCCCCTTGTTTGCTGTGTGTAGGCTGGAGGCTGCCCATGCATGGCTCCTAGTCCTGTGGACTTTCTCTCCATGGCTGCATGCTTCCTCAAGCCAGCAAAAAGAGCATCTCACCTGAGGAAGGGCCATCTCTCTTGTAAGGACTCTTACCTGATTAAGTCAGACCTGCCTAGACAGTTTCCCTTCTGATGAACTCAAAATCAGCTTATTTGGAACTTTAGTTACATCCACAAATCTCTTCATCTATTAGGTGGTGACATCCCATTGCTTTTGTCATGGTCCCTTACTTACAAACAAGTCATACATTCCACCCACTTTCAAGGAGAAAGGATTCTACAGAGCATGAATTCCAGGCCACTGGGAACGGGAGGACTGCAAGAGATTTGGTGCATGACAGCCAAATTTATTAACCTTTATGCTGGTTAAGAATAATTAGAAATAAGCTTAAGAGTCCCGTATACTCTTCACATTTGTAAAATTTCATTCAACACACTGTGTCTGGTAAACAACAAATAGCATTGGCTTGCTCATTGTCAGTGAATTCTTTTCTCTACATAGACTTAAGGGAGCCCATTAAGGATCTGTATTATTCATTTATTCAACAAATATTTATTGATCACTGACTGATCCAGGCACCATTTAGATGCTGGAGGTATTGCAGCAAACAGAATGATTTAAAATCATCCCTGCCCTCTGAACCTTATATATTAGAGGAGCAGGGAGACAATAAATGAGATGAATCAGTAGACTATATATTAGGTTTGGCAGTGGTAAGTGCTAAGAAAAGTACTCCGAAGGTAACATGTCAGTAAAGACTGGAGAAGGGAGGGAGTACCTCATGTGGGCGTTTGGGGGGTGAGCGTTCCAGGCAGGAGAAGCAGATGCGAGGCCCCGACATTGAAAATGTGCCCATGGGTCTGAGGCACAACAGAAGGGTTGGAGCACCTGCAGCTGAGTGAGCCACAGAGAGACAAGGGGATGGATCGAGAGAGGAAACGGGAGGCCAGATCAAGCAGGTTGTGTAGGTCTTTGTAAGGAATTGGTTGTTTACTCTGGGACGGGAGCCGCTGGGACATTCTGAGCAGAGTATCATGGTCTGACTTATATTTTAACAGGGTCACTCGGGCTTCTGTGTGAAGAAAAATAGACTGAAGGGAGTCAAGGTTGAAACTTGGAGACCTCTAAGCCAGCTACGGAGATGATTTAGGTAAGTGATGATACTGGCTTAAACCACCTGTGGAGGTTAAAATGAATGTAGCTGAAGGTAAAACCAAAAGAACTTGCTGACACTTTAGATAAACGTTGTATGAGAAGGGGAGGAGTCTAAGATCACTGTTTATATCCACATCTGTATATGTATTTATAGCTTACCAATTAACCCCCCAACTCAACTATTATACACCCCCTGTGTATGAATATATATACATGTGCGTATATAGTGGGGCTTCATTGAATTTACTCTAATTCAATGGTGTTTGGCAAAATATATTTTGCCTACATATTCCTTATATACATTATACACGTTATGAAATACATCACGCATTCACGTACACATGTTACTTTGTTGAGTAAAATATACAAAACAATGTATACCATGCTTTATAGACAATTCCAAGCGTATTTTTTTATTATACACAACTATATCTTGCAAGCTGATTTTAGAAGCCTACCCCCGAGGGAGAAGTGACTTGACTTTAAACCTGAACTGAGTGGTCCTTCCCTGATTTTAGTGTCTATATTTTGCTGCCCAGAAAATAACCAGATAGTTAAGTAGCATTTCTTTGAGGACTCTCATCATGGGACTTGCTCAGCCCCTCTGTGTGCTGCACAGCAGGCTGGAAGGAGGGCTGCTTCCCAGGTCAGTCCTTTCTGACCATCCTGTTCTGTGCTGCTAAGGTCAGCGGGATGCACTCTTCTGGTGGCCCTTAGAAGAAAGTGGATTTTAAACTCAAGAGTTTACAGGAACAATAAAACAACCTAGGTCAAATTTATTAGTTATATTGTAATTGGGCTATGTAAAATTTTATAAATAATAATATTGACAATATGCAAATATATGCATAAATAAACATAACTTTATATGTATTCCATCCTATGCACCTAACCCTCCTACCAACTGTATGGTCTTGCTGCTTATGCTGGTCTCTCCACACTGGGTGATCATTGCACCCTTTATCATCTCTCCGGGAAGTGTCACATTTCGGGTACACTAGAGTAGTCTGCCAGGTAGAATTATTTCAGTTGCAAATGAGAGACCATTTAGCCTAAATGACTTGAATAAAAAAGGGGCATTTACTGGCTCATGGAATTGATCAGTGCAGAGCCAGAACTGACCCCAGGCACCATTGAAGTTCTCATTTTTCACTAGACTCTGCCTTGTGGCACGATCCTGGGCTCTGACTTGCTGGGTGTGTGACTTGTCCTCTTGAGGCCCCGTTCATAATAAAAGCAGAGGCTGCAGTGGTCCACACTGTGTCCTATACCACAGCAGCCCCTGGAAGAGAAGTCTGTAACCTGTACTCCCACAGCAAACATCAGGACGTTCTAATTGGATCAGCGCAGATCACATGACCCTGAGTGGTGCCTGGATAGCCAGGAGGATGCAATGCATTGATTAGCTTAGGTCTGCATCTTGCCTATCCTTGAGAACTGTGGCCAAGGCATTGGGGCAGGGTATTAGAATTTAGCCAATTCAGGCCCAGCCCAGAGCTGTGGGGACTGGGGACAATTTCCTGCACAGCACATAGTAGGGTGATCTGGTACCTGAATGTAAATCAAGGGGAAGCTGTTCAGGGCATGTCCAGATCATGTAAAAATTGAAATGTTTTTCATCTTGCGTGGCTTGGCCAAAAGGGGAGGCTGTGCAGTGAGTGGTGCAAGGCTCGAAGCAGCCACTCCTTCCCAGCGTGCCGCTCTTCCTTGGTCTGTCCCTGTGTCCATGACACCATCCACAGCTAAAACGCATGCTCACAGCTCATTCCTCCCCTACATGAAAAATGCCTGGAAATGTTCATGAAGGGGAAGGGCCTCATTTGAGGGCGGGACTTTCGGCGTGCATTCTGAGGCTTTTGCCAAGACCTTACCTATCACAGGGCCCTGTGTCATTTTTTAACAATTATCCATTTGTAATAAAATTTGGGAATTCCACTGTTTCAGCAGTTAGTTGTCCTGTTAAATTCTCTGTCCCTCTCCAGTTCTGGTTTTCTGTTGGTATTGTAACAACTTACCTCATACATAGTGGCCTAAAGTGACACAAATTTATTATCTCGCAGGTTTGTTGGTGAGAATTCCATCCCTGGTCTCATGGCCTACCGCTGGGAGGGGGCTGGGCTACGTTTCTTCCTGGAGGCTCAGGGTGGGGGACAATGTGTTTTCTTGCTCATTCTGGTTGTGGGCAGAACTTTGTTCCTTACAGTGGTGTGACTGTCAGCCAGGGTGATTCCCCTTTTAGAGGCCACCACATTCCTTGGCTTGTGGCTTTCTTCCTCCACTTTCAAAGCTAGCAGCAGCAGGTTGAGTTTTTCTCAATCCCATCGCTCTGTCCTCTCTGACCCACCCTGGAAAGGTTCTCTGTTCCTAAGGACTCATGTGATTAGATAAGACCTACTTGAATAATCAAGGAAAATCTTGCCTTTTTAATATTCAGCTGATAAGTAGCATTAATTCTATCTGCAACATTATTTTACCACTCATAAAATATCCATGAGTTTGTGGATTAGGATGTGGCCATCTTGTGGGAGGTATTATTCTTCCTACCACATACACACACATGCACACACATACACACACTGGCTCACATTTATTTTTTTGCCTTTTTCTCACTTGGATCAGTGCAGGTCACATGACCTGGACTGGTGCCTGGATAGCCAGGAGGACACAATGCATTGATTAGCTTAGGTCTGAATCTTGCCCATCCATGAAAGAAGCACTGTGGCCAAGGCATTGGGATAGATTATTAGAATTTAACCAATTCAGACCCAGCCTGGAGCTGTGGGGACTGGGGCCAATTCCCTGTACACGATATGGTAGGGTGATCTCATACCTGAATATAAATCAAAGAGAAGTTGTTTTAACTATAAAAAGTATTAATTTCAGAAACCAATCCTTAATTTAAAATATGGATGAAATGTACTCCCTTTTACAGTGGCTATCTTACTGTTAACATGAGGGCATATGTGGATCAAATACTACTATTGCTTTACTGAGAGGAAATTGAGTACTATAGTTGCCTGAGCCAGATGTATAATATTCATAATTGCTTTTACTATCCTTCCATTTCCTCTTTTGTGAAAGCTGTCTCATGGTAGGTACCTAATTTTTGTAGATTATTATAGCCTATATTTTTGTTTCTCCTATTAGGGTTTCACTTTCACCTGTTAGACCATGCTTTAGAGTGTCTCCAATTGTTGATTACGGGAAAATGTTTTTCTGTTTCCTCCTCAAAATTAGGGATGGCTCTGGGAAATATTTAGGAAAATATATAAATTTCATATGTAAGACAGGCCTTTTTATATTCAAATAAGATTAATCATCTTTGTGATATTCTAGTGTTAACATTCATAGAATACATTAATTTGGAGACAACTTCAAAGCTCAAGATGTCAGATAAAGTGCTAAGACTTTAAAAAGGAATTTATTTGATTTCCTAAGATTTGTTAGGTAGGGTCTTCTCATTTTCATTTACTTTTCAAGTTTTTTCAACCAAAAAAATGAACTACACTAACATCCTTCAAAATTAATACCCAGGTCTTGGAAATAGATGCCAAGGCTTCATCATATTGTAAGTGTGAAAAAAGAGTAGTTGGGAAATTATTAGATAATTAATCTGCTAGAGAGTCCCCACCCTGAGTTTCAGTCAAGCATCCAGTATCTCACCGCCCCTTCCCAGAGAGACACTATAGGCCAATGCGGGCCTAAGTCTAGGACAATAAAGAAGGAAAAGGTGGCATGAAGAAATAATGAGATGGGGAAAGAGAACAAGCTCTAAAAGGAAGGGCAAAGACAAAACATGTGTAAAGGAAGGTGTATAACTCATGGAACACACAAAGTAAGAATTTAAAATAAACATACTCTATGTCATTAAAGAGATGAAAGAGAATGTGGGAAATGTGAAATAGACAATTGCAAAGTATCTAGAGATTGTCTACAAAGTGTAAAGAAAGATTTATAGAGACAATGCTAAAGCTACTTTAAAGTAACTAGAACAAGAATCAAAGGGTGAAATGTACCACATTCCTGAAGGCAACCCATGATATGATTCTAATCATATGATAATCCAGAAAGGACAAAACTATAAAGGTGGTGCAAAAGATCAATAATTGCCAGGAGTTTAGAGGGAGGATGGAGCGTTGAATGGAAATGAGCACAGGAGAATCTTTTTAAGGGGGTAAAACTATTTTGTGTGATCGTTGGCAGCCGTCCGTCTCGAGAGACGATGGTGTAGCTTCTTAAGAGTCTATCTGCACCGCCGAGAATGGCTGTGCAGTCCGACTCGGGAGTGACACGGTATCTGTCTCCTCCCGTGTTGAATCGACATCTTGCGATGACGCTGGAGTGTCCTCTCCAGTGAAGCTGAAGCTACAGAGCCTGGGCAGGGTGATATGGAGGGTCTGCTGTTGCCCATGCAGCAGACCCCCCTCTCTTCGCAGCTGAAGGGTCCAAGGGAAAGACGGAGTCAATACAGCTTGGCTTCAGGTGCGCCGCAGGAGTTGCCGGTGTTGACTACAATGTCAAACCGCCTTAGGGACTCCGGCTCCGGATTTTCTGTCGGGGTTTACTCCCTTAGCCTTTCCCCTGAAGAGGTATGCCGCAAGGCAGCGGAGGTTTTTTGGAGTCAGAGTTTTCCTTCTCTGATGTGCCCTGACTGGAAGATCGAACCAGCGACACTTAGCTCGCAGGCCGACGCTCAATCCACTGAGCCAAACCAGCCAGGGTTTTTGTGTGATACTGTAGTGAATACATTACACTATGCGTTTGTCAAAACCCACGGAACCTTGCTGCGCGTTAGTGACCTTTAATGTATTCAAACTCAAAAATCATTTAGGAGGTTGGGAGGTCCCATGATAGATTTCAGACTGGGGAAAAATAGTACAACCGTATCCCAAAGGATGAAACAACCTCGCTGAAGGGGCAAGGAGGAAAGGGGCTGACGTCAGCACTTTAGAACTGAGTGCAGTCTGTAAGATTAAAGGGAAATGAAACTGCATGTACGCACTATATCCTAGTTGATAAAATGGTTCACTACAGGGACGCAGGCTCAAAATTCTGGTACAGCTGTATATTTTTACTGGAAGAGAGTGATTAATTACATGTTGGAGGGTGCTGGCCAGATTTCTCCTTTTTGGAATAGGAGTTTACATGAGTAGGAGGCTGGGATGATGGATGTGGTAACGGCTTAGAGTTTGGAGACATCGGTATAAACTTTCATTTAGTTTAATATTGATACAGATGGCTACACGTAGAAATCCTTATAGAATTGTAGTATACACACATGCATTTCTTTGCTTTGTGCACAGAAAATGTCTAGAGGGTAAATGAGCACACCTGTCACCCAGATTTTGGGTTTTAATGATGTTTTCCAACAAAAGCAACCAGGACTTGTTGAAGTGGCTGATTTTAGTACTGAGGCAGCACACACGCACACGAAATAACCTTGTAGGAGCATCTTGTAGTGCTAGGAAGTTAGGAAGTGCCAAAATAAAAAGCCACTGCCCCTGGGGTGTGTCAGAGGGACCAAGAGCCAACTGAAAGGGTCCCCAATTCCCAAAGCTGAAAACAATTTGAGCCACAAGAGGTAAAAAAATATTGGACTATAATACAGGTAAAATAGCTATGAGTCTGTACCAATATGAACAAATGAAGGAGAGAGACAACTCTCCCAGGCAGAGGAATTCCAAATAATTTGTGCAGATACTTCACCCTCATACAGGTGGAGCATAACTCCCCACTTCTTCCCTGTGGGCAGTGCATGGTGACTTCTGTCCCAAGAGTACAGTGGGAGGGGAGAAAACAAGAGTAATTTTTAGTGGAGAATCCTAACAAATACCGACTCAGGTGGGAGAATGAGTTTCACATCAGCTAGATGATGAAGTAGTAAGTTATGTTGACAGTGTGTATTCTTGATGTAATGGAATGGCTCTTTACATTCGTGCTATTAATTCCTAAAACACATAACCCAAGTCTCATCATGAGGAAACCATCAGACAAATTTCAATTCAGGGACATTCTACTAAGTAGCTGATCAGTACTCCTCAAGGTTATCAAAAACAAGGAAAGGCTGAGAAATTGTCACAGCCAAGAGGATCCTAAGGAGACATGACCACTAAATGTGATGTGGTCTCCTGGATAGAATCCAGAAACAGAAAAAGAACATCAAGTGGAAAACTGTGGAAGTCTAAAAAACAGTATAAACTTTAGTTAGTAACAATATATTAACATTGGCTCATTAATGTAACAAATGTACCATAGTCATATAGTAATAAAAGGAGAAACTAAATGTGGGGTTATATGGGAACTTTCTGTACTATGTTCACCATTTTTCTGTAAACTTAACTTCTCTAAAATAAAATGTTTATTAAAATATAAAGTTAGTGGTTTTCTCACCACCATCCTTGGACCTTTTACTTGACAGCTTGTGTTCACTGAGTGCGAATCCCAATGTCTTTATTCAGAAGCTTGTTTTCCAGGTCTTTCCCTTTTCAGTGGACTTGTAAGAATTTATATAATTCAGAGTATCAGGGTGTGTTAGCTCTCTTGAAGCTTTTGGTAAGCTATTTTTAGAAGAAAGATAAGAATTAGGGCCTCTGGATGGAAGTTAAAGGAAGGTAGACTTTAATGTTTGGAATAAAATATATAGTAGTGATTAGAATGGGCACAGACAAAATATCCTGACTAAAGTTTGCTTCTTATGTCTTGAAAATTTTTAAGCAGAGACATCTTTTCATATATATTATACGTGAGGAGTAGGAGGAAATGCTGAATAAGAAGTCTGCTCCTGCAACTCGGGTTCACTCATTTATTCATCTAGCAAATATTTGCGAATCACTTACCAAATGGCTGATACCTCCCCAACCAAGTCCTAGGTTTATGGCATTGAACGACTAGACTGATGTTCTTCCCTAGTTTACAGAAAGCAAAGTTTTCTTCTGTGGAACAGATCAGGGATGGTTCATAAAAGCCCTTTGTCAGTTAGTTTCAAAGACCACTATTATTTGCTGTAGAATAGAAGCATCTAGGAGGAATTAAATTTTAAGAGCTCTTGACTATAAACTGTATGAACATACTTCAAGGACATACTTTAAATTATTGAACTTTTTTTGGAGAGGGGCAGGAGGAACATGGTTTTGTTGGGCAGTATCTCCCTTTGCCTAACCTAGGCCATTATTCTCCCCAAGGAAGATCCAGGAAACTGGACTGCCGTGAGCAGACAAAAATGTGTATAATTAAAGAGGAGCAGGTCTTTAAACTTCCCGTCTTCTTTCTGCCTAAAAAATATCATGCAATTTAGGGAAAATCATTCCTTTTAGCTCTGCTTCAGGGCTAATAAGTTCTCTTTTACAAATAACCACAGATGTTCTTAAAAGAAACTGTTGTGTGAAATTTAAATGCATGCAGGAATGTAGCAAGTTTTGCTTAGATATTCATTAATTTAAGGGTCAAAAAAAGGTCAGCCTATCTAAGGAAAGGAGGCAATATTTCATCCAATGCCTACTATTTAAACTTTTGATTTATTATTTAATTCACTACCCACAACAACCTTTGGAAGCTCAGAATTTAGATATTTTACTCGTTTAGCTGGGTTCACTGAAAACCTCAGAGTTCTTTGCTCACAATCAGACTTATTGATATGATGAAAGACATTAGGGTCTCTATTTCACAAGGTCTCTTTGCCTTCTCAGACAGATTCATTTTTCTCTACAAGTATTTTTTGGAACATCTACCATGTTCCTGATGCCACGCTGGGTGATTGGGGCATGTTCCTGAGTAAAACAGACATGGTTCATGTGCATGTGAGTGTAGAGCCTTGTGGCAAAGTCAAACAGCGAACAAGTAAATAAATGTAATGAAACTATGCAACAAGAAATGAAGAGATTAGGGTGTAAGTAAAAGTCAACATTTGTGATTAAATTATTTGATCAAAACTTACTTTTTACAAAAATTGATCTTAATCTCATGTGTAGAAAATTCACAAGCAGCAAACTCAAATAGTCTAATGCTGGTGGCTCTCAAATGACCCAATATTAAATTTCCAGCTTTAAAAATCATTTACAATGTCAAAATGTTTAATACTAAATAAAGTTGCTGGGTTCTTGGTTTTCAGTGGCTTTGCTAACAGACTGGCTTTATTCTCATGCAAGTGTGTCTACTTTTACATCAGAGGTGTTATCAGTTAGACCAGCCACGTGCACACATTGGTGTTTGTGTGTGTGTCATGTGTACATCTATGTCCTCTCTTACCAGACAAATTTCCCAGAGAGCTGAAACAGAATTTCGAACTCTATACAATAACAAGAACATTGATTGGAATGCTAATGAGGTAAATGATTTTTGAATATTAATGCTAATTGTGTAGTAATATTGTTCTATAATGGGATTACAGTTAGTTACTGTATGTAATCAATAGTAATTGCTTTCCTCTTTCTGGTCTCTTGATCTCCACTCCACAACCTACATTCAGTTTAAGCTGGAAGGTAACACAATATCTCTCATATCTACATTCTGTTTAGTGAGGCCAGAAAATAACTAAGGGTATAGGGATTCAATGAGCAGAAGGGTGTCATTTCGTGAAGTCTTCCTTATGTTCTTAATAATTAATGGAACATCCCTTTGAGAAAAACAAGCTTGATAGTAAGATGGCTGTCCAGAAAAAGTCTAGCCATTATTAATATAACAAGAATGGTTTGCATGACATTGATGTAACCTGGCAGGCAAGGAGAGTGGATGGAATGCACATGCGTGAACAATGATGACTTCACTGTACTAGTCACTGGGGGCGGTAGATGCCCTTGAGTGAGCACGTGTGCTGTGTGGCTGTCACACAGTACATTGAAAATGACTAAGCGGGTAGAGCAATGAATCTGCATCCAATTTTGCATTAAGCTTAAACATTCCTCCGTGGAGACTACTCAGATGACTCAGAAGGCCGCAGCTATGGGCAACTGGTGATTGGCAGCTTCATCACATCACATATGCCTGCTCATGCATCACATCTCCTGCAGAGTTTTTTGGTGAAACACCAAATCACCCAGGTGATTTAGCCCCGCTACAGCCCATATTTGTTGCCCTGCAACTTCTGGCTTTTCCGAAAACTAAATTTACCTTTGAAAGGGAAGGGATTTCAGACCATTGATGAGATTCAGGAAAATATGATGGGGCAGCTGATGGCAATTGAGAGAATTGTGTGAGGTCCCAAAGTACCTACTTTGAAGGGGACTGACGCATCATTGTGCTGTGTACAATGTTTCTTGTATCTTTTATCTTCTTCAACAGATGTCTCCAATTTTTATAGTACATGGATGGGTACTTCCTGGACAGACCTCGTATGTCAGACCTGTAACAAAACTTCTCAGTTGTATTGTTATTACTACAACTATTCTTTGTGCTATACATTCTATATACATTATTACATTTAACACAACAATTTGCACAATTTTTATCATCCTCATTATACAGATGAGAATACCGAAGCTCAGATGAGTGAACTAATTTGCCCAAGGTCATACCATGGATGTGCATTTAAACCTGGTCTCCCTGGCCCCAAATTCCACACTCTTAACCATTATAATGCACTACCTCTCCAATCCCTGAACCTTCCTTTAATAAGAGGGGAAACTGGGACATGGAGGTAGAGGCTGAGTTGTCAAAGGTCACAATGTTTCATTCATTTACTTATTTAGTAAATATTTAATATCCATTATTTGCATAGGGGGATACTAATCACTGAAATGTATGTAGACAAAGATGAATAATATGTGGTCTAGTCTCCCTGTCTAAACACTAATTTATCATTTTATTGGGGGATATAAATGAAAATAACATTAAGGAGAGGATATGAATAAAGTGGGAGGGGTGGAGAAATTCCTGGTGTGGGCTGAACACAGCAAAAATTCAACTTTCCAAATGAGAAAAGCAGGCCATTGTGTGTTCCATGATTTGATCCCTATCACAATGGTGTCACTGTGGCAGTGTTTGAGGTCATCCCAGGTTGGGGTCAGCTAAGCCTGCAGACAAAGGGGTCACTCTTCCCTCTGTTCTCAGTAGCCTGGTTTAAAAGCAAAATAGGTCAGGAGCAGTTCATTTCAAGACGAGCTCTCAAACCTATGCTCCTGACAATCACTCCTATACTTTCTCCAACATATTTTCTTGTTGTTAACAAATAGGACTCAAAACACGTGTTAGCAGGCACCTCTAACCTCTGCATGAGCTTGGGAAGACTGTGGAACAATCCTCCAAATCGTGCCAAAGAAACCATAAAATTGTTGATCATTTAAAGGTATGGGAAAATACCTTCATGGGTAGCAAAATAATCCAAAGAGATTTTTTTTTCCTGCTGACCAAATGAATCTCTGCTAACAGTTGCTGAGGGAAACTGTTATATCTCTCTGATTGCAAACAACTTTATCTTAGTTGAAAAAGTAAAACGTCTAGTCACGATAGCAACCAAGAGTTAAGATACAGTTTTGGAGGGATTTAAAAAAGAAATTGAGTAGTTTAATTCATGAGCAGTTTAATTCTAGCCATTAAACACATTTCCCAACCTTCACATGCTTTGCGGAGTGCATGTACTTTTGTGTAGCTGTACTTGATTCTGTGCACGTATGAAAACAGCTCCATCTTTAATTAGAAGAGCTCATTCTTCTCACTCTAAATCTCATACTCTGCCTCCCTGGCTGCTTTGTCTCGTCTCACGACGGCGTAGGAGCTGCGCCCACTTTCCACATTCCATCTCCGTGGGTCTCCTGCAGGCAGAACCAGTTCCGTCCAGGCGCACCTCGCTCTCAGGACGGCCTCCCTGCGACGCTCTTTGCTGTGGCCACAAGGCTGTTTCCCAGTGAAAATCAATAAGAAGGTATTTGAAAAGTCAACCTTATGAATAATTCCTTTTTTTTTCCCTTCTGTTGATTGGACTCATGGCATTTCTGTGCAAAGCATCAGGTGGTGACCTTACCTGTCCATTTCCTGTAAATTTATCCTCTCTATAGTATTTTGACCTTTATATAATATATATAAAATAATCTTTATAGCAAAACACTCTCTCACACTAGAGACTGATTTGATTCAGGATCCTGTGAAGGGTTTTTACCTCTGTATTGATGGAGGACTCTGTGAACTTCCCTTTCCTAGTTGGCACAGGCTATTTTACAATCCATAGTTAGCATGGAAAATAGGTAATCTAGAGAAATATATTTTTTATCTTTTTGAAGTTAGTGTTCCATAACTTGATAAGATTTAAAACAGAAGGAATATTTATAGAGATTTAATCCAGAGGTACCTGGCAGCAAACAACATGAGTCTTGGTTTCCACACAGAATCATTTGTGGGCCTGGATAACATCAGTGAAATTTGAGTCCTAGCCCTGCCACATGCCAGCTCTGTGACCTTGGGTAAATCACTTAACCTCTCTGAACCTAGGGGCTATTTGAGAAACAAGTACTTGCCTGACCAATCTCAGGAGGTAGCTGAGAGTTTCAGATGAGACAAAACATGTGAAATGCCTAGTTGACTATAAGTTGCTTTGGGAATAAAAAGGGTAAGATTAACATTGAAAGTTAAATATAAATATATCCAATGTGTCAATACGAGACCCAAATAGAATAGGTTAGGCATTCTAGTAATTACGATAACTTCACATCAGAGTAATAATATTGGGATTGGACATTATTGAGGCAATATAAAATTTCTCCTTTTTTTCTTTCACTATTGTTCTTGTCAAAAGAATCCTTTAAAGGTGACATTTTCTTTTTGATGTAGGTGCCTTTGTTCATCTCTGGACTCAAACTTTGATTGTTCCTGAAGATATGGTGGGGTGAAGACAGGCATAACTTTGAGATGGAAGCAAAAGCAGGAAGAAGGGGAGAGTCAGAAGCAGGTGATGGGGGAGGGGATAATGGACCTAGAGGCCAGTGTTTTCATTATAATCAAACAAACATAAATGACATCTTTCAAGTGAATTTAAACATTAACTGAAAAGACAGGTGTTTCAGTTTGATAAGCAGCAGAACAGGTATGTTAATTATTAGCCTGGGAAAGGCTTTTTAATATTTTTAGCCATACCAAGCTTTAATCGTTGATTTATAGGCAACTTAACTGCTTTCCCCACCCCCGAATTACAATAATGATTTAAAAAACATATGACCTTTATGATTTTAAAGGTGCTTTCGCATACTTATCTTGTTTTTCACAACAAGCCTGTCAGGTGGGCAAGGGAAGCAGAAACCCAGCAGAGACCGACCTGAAGTCACCTGGAAGACGGAAATCCTGTGCTCTTTCTGTAGAAACAGTATGTACTGGATTCAAGAAAGGTATAAAGATAGCACGTAGCTAAACGTTTTCACTTCACCTGGCTTTGATTTCAAAGAAATGGGAGTCCTAAGTTATATTTAAAAATCAACAGGAAGAGCAATGGATTTCCAGAGAAACCATAAGTTGAGAACCCGGAAAGTTTTGTGACCAAATCTATTGTCATAGACTCTCATTTCTAAATAAATTTTAAAATTTCAGAAGCAGATTTCTTCCTATAAATACGCCCCCATCTTTCCTAGTTATTCTGAGGCCAGCATAATGCGACTGTTCAGAAATACTGACTGAGCATCTGCTGTGTGCTCCGGACGTCTGGCGATGTGGTCTGGCACTGCGGTCACGACTGTCCGTCCTGCCCACCCCTCGTTAATGTCCTGGGTGCCCAGCTTCTTCTGGGTGGGTTCTTTCACTTTTTAGGATCTCAGTGAAGAAAAAGTCTGTGTAAGAACCTATTAAAATCCTTTTTTTTTTTTAAACAGAATTTTATACTTGATTGGCTATTTCCTCTTCTTGTTTTGGACCTATATAGCAACTCGATATCATCAGTCTTTTTCTGATCTGTGAGCATTCCATCTCTTCCCAATAGGGGACAGAATGGCCGTTATAATAGTAAGATGCATAACCTTATCGTGGCCCTGCTGTTGCACAGCCTATGTGTGTCTCAGTAACATCGTATCAGACCCTCTGTCTTCCCTCACTGTGCTCCAGCTTCCTCTGGTTTTCTCACAGTGCCTGCAGTATTCCAGGGCCCTGCCTCTTTCCGTCTTTGCATTTCCCTTGCCTTCAACTTGCACCATGTCATCAGCGAGACCATTTCTGCTCACCTTATCTGGACCCGTCCCTCTCTTCTTCCGAATTATTTCTACCACAAGCTGCACTTACGTTGTTTATGTGTTATTGCCTATTTCTCTCTCTCTCTCTCAAATGAAAGCTCATGGAAGGCAGGGATGCTGCCTTTCTCCCTCGTCCCACGTGTATCCCCATTGTTTCTTATAGGGAATGGAAAATGGTAGCTGCTCAAGGTATCTTTATTGGAAATTGGTCTAAGGCTTCATAAAACTCAATTCTTAAGAGGCTGCAAATGTGGTTCTATTAATGGCCATTTATTAATTCTGTGCATTTATATTCTTATGTTCTCCATTTACATTGTGTCGAATAGATTGATGACTCCAATATTCTTGGATATACTACGTGTTAGGGCATTTATAAGTACGAATACAACATTTTATTTACCCATGAGAAGTACAGATTTTTGGGTGACAGATACCTAAACAGATAATTACGATATTGTGTGACAAGTTCAATGATAGAGGAAGGTACTCTGCCGCCCTCTGAGGACTGGAACTGCAGAAAGGCTATGAAGTGGGAGCACTTCAGCTGTGATGTCAAATATGCTCTAGTTTTGACATTTCAACTAAACGCAACATCAAAGTAATAGAAAGAGCACAGCTTCTGAAGTGTGGGGACCTCTGGCTCTTAGCCCTTGTTTTATTTCTTATCCAGGGACCCTGGGCCAAATGGCATACTCCTGGTGGGCCTCAAACTCCTTACCTGTGAAATGGGACAGGCAAACAAGGCCATTGTCATAGCATTGTTTTGGGAATTAAGGGCCGCTACCTGACCATAGGACCCTCACTAGATGTTCCCTCCGACCTCCCCTTTCTCTGTTTACCGTACTCTTTCAATTAAGAAGGAGACCATTTCTGTGATTAATTTAGTGAGACTTCAGATACAACACTACTGAAATGTATTTTTGCCGGAGTAAATTCAGGGCTTCCACTGTCTTACATGGAAGCATTTGTCTTTGAAATGGAAGGCTGCATTTTGGCTGGCTCGTCTCAACTCCTAGAAAATGAAGTGCAGTGGTACCCCCTTATTCTCAGAGGTTATTGTCCAAGGCCCTCAAGGGATGCCTAAAACCACAGATAGTACCGAGCCATATATATACTGCTTTCTCCTCTGCACACGTACCTATGATAAAATGTAACTTCTAAGTTAGGCACAGTAAGAGATTAACAGCAACTAATAATTAAACAAAACTGTTATAAAAATATGCTGTAATTAAAGTTATGTGCATGTGGTCTCTCTCTCTCTCTCTCTCAAAATACCTTATTGTACTGTAATCAGTCTTCTGTTTCTTCTTGTGATGATATGATAGGCAATAAAATGTGGCGAATGAGAGAGACATTATTAAATAAAATAAGGGTCGCTTGAATATGAGCACTGCAATGCCGTGACCGTCAGTCTGATAACTAAGATGGCTACTAAGTGGCTAATGGATGGGGAATGTATAGAGATGCTGGGCGAAGGGATGATTCAGCCTGGGCAAGGAGGAGAAGAAGGCATGAGATGCCATCATGCTGCTTAGAATGGTGTGCAACTTACAACTTTCAGTAGTTTATTTCTGGAATTTTTATTTTAATATTTGCAGACCGTGATTGACCGCTGGTATCTGAAACTGCAGAAAGTGGAACCGTGAATAAGGGGAGACCACTGTAGTTATTCAACAGGGATGTGGGGCTTCCTAGAGCTTAGGGATGCTTTACTCTTAAGAGATGTCAATGTTCAATGAAGTCAAAGCAACATGAGGCGGGTACATCGTGTCTTCGCTCTTAGCTTCCAGGGAATTGAACTAAACACCGAGGCTGCTTCTCAAATTCTTAGACCGATGTTTCATGACCAAACAAGATGTTATTTATTTTGAATACATTCTTTTCCCACCTTAGAGATGTGGGCTTGTAATGCTTAAATCTCCATCAAAGGGGGAGAATGAGTTTCACATAATAAATGTAGAGAGAATGCAATGACGAAGTTTTAGGGAGAAGAGCTTTAGCAGAAGTCAGGAGTCACGTAAACCTGGGTTTCCGCCATGAAATGAGCTCTGCAGGTCGGGTTACTGAACCACTCTGGGCTTCAAGTTTATGCCCTGACTAATATATTTAGGTTTAAATGATACTTCAGGCGCTAAATTTCTATGTATATTTGTGTAGCACTTTTTAATTTTAGAGCTTCCTTGTGTAATTTTCTTTCTTTCTTTTTTTTTCTGAATGCTCTCTCACAGATATTCACGATGGTAACCCTTTACCCCCTTCAAGATTTTGTTATTGTCACCTTAGTGACTTGTTTCTTGGACCCTCTTTGAACATTGCAACTCCACCTCTTCTCTCATTGCTTCCTTTCCCTTCCTTTATTTCTTCTTAACACTTATTATCTTAGAGTGTACTTTACAGTGGACTTAGTTGTGTTTGTGGTTTGTCTCCTAGCCTGGAGTGTTAGCGTCAAGATGGCAGTCATTTCTGACACTTTGGTGTATACCTGCAATAATCTGCCTACGTAGCAGGGTCTCAATATTTGCTGTGTGAATGAATGAAAGAACCTGCTCTCTCCTTGGGTTCTCAGACATTCCTGTAATGTTGTTTGGGCATTTATCTGTAGTTCAGAAATAAAGTAAATAAGAAAATCAAACAATAATGTGTTCTATTCCTGACTCTGTTCTCAATCCATAGTAGAGATTTATCAGAAATCATTCAATCAATTGTCCATTTCAGAATATTTTGAATGTTTTTAAATTTTAATGTTACTTGAATTCTTAAAGGTGTATTTTAATTCTGTGAAATCTTGGTGACAAATAGTCTTGTCCTGCTTATTTATTTTATCCAGTGCAGTAGCTGTTCAGACACTTATGTTGCCAATAAGAAAACCGAGGTAAGAGAAGTTAAGGAATTTGCCGCCAGTCATACAGTTGAGAAACAGCTGAATTGATTGCTAACCCCAGGCATGACTAGCAATTCTATTGTTTTATCTGTACCTGCATCATCAGATGGGTAAACAAAAAAATGATTTCCCCTTAACTCTCCCCGTCATAAACTCCTTTTCTATATAATGTTTAATACTATTTTAATACCAAGGCTACCTGGGCTAGGCTCACCTTCTGAGGCCAAGCTTATTTTCCAGGCTTGTTTAGCCTCAGCAAAGACAGGGATATGAAATAGTGCTGGGTCCAGGGAACAGTGAGCCACTCATTTTGAAAGGGATATAAGCGGAGAGCAATGGGAACTCAACTTGGAGCTCTTGGAGGGGACACAAAGAAATCTCTGAAAGATTATGCTTACGGTGTTTGTAAGTGGACCTTCTGGATGAGGGGCATGCATGGTCCATTAGTTTACATGTGGAGTTTTAATGGGAAACCAAATTAGGCAGGCTGTTTAGTCGCTGTGCTTTGAGATACTCAAATCACCAGAATAGTGAAAGTGTTATTTTACTCTCAGACACATACCCAAACTCTGAGGCCTTGGACGGGAACGTCTCTGTTGCATACTGATTAAATAAATAGCCCTCTTCACATTTCGAGGTCACTATTTCTACATGTTGACTTTGACTGTATTTAAATTAACTAACACATTTTAAAAGATAGATTATTGGACATAGGCTCTTAATGGAAGACTCAACTTTTTAGCCTAATGGACCCGGTCAAGTTACTTAGTCCTCATGAGCCCCTGTGGAACATGGGGATAACATACATATAACATGCATAATGTTTGTTGTGTTAAGTAAGTGAGAAAATGAATATGCATAATCGCCTGATTAATAAAAGGTATTCAATAGATAGTCATTATTGGTTTTATTTCAGTAGAACCTTTCTTACGCTATGCTATGAAGACTAGAAGGATATGCCTTATTGAGGTATTGGCATACTTATTCATTATTCATCCATTGAACATATATTCATCGAATATTTTCTATGTGCCAAACACTGTTCTAAGCTTTAGTGGAAAAGCAAAAAATATAATGATGTTTATGTCTTCATTGAACGCGTGCTCTGTTAAGGGACGTGTATTCATTTACAATGGTTACAAATTCCCACAACCTTAGTGGCTTAAAATAACACAAGTTTATTAGCTTGTGATCTGTAAATGAGAAGTCTTACATGTGTCTCATCAAACTAAAACCAAGGTGTCAGCCAGGCTGCATTTGTCTCTAGTAGTTATTGGAAGAATTGACTTTCATGCCTTTTCTGTCTTCTAGAGGCTTCTCCCATTCCTTGGCTCATGACCCACTTCCATTTTCAAAGCCAGTCAGGTGACATCTTTCTGACTACTTTTTTTGTGGCCACATTTTTTTTTCTTTCTCTCACATAGACCTCAAATCAGAAAACATTCTTTTAAGGACTCATGTGATTTAGACCTATCTGGCTACTCTAGATACTTTCCACATTTCAAGATCTTCAATCTTAATCATGTCTGCAAAGTCCCCCTTTCCATGTAAGGCAATGTAGTCCCAGGATCCAGGGACCAGGATGCGAGCTCTTTAGGGGAACATTATTCTGACTACCACAGACCGAATATGCATTGCAAACAAAACACCATGAACAAATAAATGTGACTATGTGGTGTGATTTATAGACAAGGATTAGGGAACAGAGTAAAACAGCCGCAGGGATTAGGGGTGCCAGGGAAGGGGAAGGGTAGGAAAAGTTCTTACTGATAAGGTGACATTTGAAATTGTTAAAAGCAAAAGTTCTTGAACAAATACACATACATTTTAAACATTTTTTCTTGATGTAAAAATACATAAAGTGTATCTGTTCATTTAACATTAATGAAGAGCCCTAACCTTTGTGAACATATGTGTCTTCAGATGAGACCCTACTTGTATACTGTCTAAGATTTTCCATTTCATTTTCTTTCAAGTGGACACCTACCAAAGTAATATGAATTCATAATCTTCTAGATTTTGACACTTTTCTCCCAATGTTTATAGTTGTTTCAATGGCAAACTTTTTATTAACTTGCCTCCTTTCTCACTCATATTTTACCAGTTTATATAAATATTTGAGTAAATTATATAATGATAATGACAGGTACAGTTGTAAACTGGAGAACAAGACAACTGACTTGTTTTTCCTTCAAAAATAAGCAATAGTTTATTTAGAGAGTCACAGAGGTAAAAGTGAGCTGTGGAAGAAGTGAGCCAGCTGGGCTGTGTGGGCTCAGGAGACAAGTCACAGAGGCAAAAGAAGGGCCCTTGGAGTTTAGGAATAAGAAAGGCGGAGAGAGAGAGAGAAGAGAAGAGAAAAGAGGAAGAGGAAGAGAAGGGGAGGGGAAAGCAGGGGAGAGGAGGAAAGGGAGTGCCTTGGAGCAAAGGAAGGGAGGCGGCGGAGGCACAGACATGCTAAAGAGAGAAAGAGCATGCACTGGATTCTTGGTCTTGAGGATTTTTATGTGGAGGTCCCAGGGGATGATCTCAATAGAATATTCATCAGCCTTTCAGGTGTGTCCTTCAGGGTCATGGTCTCTAAAGATGAGTCAGCTCCAGGACAGGGGCCATGAGTCATTGCAGCTGGTCCCGATGGCAGTCATGGCTTCATCTTGCCTGGCCTGGCTGCTCTTCTGGGCTTGGTGCTGAAACACAATGGAGCCTAGATGTTACCCCTAGAGTTTAATGTGTTAGGGAACGACAGTGCAGCGACTTGGATGGGGACTGTATGGAGTTGTTCTCCAGCATCTTGTTCCTCTTCTCCTATATGATTAGAGAAATGCCAGAGGAGGAAAGGTCAGGATTTCTAACTGCATGTCCAGTGAAGGGCTAGACAGGAAAGGTCACCCTGGGGGCAAGGTTGCACCTTAGTTTTGCCCTTTGCTAGGTCTCTGGAATGATAGGCCAGGTACTGAAGGTCACCAGGGCAGAAAGCAGCCAACTTCTGAAGGAAGCAGAATGGGGATACTAAGGAGTGAGGGAGCCATAAGGAATGACCCATACAATTTAAGGATAAAGTAGGGAGTGTCACTGTTTTATCTAATGTGTCAATTAAATCTGCTCTTTCAAGAGAGCTCCTCTGGTATCACTAACTGATCTGATAGATGTTATTCAATTGAAAATACTGACTTAATAGCAGTGGAGGGCAGTATAGGAAACATAGTGTTTAATAACCATCCTGGTGGTCAGAGGGCTGCTCCTAAGAGACACTGATCTAAGCATCCATGGGTTAAAGTTGAACACCATGCTCCTTTTGCACGTATGTATGTATATTTCCAGTTCTTTGTAGGCTGTGGTTATTAGTGGCAGCCTGAAGTTTCCAGTACAACTGGAGAAAGCCAAAAATGATTTTAATAAAAAGAAAAAGTTTAAAGACATTAGCAATTAGAGGAAGAACTGAGAAATAGATGAACCAAAATTCCAGAGGGGGGTAATTATTCCAAAATGAGATGAGCTGTTTTTCTCTCTTGCAGCTTTTCTCTGGAGGCGTGAGGACCAGGCTGGCCAGACAGAGAGCTTTTGTGGGGAAGAGAAGCTAATCGAGCTTTCAGGGTCATGCAGGGCAGGAATGATAAATTGGGACCTGGGATGTCTACTTAGTTGTAGGACCATGTAGATGGCTGGGAGAATGGGGCATGAAGGCAAGGCCACAATCTAGTAAAGGCAGAGTGAAATACCTCACAATATTTTAGTACTTAGGAGAAATCCTGGCACAAGAACATAGCTTGCCATCCTCTTAGGAGCACTTTAGTAAGGGAGATTGAAATCTCTAGAGGGCAGAATTATTTCCTCTGCAGTTTTTTAGAGCTAGAAAGATAGGGAGGCTCGGAGGGATAGAGGAAGAGAGAGAATAGTAATTAAAAAAGACAGAACATACAAACACTAACCAAGGAAAAGCTGATAATAGTTATAAAAATATTAAAATAAACTATAGGTAAGAAACACCATTAGAGAATATTTAGAATGTTAGAAATGCAAAAGAAAATATCAAAATAAAAAGGGATTCGGTTCAACAGTATGCTATCTACATCATAAATCTGTGTACAATAAGAATGTAATTTTAAAATATGTGAAGCAAAAATTAATAGAACTAAAAGAATAGAGAAATCCACAGTCATGACTGAGATTTTAATACATCTCAGCAATCAATTTAAAAATTTCAAACAGAAATCTACATGCTACTTTGTTTAAAACCAGTTTTCAGTGTAGAATTATCAGTTACGTGGTCACTCAGCTTCTTGTTCAATACTCTTTTATGACAGGACACTCACTGTTTTTTGAGTTAGCCCAATCCATTTCCACAGAGCTCTGGTCTAAGTAGTGACTTAGATTTTATTCAATAGTAGGTTTTGGAAACCAAAGCCTGAGAACAATATATGTTTTTCCTAAGAACATCTGGCCAACTTAGTGTCAGATCTGGACCACGAATCCTGGTCTCAAGACTCAAAATTCAATTAAATTTCATCTCAATGAATGAAAAATCTTATTTGACTAGAGTAACCAGCCCTTGAGGGTAGGGACTTACTCTGGCCCTTTGTATTTTTGGATAACTCACAGGTATTGAACACTTGCGGTGGTACAGAAGGGGATGACAGGTCAAAAACCACCATCTTTGTTCCCAGGAGTCGTTCTAAACGTTGCTTACAGATTGTGCCACCCTAAGACACCCACACAAACTCTCTGAGCCTTACTATTTACAACTTAAATGGAGATAGTTTATGTGGGATTTTTTTCAGAGGTTAAAAAGCTATGTTCTATTTATGAACCAGTATAGTACAGGTTCATAAATACTTAGTGCTTGATGAATTCTTACTGTTTAATTAAGAGGCATATGAAGGGTTACTGATTTAATTATCAAATGAAAAAAGCGTTGAAACCTTTCAATGAGGAAGATCATAGAGGCATATGTTTCAGGCGAAGCTCTCCTGATGATAAATTTGACACGTTATTCATTAGAGAACAGCATCCAGTTTCACAGCAGCAGCCCATAATAAACATGATACACTTTTTATCTAAATGGTGTTTAGGCTGACGGTTACTTTACTTTTTTTAATGCTGTAAGATTCTCCTCTCACTTATTCAAAGTTTGAATGGCTCACGGCAAGCCTATTAAAAATATTTTCCCCTGTTAGAGTGATTTTTCAGCTTCTCCCTGTCGAGAAAGCAGAGACCAATATGATAATAAGTGGCAACACAAACATCTTCTCTTTATGGTATCTCCGGTCATAGGACAGGCTCATTAATGTTGTCATGGCAACCATCCCCTCACAGGTTACACGCTTGTAAGCTTCCACTAAGACGCAAATGTAGCTTAAACAAAGCAAACTTATTCTAAAATGGCATGTCAACTTTCAAGGGACCTGGTGGTGCACCCAAGGATTTTTTCCCATAGTCAATGTACTATTTAAAAAGCTTACTTCCTTGTTTTTCTTAGACATTAATTTTTATTTTGTCCAAAAGATAAAAGATTGGTTAAAATGGAATATAAAATGGAATATAAATGTGAAAGCTCTCCTTTCATATTTATTAGTTTCTTGATATCACCTGTCCTATTATCCTTGATGAATCAATGCAGATTAAGACGTTCAGAGGTCAGTCTAAAATATTCAACACAAATTCACTCTTGAAGCTTTTTTTCATCTAGGATCCATCTTTTTTTCCTGACACTGGTCCTAGACAACTTACAATGCCATATTAGCATTATAGTCCAGCAACTGAAGAGGTTGTGATGAGATTCTATTATGAGTTGGTTTCTTGGTGTTGGAGGCAGATCCTCTCTCTGCCAATCTACAGATCTTGGCCTTGGCCCCCCAAAAGTTGTTGTATCTGCTCCCTCTCCTCTTAGAGGAGTACTGAAGGGAACACTTCTGCTTTAATATCCCCCCCAAAGAGAAGAGGAATAGCTCATTCATTCATTCATTCTGTCAGTCTGGTCTTCACTGGGACTATCTCCCTTGTTGGTGCCATTGATGTGACTCTAAAACCCAGAGCCCAGCCTTGAACTTGCCCTCTGATTTCCCCCCCCTGGCGAGTGGAAGGTTTGCTGTCCTTCCTGCTGCTCCTCACTTCCTCCCTCTCAGGGCAACAGATTCCTCTCCATCAGATTTCTGTCCTTTTTCAGTCTAGTGAGTGTTCCCAGGTAAACATCTACACCTGGCCTTCTAATGACCTTTGTATGTCCTAAATGTGGCAGAGTGTGTAAGGCAGGCCAGTGTTCTTTACCTGCTCCAAAAGCTTGAGATTTAGGTCAGGAAGAAGGAAGTCTTAATTTGGCCTCAAGAAAAAGTCACGTTCATGAACATAGTTTAATAAACTAGAGAGCCAACAAATATTTGGTTGCCTGTTAAATGACAGTGTTTCAGACACAGGGGGTACACTAGAGAAGAGACAGTCCTTACCGTCAAAAATGTGTCTTCTAATCAGGGCAGAAATAAACATGAGAAACAGTTTAATTTCAGCAGTAGTGTGTGTGATATAAGGAAGTGTAAGCAAACATGTTTTGGTTAGAAAGATATCCCCAGATCACAGAAGCTTAAAACAACAAAAGTTTACTTCTGGAGAGGAAGATGGGCCAACATTATGTTGGACATTATAGGATATGGTAGAGAATTTGGGATGTAATGAAAAACCAGTGGTGGGTTTTAAGCATGTGAGTAATGTAATCTGAGTCGTGCTTTGAAAGTCTCCAGGTCTAGTTTCTATGTGGAAGATGTATTGTAGGTGAGCAAAATGATGGCAATGAGACAATTGAAGAGGTTAATGCAATGGTCCAGGCAAGGTAAGAAACTGGCCTGGATTAGC
Organism: Furipterus horrens; assembly: GCF_987537825.1. Taxonomy (NCBI): domain Eukaryota; kingdom Metazoa; phylum Chordata; class Mammalia; order Chiroptera; family Furipteridae; genus Furipterus; species Furipterus horrens. The sequence continues at coordinate 208,611,920 of NW_028327172.1, read as the reverse complement.
AATAAAGGTGAAAAGGAGTAGGTGGATTTCAGATATATTTTGGAAGATGAGTCACTATTGTTGCTGTTAGACAAGGTATTAGTGGTGAGTGAAAAAGAACTCAGAGATATCCTTACACTTTGGACTAAGTGATGTGGTGGCTGGTCATAATACATGTGAAGATAGAAAAGGCTTAGAGGAGATTTTAGGGAATAAGTAATTGTTCTGCTTTGATCGTAGTATGTTTAAGATTCCTGTGGTATACCCAAATAGAGAAGTTGAGAGCCGTTGTGTAAGGGAGCTGAGAGCTCACAGAAAAGGCTGAGCCTGTAGATATTAATTTGGAAGTCTTCCATGTGTAGCTTATCTTTTATAAAAACTATTTTTACTACAGAGGACTTCCATTTCAAATATACAACAAACTTCACACACTAGTGTATTAGTGTGCTCAGGCTGCCATTACAAAATACCACAAACTGGATGGCTCAGACAACAGAAACTCATTTTCCGCAGTTCTAGAAGCTGAACATCCAAGATTAAGGTGTCAGCAGGTGTGGTTTCTCCTGAGGCCTTCATTCTTGGTTTGCAGATGGCCATCACCTTGCTGTGTCTTCATATGGCTTTTCTCTGTGTACACGTTTCTGGTGTCTCTTTCTCTTCTTATTAGGACACCAGTCTTATTGGATTAGGGCCCTCCTCATTATGACATCATGTAACTTCAACCATATCCTTAAATGTCCCATCTCCAAACAGTCACATTGAGGATAAAACTTCCATCTGTGAATTTGGGGGAACATAATTCCATCTATAACTTGTGGACTGAAGAAGAAAGTGTTCCCTAGAGAAAGTGAGGTCAACCATGTCAAGAGTTTGACTAAGGTGAGGTCAGAGAACTTGTCCTTGGTTGTGGCAAGACATAGGTCATAATTGTCTTTGAAGAGAGTTATTTTAATTGAGTCCTAGGGAAGAAGGTCGGATTTGGACAAGACTTTACTGAGGACAGAATGATAGTCAAGGCAGTGGAGACCGTGAATATAGATAACTCTTTGGAGAGCTGTACTATGGGAAACAGTGAGATAATGCGAGAGTAGTTGAAACAAATGTAGCGCAAAAAGAATAATTTTTTGAAAAGAGCTCTTAAGGCACACTTGTATTTTGCTGGGAAGGAGCCAGTGTAAAAAATGGAATCAATAATGCTAGAGCAATAGGAGATAATTGCAGAAGTGAGGACTCTGAGGTGGTGACATGGGACGGGACCCAGGGCATCCTGAGATTGGGGTGTAACAGGAGTAGGGATGCTTTCTTCCTTTTCATAGGCAGGGAGGCAGATTTGGATGAGAATAATGAAGAAAAAAAGTAAAGGCACTTGTTTGTTAATGTCTGTTTGCTTTATTAAAATTTGCAAGTCATCCTGAGACAATAATGTGGGGGACTTGAGAACAGAGAAGGTATAAATACACTATTCCCTCACTTATCACAGTTATTACATTCTAGACCCACCCCTCACCCCATGATAGGTGAAAATCTGCAAAGTAGGAACCTTACATTTATTTTAGTATTTATATATATTTTAAGGCTTTATAAACCCTTCCCACACACTTATAAACCGTTCCCAGTCCCTTATTAGCCTTTTCCACACTTTTATAAACACTACTTATGATATTAAACATATTCTACACTCTTAAGGCTACGTAACTTTAACAATATATGTATACAGTAACCACAAAATCCCGCGATATAGTAATAAATCCACGATAAATAATTAAATATAATATTTTTAAAAATCCCACAATACAGTGAGGCTGCAATAAGTGAACTGCGATATAGAGAGGGACTGCTGTAGTGATCTTGCCAAGTAGGGACTTGGATTCGTTAGAGAAGCATAGCAGACCTGGCAGCTTTGAGTGTCCATTTAAGACCTGTGTGCACAAATTTGAGATGAGTGTGGTCAGTAAGGGTGTGATTTCTCCAACAAATTTTAGTTGCTCAGATGAAGACACAGCTAGCAGATTCAGCTAGGGTTGGAGTTTTGCCAGTTTATCGTGCTTCAGTGTTCCAGTGGAGTCAAAGAAAACTTTGAGTTAATTACCACTACAGGGGGATGAGTTCAAAAAGTATGAGGTGCTGGTTGAAGAGTGGGATGCTTGAAATGAGTTTATGAAGGGCATGTGGTCACTGATAAGCACATGATCCGGGGTGTATATGTGAAAGTAGATAGCTAGAGGGGAATGAGAGGGAAGAGCTACTCTGGTCAGGGAACTGACACCAGGGCTTTTGAGAAATAATTTACATAATTGTTAAAGTTTCCAAATATGAAGGTAAGAGTAGTGACAGACACACGCACGCACACGCCCACACACACACACACACACACAGAGCCAGATGATAACGTCAGCAATAAATAAATTAAGGAAAGAGGCTGAGGTATCCGGAGAGCCCAAATAACAGTAATAAGTGGCAAAATGGAAAGATATGCTTTAGAGAAGCTGTGTTTGTGGAGGAAGGTAGAAGAGGCGGTTATAATGAGGAAAACGGCAGCGAGGTGAGCATTTATCTGACCTCTAGCCCAGCTTTAAGAAGGCTGTCATTTACAAGAGCAGGGGGATCAGTGATAATGATGCTCTGGTGTACTCAGTTCTCTGATGGAGGCTGAGGTGACAGATACATATGGGACGTGTTGTAGTAATCTGGAGCATGCAGTCACTGACTTTCTGAGGATGCCAGCGCTTGCCTGAGGCCAGGATGCATGTGACATTATAAGAAACCTTTCATCATGGAGGTATCTATAGTTATTTGCCAGTTGAGTGTGTTTTCCATTACCAGAATCCTAAAGGGAATATATGGTGAATGCTAAGACTTGTCATTAATCATGTAAAATCTCCAAAAGATGACTAGATTTGAAGTCAGAAGACCTGAGCTTATAGCCTAGCACTTATTTTTCCCTTGGACAAGTCGTTTAATTTCTCTGCACCTCAGTTTATTTGCCTGTAAAGTAGAAATTCTAGTAGTTTCTCTGCCTTTCTTATAGGAACATTGTGAAAATAAAAAATAATATATATGAAAATATTTTTTGAACCACTGAAAGAAGCCATTTCTACTGGAATCTGATGAGGTCCGGAGGTAGAAGCCAGGACTGATTGATCTTTATAACCTTAGTGACTAATATACAGCCTGTCACCCAGCAGGAGAATACATTCAAGTATAAATGAGTCCTGAGTTTTACTTGACATTCAAGTTTTTCTCCTTTATTTTTTTCCATAAATTGGTTTAGCTCCAAGTCCAATCACAAATCTACAATGTGAGTATCGTTCTGTTTCATGTCCCTAATGAGCTCTAAGGTTACCCTCCCCTTCCCTTTCCTTACCTCCCTTACCTGCCACTCACACCTCAGAGCCCAACTGAAATCTGGACTCTTTACCCAATGTCATTCTCAAAGTGCACCGGGTGTGATCACATCACTTAACAGGCCTTCTGGGACCTTCCTATCACATTGTAAATGGGCGATACACTAGTACTAAAAAGGCTGGCAGGAGATGGGCCTCGTTTCCCAAGGTGAATTTTATTTTTCTAAATTAACTTTTAAATATACTTTCTGTTAAATATTATTCCAGAAATGATTTGTTTCCAATAAAATACTGATATGAAGAGATATTTTTTTGCAACTTCTATCTCTATATTAGAGATGTTTCTGATCAATAAAGCCCCATCCCCAAACATCAATAGAAAATACAGTAGCTACAAGCAGATATTGTCCTGTCTAGAACTAGTTGAAAGAATTTTGAGCTCATTCTGGGAAAGGGAAGACAGAGGCAACCATCAAGAGGTGCACAAAGGGGAGATAAGTGAATCTTTTTCACATGAAAAGGTTAGGTCAGTACATAATCAGGCATCCTTCACCTGGAGAATGGAGGAGGGACGCCAAAGTTACCACTTGGAACATGTGAAAAGCAGCCTGTGAGCTTGGGCAAAAATGCGTTGAACAACCAAGGCCTGGAGCTAGGGCTGAGCCACAGTTCAGATATTAGAGGGTATGGGTAATGTCCCCCAACATCTGTGATTCACGGCAAAGTCGCCTCTCAGAAGGCCTTGCTTTGGCTCCGTTAGGTGTGTTGTTGCTCGCCAACTTGGAGACGGTGCTCTGTATCTGCTTCTTACCTTAACATAAGGACACAGAGCATTTCAGAGCGGATGGGTTCTCTTTCCTCTGACAACTGACTGAAATAATTGTCATGGGAGCTTATGCTGCTGCTACATTGACACACTATAAGTTAGTATCCGTCCTTCCTCTCTCTTTTCAAATTTGCCTTCTCCTCCTCCTCCTTCTCCCTCTTTTCCACTTCCTTCTGCCCTATCTTCTCATTTCTCTTCCTCTTCTCTCTCCTCCTCTTTTTAGTCCTCTTCCAATTCTCTTTATTCTCCGGTTTCTCTTTTTGGAGTAAAAAAGCAACAGAAAAATTCAAAGGAGTTTGAGGCAAAGGCAGTCTTTTATTTCAGTTATCACGGTAACAATATGACCTGTGATTCTGCTATGGGGGTGCACTAGCAAGTGGGCAACATAATGTCAAAGAAGCCATTACAGGAAGCTGCTCTGAAGTCCTAGGCCATGAAAATAAAAGCAGAATTACGCCAAAAAATTAATAAAAAGTTATGTAGAATACTAGAGCTCTAAGTATTTAAAAAACTGGTCCCTTAAACTGAAATTTACACTCAAATATACACCACACTGTAATTCATACGTTTAAAATGTTATGTCTCAGACAACATTCAGTGGCTCTACATTTTTATTTTCTGAGAAGTAACATAAGAAAGCAATGAGAAGTTAAAATCAATAATCTTATTTGTTTGGCAATATATTTCTCATCATAAAGACAAAAGTTGGATTTCTACTTTGCATACTATCTTCTGTTAAACTTGATACGTACAGTCACTCTAGGTTCACTGATCAAATGGAGTCTCTCGATGGAAACAGTGTTGGTTTGAAACTGGACCTAGTTGCGTCCCATTGTGGTCCCCCAAAACTCTTTGGCCATGTGCAAATTTCTCAACCTCTCTGAGCTTCAGTTTCTTCACATTCTGACTACACATGACCAAGGCTACTCCTCAGTGTTGTGAAGATTAGCAACACAGTATGATGCACAAACAGAATTGATTCCCTTCGTATGGTAATATAGTACAGTGTAAGATCCTAAGAAAAGTTTAGGCTCAGGTTGTGAAGCATGATGACAGCTCTAATGTAAATAAATCTACCTTATAGGACTCTGTCTGAGAGCTCGTCTTCTCTTTCAAAACTTTCCAACCAATACACCGTTGTGTATTGCTGTGCTATGAATGGATAACACGTGTCTTGAGTTATCAGTTCTCTGACCTCGATCCAGGCAGCTGAGCAGGCCCTAGGAGTGGGTTAAAGTTTCTTGAGTAGTTATCATCATTCACAAACAGCCCCTTCCGTTTACTTTATTGTGTCATACAAATATTTTTAGTTATTATATGTGTCATGGTGTAAAATAGTTTGGAAAGAAATATTCTTATTTCTCTTCAGGTGTAACCTTTCTATGTGTGAAATCAATGACATATAGTAAATCCCATTATAAAATTAATGCTTAAGTCTAGTAGACTTAATAAATTGTTGAAGATTGAACTAATTCTTGAAGAACAAGGAAGATTTAGTATACTAGGAAGCAGAGGAAAAGAACCAAAAGTGAGGTTGTGGAACACCTACATTTACTGGCTATGCCTGTCTGGGTACTTAACACTAACTGACAGTTTTGATTGGTTCCCACTACTGGTTCTTGCCTCTGCTGGTCAGCTATTGCCTCTGCCAAAACCTTATCATATTTATCCCCTTAGTAAAAGTGGGGATGGGTGTCTTAGAAATTCTGGATGCTAGAGAGCCTGATAAGTCCTCAAGAGAATATAAGGTATTCTTGGAGAACCTTTAGGGAGAATTCCTTTATAAGAGTCAAGAGAGGAAGCTAAAAGGGTAGTTGATAGCTTGATTGTGAACAGACAAACTTTATGGCCAGCTAAAGTGTGTCATCTTCATTATTAGGGTGATCACTGAAAAATTGTGATCTGGGTTGTCCCCTTGTTTATCAAACTACCTCTTAGGTAGATTAATCTGGCTTTTCCTGATGCCTACTGCAAGCTAAGATGTCCTTTTGGTTTGACTCCACTTCTCTCTGGACTACTGTCTACAGTTGCACTTACAACTTATGCTAACATCTATTTTGTGTGTCCCTCATCCCACCTAATGAGCTCCTCCTGGACACAAGCTAGCCTGATTTGTTCTCCTATCTCAGTATTTCACCTGTTGGCTGATAGAGAAGATGTCAACCCATTTATGGAGCACAGATTCTCAAAAGCTGATTTATAAAGTCACATCTCCCATCCTCCTTATCAAACCAATCTGGTTAATCGGCACTTCAACTTTTCTGTGAAATAAATATTTCCAAACCTAAACCCTAAAGAAGCTATCTCTGGATCATCAGAGATTCAATTGTACTCAACCTAAATTTTAGTGATTGAAATGTTGGCTGCATAAAATTATTTGGAAAGTTGTTTCTCTGTGCACAGGGTATTTTGTTAAGTAGAACATCTATTACTGATCTATCATCCTTTTATGTTGGTGTAAATCACGTATTTGAGTTAGGTGAGGAGGTCACAGAGAAACCATGTGAGCTTCAGTAGTTTTATGAATATTTAGTACAGGTTTACAAATAAATATGGAGTATGAAGACTGAACATATATTCTTTCTCTAGGAGTAAAATAAGGCTTATCAGATTCCAGTGCAGTATAGAAAGGAACTAAAATCTTTTCGAGCATCTGCAATACTCAGTATGATAGGCATTTTACATATATTTTTCCTTCTGAATATCTTAACAACCTGCAGAGTTGGCATCAATATCACCATTTTACAGATGAGAAAATTAAAGTGATCTGTTGTCCAATGCAACATCCAGTAACTGACCTGTAGAACCACAAAATTCACAAACCAACATTCCAGGAGTTGAAAACGGATCAGTTTTTAGTATGGTTAAGATATCTTTTGTAAATACCTGATTCTAACTTTTTTGTAATGCAGTAGCCAATTTTCTGTCTCCCTCCCCCTTCTGATTCCTCTGCACTGTTTTAATTAATTGGCATTGCTCAGAATATGTCCCTTGGGGATTTGCCTCACCTTAGGTGGCCTATATGCAAAGCACCTCTCAGCAGAGAAGGATGAACTTATAAATGTTTCTATGGCAACCACTGACTCTCAGCAACTGCGGAGTCCCTCCTTTGACCATGCATCTGAAAGCCAGCAAAATAAATGCTTTTTAAAGTTTTATTTTAAAGCAAAGTCCACTTAACCAATGATCAGCTCCTATTTTTTTAAAAGTATTATCAGTTATGCAATCCTTGCAGATTGTGGCCAATCTAAATCAAGCAGCTCTGAGCTGTTTTCTTCCCTCAACACCTAGCTCTCTGGCCAATAGATATTTTTTCAACTACTTTTTCCTGGAGGATTTTCCTGGCATGGTTTTTGTATGCAATTGAAAAGATAAAATACAATGATGTATTTTAAGTAAAATCATATTCTCATGAAGACTTGCCATATCTTTGTCCCAATAGTCAGAATATTTTGTGTAGTATAAATGCTGCGTGATACAATAGAGCACATTTTTGCTTTCAAAAATTTGTTAGAAAAGAAAATTGAAATACATTTTAAAACCACCTTTTCTCTCTTGTTACTTGACAAATGATATAGTGCTTATCTAGTGGGAAATTCATGGAGCAGTTGCATTCAAAATTGTCAGTTAAAAACATCCAGTAACTTGAAAGTTTCTTGTTCTCACAATGATATTAAAGTACAATGGCCATATTTTTCTGAACAAAATATTGTCACTTCTGAACAAACTGTCTCACACATTGCATGGCCATGGGAGAAAATGCTGGCAATGAGGATTTACAGGAAAAGGGCTTTTCTATTTTAATTGGAGAAGACAAAGGAGATGATCATAAGCTCTGAAGCAACTTTGTGGGAACATTGTAAAGAGACACAGGTGGGTGATAAATGTCCAGGAACTCATTAAACATCTTCTGTGATCTCAGTCTTATGCTACACGCTGTGGGATATGGAAAAAGGAATCTGAAAGATGATATTGTTTTTGAGAAACTCGCAGTCCACTTGAGGACTCAAGGTGGGCACACCAAAAGCAGTCAGTGAGCAATGGATAACAGAGGACAGGGAAGAATTACGAGCGATGCTACAGTGTCCTAATGAATCTACTGTAGGGGGAAGAAAGTAATGTTCTGTTTACAACTGAACGCAATTTCTTCTATCCGGTGACAGAAACCTACCTTGATATTCTGCATCTATCCCTCGTTTTCTCAGTCACACAGGGCCTTTCTCTGTCGTTTCAGGTTTTTTCTCCTCCCTCTTCTCGTCTCTCTAACTGTGAAGAGGGTTTGTGTAATCATGCCATGGAAAGAGTGAGGGAGAAGATGAATCTGCGTAGCTTCTGTGCAGAGCTGGCACTTGGTAGGGAATTCTGTCTTGTTTGTTCTTGGCTGTCATATGCTTCCTATATCTGCATTTTCCAGGGTGGGCAAAGTATGTTTGACTTTTAGTCAGGTGATTTTTGCTGCTTTAATTCATATTCCTACCAAAAAACTACTTTCACAGTCTCTCTGTCTCTCTGTCTCTCTGTCTCTCTCTCCATGTGAGGTAGCAGGCTTCAAACTTGCACGAGGAAAACCGGACACCGATATGAAATAACCGTCTTCAGATATTGGACAATGGACAGCATACGAGCAGGATCCCTGACAGAAGGAATACATATAAAATCAGCTCTGCCATGCCCTAGCTTTCTGCCTACGGGGAATTTTCAGAATGTAGTCCAGGCAGGTAGCCCAAGTGGAACACAGTGATCTCATTGAGTTGAAGAGACAGATGTTTGGAGTTTGGGAAGATCTAGGTAATAGAATTTTCAGGTCACAATCTGGGAGAAAAGTGAACTTCACAAAGAAAGAGTTTAAATAAATATGCATAGCAGTCTTCTTGAGTCTTGATTTGAACACCAGTCTAAGCAGATATTGGTTACAATTCCTCAGTTCTACCTATAGGTATGTCATTTGAAGATTACCCTAAAGTAGCTTGAAAACAATGCTCAAAAGGGACAAATTGCAGAGCAAATAAAGTAATTGCTTGCTATAACGAAGTCCAAAACTCTTTTAAAGACGATAACAAAAGTTAATACTAAACCCTGTAAAATTAATAAATTCTGGCATTCTACCAAAAAGTGCTAGATATGTGAACAAGCAGGAAATTGTGACCCATGACCAGGAGAAAAGTTAGACAATAGAAATAAGTCCATAAATAAGAGAGATGAAACAATTAGCAGACAAGGATCTTAAAAGAGCTTTTATAAATATGTACAAGCTTTTGAAGAAACATGAACCTAAAGAGGGAAGACATGGGAGAAATGTTTCATAAGTGAGCAAAGTCTCTAGAGATGGAAAATAAAATATCTGAAATAAAATTTTCACTGAATGCCTTTAAAACAGATTAGACCTTTCAGAAGAAAAGATCAGTGGCCTTGAAACATAGCAACAAAAGTTACCCAAAATAAAGAAGAGAGGGAGAATTGTAAACAAAACAAAGCCTAAGTAACCTGTGAACAATATCAATCTGTCTAATACACATGCAGTATTCCCTCACTTATTGTGGGTATTATGTTCTAGACCCCCCTGCGATAGGTGAAAATCTGCGAAGTAGGAACCTCACATTTACTTTAGTATTTATATATATTTTAAGGCTCTATAAGCCCTTCCAACACACTTATAAACTGTTCCCAGTCCCTTATTAACCTTTCCCACTCCCTTACTAACCTTTTCCACACTTTTATAAACACTACTTATGTTCTTAAACATATTCTACACTCTTAAACCTATGTAACTTTAACAACATACATATACAGTACCGCAAAATCCTGCGATATAGCGAAAAATCCACGATAAATAATTAAATATAATATTTTTAAAAATCCTGCGATACAGCGAGGCCGCGATATAGAGAGGGACTACTGGAGTCTCAGAATCAAAATTTTTCTATAAATCTAAAAATCTTCCAAAAATAAAGTCTATTTAAAAAGTAATTAAAGGCTAGAATGAGATATTGCATGATAACACTAGAAAGTTGGGATGGGCTACATTAATATCAGACACGGTAAATGTCTGCACACTGACTGTTGCCAGAGGCAGTAATATTTTATAATGATAAAAATATGGATTCATTATGAAAACATGGCCAACCTAAATTGTATGAACCTCATAGCAGATATTAAAGCTACACGAGGCAAAATTTGACACACCTATCAGGAGAAGTAGAGAAATTTAAAAATGAAGTTGAAAATTTTATGACTCCTATTTTACTAATATATTAGTAGTCAGAAAACCAACAGAAATATTGAAAAACTGTCACCAACGTGACCTAATTGAAATGTATAGAATTCTTCATCCATCAGCTGAAGTGTTCACATTCTTTTATTTACCAGTGTTGACCATATGTTGGCCATAAAACAAGTATCACTTCTCTAACCCACAGTTGGTTAGGTATCAGCCATAGAAAAATATATAAAAAATTTACACATATCTGGAGATTAAACAATGCTTCTAAATAATCCATGGGTCAAAGAAGAAATCCCAAGAGAAATTAAAAATACTTAACTAAATAAGATGAAAGTTGTGGGATGCAGTGTTTCAGTCTGCTCCACTGCTATAATAAAATACTGTAGATTGGTCACTTAAACAACAGACATTTATTTTTCTTAGTTCAGGAGGCTGGGAAGTCCAAGATAAAGGTGCTAGTTGATTTGGATCTCAGCAAGAGCTTTCTTTCTGGCTTGCAGAAGGCCAACTTCTTGCTGTCTCCTCACACAGCCTTTTCTAGGGAAGAAAAAGTGAAAGATCTCTCTTCCTCTTATAAAGCCACTAATACTATTAAGAGGGCCCCACCCTCATGACCTAATCTAACCCCAATTATCTCTCAAAGATATCATCTCCAAATATCCTCATATTGAGGGTTAGGGCTTCATATATGAATTTTAAGGGACAAAAACACCCAGACTATAAAATGCAGTCAAAACATTGCTTAATTCTCAAACAACATTTCTTCAGAACTTTTTCACCACCCCTTACTGGAATCCTGTACTCACTAAACAACAACTCCTCATTCCCTCTCCCCCTAGCTTTTGGTAAGTACCAATCTACTTTATGTCTCTAGAATTTGACTACTCTAGGTACCTCACATAAGTGGAACCAACAATATTTTTCCTATTATGTCTGGCTTATTTTAATTAGCATGATGTCTTCAAGGTTTATCTACATTAGAGTAGAATTTCATTTCTTTTTAAGGCTGAATAATATGGCACTGCAGGTACACACCAAATTTTGTTCATCTAATCATTTATCACCAGACATTTGGGCTATGTTCACCTTTTGGTCATTGTGAATAATTTGCTATAAACACATATATAGATGTCTGTTTGAGTCTCTGATTTCAGATGTTTGAGTCTCTGATTTCAGAAGCAGAATTGCTGGATCATATGCTAATTCTATGCTTAACATTTTGAAAAACTTCCATCTTGTTTTCCATAGTGGCTGCATTGCTTTTCACCCTACGAGTAATGTACAAGGATTGAAATTTCTCCACCTCCTTGCTAATACATGCTGTTTTGTGTTTTTCTATTTTTAATAATAGATACCTTAGTGGGCATAAAATGGTATCTCCTTAAGATTTTTATTTGAATTTCTATAATAATTAGTAATGTTGGGCATTATTTCATGTGCTTATTGGCCATTTCTGTATTGTATCTTCTTTGGAGAAATATCTATTCAAATATTTTGCTCACTTTTGAATTTTTAAACACTCAGAATATATATAAAAAAGATTTATAATCAGTGATGTTAAGTGACCTTAAGAATCTAGAAAAAGAGCAAAGTAAACTCAAGTATAAAGAGGGAAATAATAAAGATATGTGGAAATTGATGAAATAAAAGCCAGAAAAAGAGAGAAAGTTGATTAATCTATTCTCCTTCCAAAGTCTTGGTCTTAGATACCAAATTACAGTGCCCTACGTAATATGAACTTGTTTACCAGCTGTTCAAAATTAAGAAGGACCACGTTGTTTTCATCTTGGAATCTCCAGTGTCTGACATAGTATCTTGTTAATAATAGTTGTCCAATAATCACTTGACTAATTAGTTAATAATTTCCCCTTTTAAATTCAAAATGATAAGATAGTGAGAAGAAGGCAAATCCAAGTCAACAACATAGAACAATATGGAGAAGGGCAGTGGAAAGGGTACAACATTTAGAATCAGAAAACTCACCTCTTAATTATGCTACTTTGCACAAATCTTTGTGCTTCTCCGGTTCCTCCTCTGTCAAATGGGTGCAACTTGAATTCATAGTAAGAGGTTTGGGGTCTCAGTTTACTACAAGTGATTTCATCGATTTGGATTTGAGGGTTAAGTTTGGTTTGGCCCAATCAAATCTTGCCCTACTCCACGTGAGAACTGTGCTCTGCCCCATGTGCACCTCTTCATGTGCTATCTAGAAATTCACTCTTCTTTTGTGTTGTTTTTGAACTGTCTTTTCAGCCTAAATCACTAGACACAACCCCCTTGAGGGCAGGTGCAAGGACTTTTCATCTTTGTCTTCCTTGAGCCTGGCTAGTTTCTGGCATAGAGAAGGGCATAATAAATCATTGTTGAATAGTGAAATAGAACTAGGAACGATATCAGAGCTTACAGAAAAGGAGCATTTCTAATACTTCATTCCTAAAAGGAGCGAACAGAGGATCCACTGCCCAACTGCTCTAATTTCTCCATGTAATGCTTGTCACTGCAAATGCCAAAGATTAGGTTAAATATTTGGTTCTGTGCAGACTTTTGCCAGGGCCTCATTGATACCAGACTCCAAATTGTTTTCAGACTACTTGGTATATCTGTGCTTTTTTCTATAAGCATTGCAGGGCTTTTCTCTCTGGCACACAGTTTCCATAGAGTGCTTTCTTCATCAACTAAGGCTTAGGGAATTGTCCATGCTTTGGAAGCAAAATATAAACAGTGAGCAGAAAAAGGAAAACTGTAAATTTAACTGTGAACCAGAGCAAAGTAGAAAACTGTGAAGCTGGAAGTTCCTGAAAGTCAGTCCAGAGTCAAGTCATGAGACTTCGTGACGATGGACTTCTCTCTCCTCTCTGTCAAAATGCCATCCATGCCTCCAGGCCCCATTCCAATCCCGCCTCCCTGTATGATCAGGCTACTACCTACTGTTCTCTGCTTTATCTGAATTTCTGTAGCATTTATAAATGGTGCCACAAAATCTAGCACTTACTTAAAATCTGTTCTGTAAAGATAATTATGTTTGTACTGCACTATATTTGAAGTGCTTTTACATTTACCTCACTTGGTCTTTGCAATTATCCTTTGAAGAAAGTGTTGGTGTTACTACACCCATTTTATAGGTCAAAGAACCTCAGGGGCGTATGTGATGTTATGTACCTAAGAGGTAATTCTTCTGATTTCAGAGATGTTCACTGGCCTTTCTGAATGTTTCATATGTTTTAGGCATGCTTGCCTTGCCATCTCCATCTCTAACCCAAGCACCAAATGTCTGGCCAACCGAGCCTAGTGGAACACTAGGTACAAAGCCAACACACTTAATGATTGCTATTTGTCTACCTCAGGGCTTAGGTTGGTGCAAAATTCTCATTTGTTCTAACACATTGTATTTCTGGTCTTTTGTTATGTTAATTTTTCTTGTTTCAGATCTTAAGTAGGTTTCTCTGGTATTTATTTGTAATGAGGCCTAGAATAATAGAAAATAGAAAAAACTACCTGTGAAGAACCTTGAGGTCATATAAAGTACTGTCCTTCTTTTTCAGCCCATCATCAATTCCTCCTTCTTATAACAAATCCACTGACTTTTCTGGGAACCAATTTCACATGATTCAGTTGGTGGTGGGCTCTTCCTTCTTCTTTAGCACCCATAAGGCTGTGCAGATGACTCAGATCTAGACAAACATACAATGTTGTGGTCAAGGTTATTTGGTCAGCAATAAGCACATGATCCAAGCACAGCCAATCAGAGTTTACTCTGATATATATTTTTTCTTTTTGCCAGTGCTGTAGGGGAAGGGATGATTCTGGTGGTAGGACATGAACCCATGACACTGAGAGTGTCTACCTCAGAGAAATGGAGCCCCAATTACATCCTAGCTGTGCCTAAACTTAACACTAAACCTGGCCTCTCTTGTTGAGTTAATCATTTCCTTTAGTGTTTAAACCAGTTCATCACATTTTTGTTATTTAACAATTGAAAGAGTATAAACAATATACCTTCAACACTTCAAAAGAGAAAACTCATGCTTAGAAATGACATGCTAAAAGTCACAAGACTAGTTAGTGATAGTGCCTGAAAAGAAATAACCCAAATCACTATAATTGTACACTCAGACTTTTTCTAGTTTACCAACTTTTAGTAAACAACTTTCTGGCTTTCCGGGTTATAATCTATAGTATCACTGCCTCTATGCCCAAGGGTGCATACACATATAGCCACAGTTATGTTTCTGAATGTCAATATAGTTTAATACCCAGGATTAAGCCCCTTCTTATTCTAAAGTTCTAAGATTCTGGGATTCCCCAATGTCTACTGTTCATGGGTTTTGCATGATATATGTTTGGTAAATGTTTAGAATGCATTTTGGAACTATATAGAGGATCAGAGAACTGTTCAGTCTCACACAGGAAGTAAGAGACAAAGTTAGTGTTAAAATTCAGTTCTGTTTGATTCTAACCTAAGATCTTTTTTCTGTACCAGGGACCTTCAAGATTCTCTCCTTTTACCTGAACTTTTCATTTTACTGATGAGAAAGTTAAAGCTCAGAACGTTAACCAGTTGTTCATCATCATCCAGGAGCAGAGCTGGAATTTATTCATTCAACACCCAAAACCTAGACAATGCTGTGAGTGCTGAAGATAAGCACTTGCAGATACTCCTTGGCTTTTGTGTAACCAGAATACCAGCTGACAATCGAATTACTTGCTTCGTGTCATAGTTTAGTTGTTATTGCTAGTTATAGTATCCAAATTCTCAGGCTCCTACAGCTTAGAAGAAAATGTCTTTTAAATACATAGGTGGCCCATCACCTGCTAAGGAGTTTATTAGTCATGTTTTTCAGAGAAACAACCAACAGGGTGGAGATAGAGATAGACAGAGATAGAGATACATAGAAAGAAATTTATTATGAGGAATTGGTTCATGTGCTTATTTAGGCTGAGAAGCCCCACAGTCTGTCATCCGCAAGCTAGAGGCTCGGTGAAGGCAGTGGTACAGTTCTAGTCCAAACCCAAAGGCTTGTGAACCAGGGGGAGCCAATGGTGTGAGTTCCAGTCCAAGTCAAAAACCTGAGATCCAGGAACACTGATGTCCGAGGGCAGGAGAAGATGGATGTCCCAGCTCAAGTTGAGAACAAATTCTCCTTTCCTCTGCCTTCAAGTCAATCCAGGTCCTCAATGAATTGGATGATCTTGTTCCACACTGGGAAGGATGGATATTTACTCAGTCTACTGATTCAAATACTAATCTGTTCCAGAAACACCCTCACAGACACACCCCAAAATGAAGTTGTGCCAGCTCTCTTGGCATTCCTTAGCACAGGCAAGGTGACAAATGAAATTAACCATCCCAAGAAAGTAGGATATGGGTCTGTGCCAGGCAGACAGGTCAGCCCAGGTGGCCACCAAGGGCAGCATCCAGGTGAGGCTTTGGAAGTCATGTACACAAACATGTCTTGTAATGAAAGAAGCCAAATCAGTCATCATGTCCCAAGGACATAAAGAAGCTGTGGCTGTAAAAGAAAACTGAGGGGTGAAGCTCTCAGTAGCACAGGAGTAGAGTGGGTGCTAAGGACCAGAGGTAAGAATGAGATGAGAGAGTCTAGAATTTCATGTGATACAGGACAGGGATGCTGATGTGACTATTGGTCTACACTGCACGGTGCTTTCATGGATACAGCCTACATCGCAGGACAATGTTGGCATGGACCGTTATTAGGAGGATTTAGGAATTCTATTTTCAAATATCTATAATATGAAAGCTGCCTTGCTGTGGGGGAAGAACCATGGATGTTTTTGGTGGTTGGATCCATTGCAAAACTGCTCTTTTCCCCAACTTACATAAACTCCACATTGAAGTACTTACAGATTGAAAGCATTTCCTGAAAGCACTTGGAACCCTTCACAGTTTTCGTAAACTGCTCCACGCAGAACAGAAGAAAGCCTGAGGAATATAGAGAAGGTTATGTGTGTGTGTGTGTGTGTGTGTGTGTGTGTTGATTAAAGACCATTTGTGTATAATTACTTGGAGAATTCAGAGCTGAAGTTTTCTCACTGGAGATAATGCAAATGACCGTTCAACACCATAAAGAGAAAGAGCAAATCCAGCTGGGAACCTTGTTTTGGAAGCGAAGCTAGTTTCTTTTTGAGAGTTAGGATTTCACTTCTCGCTCCTTGGCTGCAAGTGTTTTATGTTGAAGTTGGCAACTCCTTATAGAGAGAAGACTTATTGTCAGTTTAGTAGTTTTCTTTTTCTCCTTTCGAACCTCAGAAATTTCATGCTCACGTTTTCAGATTTCCTTTTCCTTTTTATTGAAATGAAGTGCAACTCTTTTTGAACCTGATAAAAATACACATCCAATCCCCCAAATTATGTCTTATGTATTTATTTTTATTTTTTTAAATAACAATACAAGTTAATTTTAGAAAAGTTCAAATATACAATAAAGCATAAGAAAAGCGATCTTAATTCCACCACTCTGAGATAACTATTGTTCCAATTTTGATTCTGTCTTTTCAGATATTTTCTGTGTTAAATGATATTTTACAATAATGATTCATGTTTTATACTAAATTGCAATCTAGTTCTTATCTTTTTCCATCATAAAATGGGCCTTCTCAAGTGGGTGTAGCATCATTTATTGAACCTGTCCCCCCCCTAGTAGGTGTATAAGTTGTTTCTGTGTCTTCCCTTCCACAAACATCTCTGGAATAAACATCCTGATAGATAAATCTATGAGCATATCCATGGTGATTTCCTCACTATTAATACAATTCTAGAATTGAACTGTTTTCCTGGGTCCCAGAGTAATATCTTGGCATCTAACTTCTTTAATATCAGTTCAACTCAATTTGTAAGGGGTCAAGAGTAAGTCTGGTTGATTGATAAACATGTAGGTCAGTCTTGAGGCTGTATCTTAATTGGACAGGGTAGTAATTGGGGAAAACTGAGGAAGAGGGAACCCAAGTAGAGATAAGATCGTGATTTAGAAGTGTCCATATGACTGAACCCTGTGCTTCACGTTCTACACGTAAGTCTTCTAGGCTTGCAGGGACTACCACCATTATTTTAGAAACACAGCAATGGAGGCTCAGAGAATTTAGTGAAGTATCTTTCTGGAGGCCATCCCTGTAGGACACAGTCTCTGAAACTCTGTTCCATTGACCTTTTAGGTTGTGGTTGGTTGTCCTGTGCACTGGAGGATGCTTTAGAAGCATCCCTCTCCTCTGCCCAGTAGCACCCCAGCATCAGCTATGACAACCCGACATGTTTCCAGATATTGCCAAATGCCCCTTGATGGTACAGGAGAGGCTGGGCAAAATCATCCCTGGTTGAGATTCACCAGTTCTGTAGGTAGTATTGAAGATGCAGTTCGAAATTTAATCTGTGTGATTCCAACCTGCTTCTTCTTTTCCCTATAATATTTTCCCAAAGCATTTGGAATTGGATCTTTCAGGCATCAATATCTGTTCTGGGGTCCTAGCTGGTACCAGACCCAATTTCTCACAGAGGCTCTTGATGAATTTTCTACTTTCTTAAAGTTCTATGGCCTCTCTCTCAGAAGACAATTTCACCTGCTTTGACTGAAATTATTGAGGTCATCAGTATTTCATCATCTTCCCTTTTTGTCCCTACTTTCTGTTCCTTCTCTCTTACCATATGACTCCAAAGAAACTTGATATGGTATTTACTGACTACTCTTCTCTCCATTCACCTGAAGGAAAAAAACGTGATTTACTGAGCAAGAGTGGTGAACTCAGCTAGGCCATGGAGTAACAGAGCTCTGGTTTTGAACTTAGACTTGTGCTTACCAGCTGTGTCACCTTCTACAAGTTCCTTCGCCACTCTCAGCCTGCTAACTGTTCTTCATACAGAAAATGGGTTTTTAAAAAAATATGTATAGTGGTATTTTGAGGACTAAACGAACTAAATTACCTGAAAGCACCTAACAGAGTGATGGCACAGAGAAGACAATATAAGTTAGAACCTCTGAGCCTCTTTTTCCCCCTTAGGGGTAAACCTGTTAGCTGAACCCATTTACTTCCTTCTCTTCCAGAGCATGTTTCATTTATACAACTTCTCTTTCATTGTGTCTCTGGAAACAATGTAAGTCAGAGCAGATTTTTATATAAATATATATGTGTGTGTGTATATATATATAGTGCATTAAATTATTTATATATTATATATTTATATATGTATATATTATATAATATGTAATTATATATATTTATATATAATCTAATATATATTAAGTTAATTACATATAGAGAGAGCATTAAAACATTAGAGAAAAGTCAATGAGAATCCAACCACCTTTGAAAACTTACTTTTTGACCACATGTATAGCATGGACTTTTTGTGAACATGTATAATATGATTTTGTGCCCTGGTCTTCTCATTTAATATTTTATGTCTACACCACAGACACACTGCTAGGTACCATTCTTCTTATATTAAAAAAAAAAAAGTTAAATTGACAGTCTCATTGTGTATTTAACTATTCACCTGCATTCCGATAGCTAGATTGCTTTTGGTCTAGAACTGTTAGCAACAATGCTGTCATGGACATTTTGAACATATAACTTTTTCTTCTGGCTTGTTTCTCAGGATAAATTTCTGTGCTAACTCAATGGAAAAGCACATTTTTTATGGCTTTTATATATTTGATAGCTAATTTGCAAAAACCCAGTTCTAGTATGTATCAACACTAGCAATAAACTTGTACAAAGCTTTGACCTTAAGTTTACTGAGAATTTGATTTCCCCATCCTCCACTGTGAACATATAGTCATCAACTTTCAAGGCACTGATTTAATAGATGAAGTGACTTTATTATCATTCAATGTGCTTTATTATTTATTGACAGCCTATTGATTAGGCCATACTATTTTTGCAATTTTATTGATTATATTTTCTTATACTGTTCTTCATATTTTGATATTTAATCATTTTATCACCTTAGCCTACAAATGAAAACCAAGTTTTAACTTTCCTAAAATGAACCTTCCTTTGAGTTTTTTCATTAAACTCTAAGCTGTGTTCTCTTCTTCTAATTATTTCTTAAATTTAAAATAATTTTTGGTATTTGAAAATAAAATAGTAAAATTTTTAAAGAAACACTAATAAAAATTTCTTATAACCATAAAGTTTTATTGCATAAATACATACAAAATTAAGCTAATTTTGTGTGTGGTTTTATATTCTATTTATTTTTACTTAACATTATGTCATTAGTATCTTCTGATATCCTCAGTCTTTCAAAACATTAATTTAAGTGGTCAAACTATATTTCATAAAAGGGTTATATCATGTATTTAACTGTTGCCTTACTATACACTTAGGTTAGAAACATATTTCCTGCCATTATAGTTAATATTGCATTGAGCATCCTTACAGACAAATATATGTATGCATGTTTGACTAATCAGGGTATATTTCTGGAAGATTATTGATCCCACAGATATAAACCATCTAAAGACTCTCAATTCACATCATTAAATTGCATTTCAATTAACTTGTGCCAACTTACCCTTTCTTATCATAATGGATTAGTGCCTGTCTAATGCATCCTTGCCAACACTAGGATTATCATTGAAAAATCTCTGCTACTTCACTACTTGAAAAATATAAGCCGTTAATATTCACATTTGCTTGATTATTAGGGAAGTTGATCATTTTTTTTCATATGTCCACATTTGTGATTTTACTTACATAAATTACTTATTTCCTTTGTCTATTTTTGTTTTGAGATTTGAGTAATTTTTTTATTGATTTGCAAACATTATGGATTAAGAATATTATACTATTATCAGCATACTTTTCATAAATAGTTTTCTTGGCAAATAATTTTTATTTAAAGTTTTCCATAATAATTTTTTATGTATAGATATCTGTTTTATTCATTATATTTAAGCTTCAAAAGCTTTTCTCTATCACAAAATCCTTAAGACTCTTGAAGTATTATCTACCAGTTCCTTCTTTTTCTTCCTTTCTTTCCTCCTTCCCTTCCCTTCCCTTCCCTTCCCTTTCCTTTCCTTTCCTTTCCTTTCCTTTCCTTTCCTTTCCTTTCTCTTCCCTCTTTCCTGTCTATCTACCTATTTAAAGTTTAGCAAATACATTAATCTAGACTTTGCTGTATTTTATGGTGTGTAGTAAAAAGCCAAAAATATATAGTTATATAGAAAAATTCTTTTATTTTAATCCTCACCCAAGGACATTTTTTTCATTGCTCAGAGAGAGTGGGTGGGGGGGGAGATGGATGTGAGAGAGAAATATTGATTGCCTCTTCGGATGTGCCCAGACCTGGGATCAAACCCACAATCTGGTTATGCGCCCTTATGGGGAATCAAACCCATGACTTTTTAGTCTATGGGAAAATACTCCAACCAACTGAGCCATACCAGCCATGGCTATAAAAAAATTCTTTAACATTATTTGTTGAATAGTCCATCCCTTTACCTGTTGAATGTGATGTTTCTTTTATCATATATTACATAGTACATTTACTAGCGATTGTTTCATGCTAGTTAATTACCTTAATAACTGTAGCTCTGCAATATTGCTTAATATGTGGCAAGGTTTGTTCCCTTTTTATTTTACTTTATTTATAAAATTGTCATTGCCACCATTATCTGTTTATTATTTTCTGTAAATCTCTGAATTGTTTAGTCAATTTTCCACAGAAATGGTATTGAAATTTCATAAAAACAGCCGCGGTCTCTACCTTAGCAGAGTGTAATCTAAAAAGGGAGGGAGAGAGTAACTATATAAACAAACAAGTGAATATATAATTTCAGATAATAATACATGCTTTGAAAATAATAAATAGGGGTTGGTGATTGAGAGTAAGACTATTTGGATTTGGAAGACTTGGAAGGAAGCAACTGATAGAGTATGTTCAAGGAAGACCTTTTTAAGGAGAGGTCTTTCAAGCCTGAGGTTTGAAGAAAGGGAAGTGTCCAGGCACCCAAAGAGCGAGAAGCAAAGACAGACCAGGCAACCGGAATAGAATATGCAGAGACCCCAAGGTGATAATTCCTAGGCATGTTAGAGAAGCTTAAACAATGTGGAGGGGCCTGAAGCATCAAGAGCAAGCGATGGAGGCAGGTGATGTGGGCAAACAGGCTGGCAAAGTGAGAGCGATGAGTCTGGAGTATATTTAAAATGCAATGGGATTTGAAGCAGGCAATTGGCACCATCGAATTTGTTTTAAAATGATAATTCTAGCTACTTTGTGAAAAAACAGGTTGTAGAGCATATGAGCAAGAGAAGGCAGATCCACAAGGGGCTATTAATTTTTGAATATTTATTTTGTATTCAGTTACTCTATTAAAAATCCTGTTATTATAACCCTAGACATCTTTAAATTGGCTTTTTGAGATATATCATCATTATTTTCAAACGATATTTTTTCTAATCATTTTAATTGTCACACCTATTGTACCAGTTTATACCTGTAGCAGTCTTTAGATGTTTCAGAGAAGAAAACTTAAATAGTAAATGTGATGGTGGTCATTTTTTCCTTTCTTTGATTTTAATGGCAATGCTTTGCATGTGCCATAGTTAAACATGATGACAGATTTTGACTTGCATTACTATTGATCATGCTATATTCTGGAACATGTGTTATCTGTAATAGACATTTGATTGCATCAGTGCCATCTGGCATCTATAGGATAATCGAATTGTGCTTCTCTTCTGATTATCCCATGAGCTTACCTATTCTCATGGTTACAAGTTTCTATTCTATGGTATTAACCTCATCTTTGAAACCTAGCTCAAGAAGCTCTGTGACGGTGATACCGTTAACTGACCTAAGGAGCCCACAAGGAAGGAAATACATCGACTTTCATAGTCAGGCAAGATGATCCGATTCTGGACTTTTCAGCCTTTGCAAATGCAGCCTTGAATGGACCATATCCTTGAGCTCATTTGCTAGTTTTTCCGTGGTGAACCTGGGTCCTGCATGCAGACAGAGCCAGAAAGAACAGAAGGAAAAGGTCCCAGGAGAGCACATGGTGTGGTCAGAGGTGTAAAGGTCTGGGGGGCTCTTCGATGCATGCTTCCAATGCCACCTCGCCCTCACTGGCTGTGCGGTGCCTGAGAGGAACCCAGTCCCTCAGGGCTAAGAACGTCAGCTGTGCAGGAAGGTTGTGAAGGTCGGATGATAAAAGTTAAATAAAGAATTTAGCACAGTGGCTGGCATAGGATCATTCTTATAGAGATTTTAAGATGAGCCTAGCACTGTGCTTAGAACTGTTTTGTGCTAAAATATTAACTCATTCAATTTTCCTAACAGAACTATTGTTTTGTTCAACATTGTTTCATTACAAGGTTGATAAGATGCCTTAAGAACTTAACTCTCCTTTATAACAGTAAGCCTGTGGGTAAAATTGGTTTTCTTATATCTCATTTCCTTCAAGTCACAGAACCTATGGAGGATGGCAAGTGAGGACTTACTGTATTATCATCATTACCACAGTTTTCCAAAGGGGAGAAACGAGACCCTGAAAATCTAAGTAATTAACCTAAGGCCCCATGGCAAATAAGTGACAGTGCTGGGATGTGAACTCAGCAGTGTGGCCCCAGAGTCCCTGCTCTTGACCATTGTTCAAGACATGAGCTCTTGATGTCAGCAGGTGTATATATCTTTCTCCGTCCACTAACCCTGCAAGCCTTCAGAAATCAGGCTGCGCAAGGATTCCACTTTACAACTGAGGAAATGGAGGCCCAGAGAAATAAATGACAAATGAATGCCGAAATGACCAGGACAAAAATTCTGGTCTTCTCACTCCATTTTTCAGCATTTGCAAGTAGAAGGGCCATCCAGGATCTCTCCTTTGGAACATGCTGGGTTTTCCCTCAAGCTCTTAGCTAGCCTTCAAGTCTTGTAAAGTGACAAGAGGCATTTTGGGTCATAGCATAATTCCTTTGAACTGAATTAAAAAATATCTTTTCCTTTAGGTCATAGATAATTATTTCAGAAGCTTTTATTATAAGCCTTTGTGGATCTTCATAATGGTATTACAAGTGAATGTTATTATATTTCTAAATGCAGAAGAAAGCGTGAGTGAAAAGCAAAATATGAACAATGGAAAGGAAACTCCTATGCATATGTCTTGTAAGTTTACTTAAAATGCCAACATAAATTCATTCCTAAGTAATGTGGACAAAGCAACACATATAGTATCGACCCCAGGTTTCTAATTGAGCAATGAAAATATCGGTGATGTGTTCCTGTGGAGGAGACCTTCCTCAGTGGACTGAGCTGACAGTATTTAATGAGGAATGAGTTGAGGTGTTGGGAACCTAAATTGGGGATGTCATCTATTAGCACTTTACTTTGTTCTCTGAAATTCCCACATGGCTATGGAACTCTAGCAATTATTTTCTGGCTGTTCTTTCAATGGTCATTGCACTGAACCTGACCAATGTATGATCACCCTCTCTCTTAAGGCTCCCTTTATAGCGCTTGTAATGACCTCTTATTTTCTACTTGATTGTAGATCTGCAGAAATTCTTCTGCAGCATCATGGGCAGTCGCAGGAAAGGCTGGGAAATGTCACATGCTGTGCTGCTGTGACTCAAGGGCATCTATTGCCTTTCTGTTTGGTAGGACTGTGCCATTCTAGAATGAGCATTTCCAGTAGCCACAGTCCCAAGCGCTCACTTTTCATGGTGTTCAGTTCTCTCTCAGGGAGCCTGTTAGCACCAATGAGGGATAGGGGGTAGTGATGTCATTCAACAGACTGCTTGAACCACTTGGGATCTCCTCCTGGTGCCTGAGGGGTAAAGTCCTAACTCCTGAACTTGAAATTCTAAACAGTTCATGAACGTGCTAGTGGTTATGCCTCCTAACATGTCCCCTAATTCCCTCCATCCCAGCCACACCAAGGACACTCACTGCTCCCAAACACGCCTCTTCTCTTGCCCCTCCACACCTTTACTGTTGCCATTACTTCTGCCTGAGATAATTTTCTTTTTACTTTGCTTCTAGACAGATCCTAAGTTTCCTCATAAGTTATACTTTAAAAGTTTCCAGTGCCTGGAACATAGTGACTATGCAATCAATGCTCATCAAATGAATGATAAATAAATGAAAAGTGAGATCATTTCTCACTCGGAGAAAAAGAGTAAATGCATATTTGATCATAATAAACACAACCTCAGAGTCGTGGCCTACAACATTGAAGAAGAACATTCAGTGCATTTCCATATTTATCTCAGATACCATACTTTGGTTTATCTGAGAAAACATCCATCTTCAGGGTCTTAGTGCATCGATCTGAAAAATGGACTTAAATATATATATAGGCAGCCTACAAGTTAGATTGTAATCTATTCCTAAAAACCAGTGTTATAAATTAGAATGTGCTTATTATGGATACAATATGTTAATTGATACATATTTTCAACCAAAGATTTGTCAACAATTAAATTTCAGAAATTGTGATTAGCATGTCAAAAAGCAGAAAGCCACAACATTAATTTATAACTGCAAACTTATGCCTTATGTCCTAGAAAATGAACATACACTTACAGTAAATATTTATGAACTAAGGGGTCCAAATGTAGTATAAATTGTATATATTAGACATAAAATGTAACTCTATTGTGCCATAAACATGACTTAAAACTAACACTCTAGTGATAATAACCCAGTAACACTTGGGACTTCGGGGCTTACCACAGTCCTTATCACATAGGTGTTCAGCGAATGCTTGTAGATTGAATTAAACTGCATCCATGTATACGTCATAAAGCATTTTCAGATCTGTTGTGAAATAATGGATTTTACTTTTTCAATAACCTTTCTCTGTGTTTAATAGTGTAGTGAGTATGCCCATTTATAGGTAAACTGAGGCTCATAATAATTAAGTGACTTGTTTTCCCAAGGTCAGCATATTAAATTGTGGTGCTAAATCTCTCGTCTAGTTTTCCCAACTAAGTTCAAAATGTTACCTCATACAAGTATTAATGATTCACACGACCCAAGTCTGCAGACAGATGTTTGAATACCCATATCCTATCAGTGTACCATTAGGACAAAGAAAGATTACTATATCACATCTGTATAACATTAAGCAATGACTTTACCCCACCTGGCCTTGGTGTGTGGGATTCAAAGAACCTCCCATCATGGAAAGCTTGATACAGCAATGACCGCTGAACTAGCTAATAATTGTATACAGCATCCTAATGCATCTGCCAAGGGTGGCTAAAACGGAAGTCAGTGGTATGCTGAGAGAGCCTCATCTCTTGGACAGCGGGTAGATTGTAGTGTTCAAAACTATGATTTTTTTGATGCTGGATTCTGTGTGTTCCGGTCCCTTCTCTGAGTCCTATTAGAAGAGTGATCTTGGCAAATTACTGAACCCTCTTTGTTTCATAGTTTTCTCATCTGAAAAATGGGGATAAGAACGGTGCTTACTTCATATTGTTTTTGTATTTTTGTGTAAAAAGAAATAAAGCATTGATAACAATCCTTGGCAGGAAGCAAGTATTTAATGAATGGTAGCTAGTCCTGTTATTGGTTTTATATTTTTGAACAATGTGTGAGAACTTCTCATTATGTGCCTAAAATGTACTGAGGGTTAGGAAAGCAGATAATTATGCTTATTGAGGATGTTAGTAAAATACAAATTAATGGTATCTTCCTGTAGATTGAATGAGTATTGTACACAGAAGTGGTACCTCTTCTGTTTACAAGAATTCACAATTGGAGTCAAAGGTACGTTTCCTACAAGATTGTAAACTGTAAAAAGGAGGAGATCCTCTTGTTTTAATCTTATCTGCTTTTCAAGCAATTAGCATGTTTTGAGTGCTCAATAAATATTTCTATAGTAAATGAATAAATAAATGGATAAAATAATTAATAGCATTGAGAGAAGTCTAACTTGTGAGTAAGTTGCCCTATAACTCCCCAGTGTGTTAATAAGTAGCTGCTGTATAAGGTGACCATTTTGAATTTACTACTGAATGTATTAACTTGCCATATAAATGTACTCTTTTAAAATATAGTTATTCTGGAGTTTATAAAGATATGAATGCACTATTAATTTTATCAGTACTAATTGTTAGTCTCCAAATTATTGCAATCCCAATAGCTCCACATCATCTCTTCTCTTTTAATTGCATAAACCATAATAGAAAGAAAGAAACTATAATTTAATGCATTTAAATTTGCCATAAGATTACCGATGACCGTTATGTAGGAGCTAAATGTTTAAATATCTATTTAAATATGATCTTTGCAAAGTATAATAAATTTTGTGACTAGAGAGTCTTCATATTTTATACTCTGTCTGTGTCTTGAAGATTCTGTTGCTGACCAACTATTAATAATTCACAAGTAGCGTCTTCAGGAGTGATGTGTGTGGGTTATTTTGTGTGGTGTCCCTCTGTCTGGTTTACTGACTTAGGAAAGATTAAAGATGATTATATATTAAATAAAGATTAAAGATTATTTCCTTCCTGTGGGTTTGGAAGCTATTTTCAGGACCTAGAGATTTTGAAACTTCTATTATAACATGGATACAAAGAAGTGAAACACTGTATTAGTTTGAATCACATGTTAGAATGTAGAATTCTGTTTGTGTTGACATAGCCTGTGAACATAGGATGCTCTCAGGACTTCAAGTTGTATTTGCTCATTGGCTGTTGGGAACTTGATCCTCTGCCCATACGCAGTGTCAGCAAATGAGATGGAGAAACCCCTGTTCCCTCTTTACCCCCTACGCATGCGTTGCAACCATTGTTGCTGTGGAACAGATTCCAAATTCCAGCTCTTCTTGGTGCCTAGTGCTGTGCTGAGCAGGAAGTAGGTGCTCATTAAACGTGGCATGATCAAGTGATGGTCAGAAGGTTTCTCTGGAGCAGCCCTTGACCTGGAGCTGCTGTCTGCATCTGAGCCTTTCTATAGGGCCTCAGATGTCAAGGAAACCTTTTGGATGTGTCAGCATCAATTTCAGGAGAAGAATAGGCAAGAAAGAGCTCCTAAATCCTAAGAATCTATCTGTGGGTTGAAGGTAGAAATAAAAATATTAATATTCTTGATAATGGAAGCTATTCTTTGTGGAATACTCATTATATGTCAGGACATGTATGAAACTCCTTATGTATAGTATCTCATTTAATTCCGAGAATGCTCATTTTATGAGTGTGGAGTAAATAGCTTGTCTAAGATCACAGAGTTACAAGTGCCAAATCAGAGTATCCTGGCCCTTGTTTTCATTTCTTTTTCTCTCCCTGTTCAGCTCCCCAAACTATTCTGCTTTGGTGACTGGCTTGTCCCTGTAGAAATGGCCTTAGTCTTGCTGCTTGCTCTGTGAAGACTTGGTAAGTTCAAAAGAGAAAAGAGAATTAGGAAGCCCACCGTTTATGGGTTCAAGCCATGCTAATCTCACCCCCTCCTGCAAACGTAAACACTTTGTTCTCTGCCTGTGACTCCTATGTTTATTCTTAACTTTTTTAAAATATGAGGAGGAAAAAATATGATTAATTGTCAATCTTCAAAACCCACTTTGGGGAATATGATTAATTATCAACCTGCAAATCTAGTGTGGGCATAGTGTTGTGATGCTGTTGGTTTGTTTCCTTTGGTCTGGTTTTGTAACCTCAAGATACTTCTGCAAACAACACTCCATGAATAAGAAGATCAATTAAAATTCAGGGAAAAAACCCAGACCTCCAACTCCTGCCCACAGGAGCATTGCCTTGGAAATCTACATGCAAGCCCTCCTTAAGCCACCCTTCCAGTTTACAGGCTGGAGAAAGTGACCTTTTCTCTGAAATGCCCTGAAGGCAAAAGAAAACAAGAGTTGAAACTAAGCCACCATAAACAGTGCAGCCCATAAACCTGAAAACAGGAAGGGCCTCCTTTCCAAAGGCTAGAAATGTACTTTTTAGCTTCTAAAATTCAAACCATATTTGGTGTCAAAATCTCCTCAAGTTTCAAGTTTCTGTTTTTATAAACATGGCTGAGTTCAAACTGTTGTAGCCAAAAGATCAGGTCTTCACGTGGTTCCAACACAGGGTCTGGTTCCTCTGGCGGAGCGGGGTGTGGACTGGCTAGTGGGCCTTTCTGAAAACCCTTTGCTACCATCTCTTCAGTCTCTTCGCAGTTGACATATGGAGAATTGCAGAAATTAATATCTAGTCTTTTTAACCTTTGCTCCCCGAAAGGCTCACCTCTGTCATTCCATAGCCAGGTGACCTGCCTCAATTCCCACTTTCTTCGAGACATGATGGAACCGCACTGATTCAGTGTCACAGGTCTCACAAGGTTGGGGTGCAAACTTGGTGTCAAGGGAACCAGAAACGTTTAGTGGAAGGACAGGGTGACTCGGAGAAGTGAAAGTGTCTGCCACAGCATGAAGGGATCTTCTGAGGAAGAGGGGTGTCGGGGACTCCTGGTCTCATTCTGATGTGCTCAGACCCCTTTACCATTTCTGTGGTCTCTTCCTCTGGGTTCTGTGTGCTTTGACTTTCAAAGGCTCCCGCCTGAAATCTTCCTTCAGAGGGTTGTTCCGAGGCTACTGAAGTGTCTTTCACACAGACAGACACAGACATGCAGAAGGTTTAAGTCCCCAGAGTGGCCCTTCAGTGAACAACTGATTCATGGTGGATTATGAAAGCCAGCTTCCTCACAGCAAGCAGGGACAGAGTTGGGAGATAAAACTTAAATGCTACAGAGCTCCCCTGCAGGGTCTGCCTGAAGCCACCCTCCAGGACACTTAACTTGTCATCAAGCTTTGACTCTCTTCTTGCCTTTTTCTGTCCTCCTCCCCCTACTCCTTGACAAGTTCTCTTGGGAGCACTGCTGTAATAAATCACTAGCACAAAATCCTTACTCAATGTCTGCTTCTGGGTAAGATTTAATCTATTAATTCTGGAAAACAGGATTAGAGTAATGGATAACAGTTAGAGGGAAGCAGATTTTGAATCAATACAAGAAAAATTTTTACAAATTGAATATTTCAAATGTGATTTGTGAGAAGCTATCCAGAAAGATTTAAATGGAGGCCGGATGAGTAATTATTGATACTGTGGTTTGTAGGAAGGCGTTCATGCTGCATATATGAAGTCACTTTAAAGATCCCATACCAGTGCCTTACCACTGGAATGTCATGGTATGCAAATGAGCCTCAGACCTTCACAGGTGAACTGCCAAATTTGAACAGGATTTAGTGTGGATATTCACAACGCATGCATATTTTTCTGTTTATTATAGGGCTCTCTATATCAAACAGGGAATGTACCTGAGTGGGCCACACTGTCTGTGGGGACAACTGCTAAGGATGAGAGCCATAACACCAAATTGAAAATGTCACTTTACAAGAATACAAAATACTGATTAAAGCAGAAAACATGTGCCCCACCATCCTAAAAAAAAAAAAAAAAAAAAAAAAAAAAAAGAGAACAACAATACAGAGAAATGACTGGTAACTGAGTAAATGGTACTCTACAGAAGAAAATGATAAATAACAATGACTGTTCAGGCATCACCGGTGACTGACGAACTGAGGCAGTGACTGAGCTGAATTTCTGTTGGCTTGGTTAGTAAGAGTTTGAATCCTTTAACTTCTCTTGGATGGCTACCAGACTTTACTGTTTGGAATCTCACTGAAACAAAAAAGGTCGGCTGTTTTCAACATTGTCCCCATACTCCCTTGCCCCCTGTGTAGAGATTAAAGCCACAGACTCCCACATGCCTCTGGGAACAAGTTTTATGATATAATTAGAGGAATTTGGGTCTTCTCTGCACCTAGAGAGAGAGGAAGAAGAGGTATCGTATTGGACATAGTTCAAATATGACAAGGAAGCGGTGTATAAAGAGAGAATGATGAACAAGTCAGAGAGAGAAAAAAAAAATCCTGAGAAGACAGGTTAAGAAAAAAAAAAAACATGAGAAAACTAAAATGTTGAAAAGCAATAGTACAGCTGCACTAAAAGGAACTAATAGAGGTGGACATGAAATATTTCACAAAACAGGGCTAAGGAAATTTCTGCCAAGTGGCACCTTCCCAGAAGTACTGGGTGGTTGGGAATTTTGATACCTTCACTTCCTGGCCTCAGTCTAACTATATAAAATCTAGATTTATTTCTAATTACTTTTTACAGCTTCATTTTCTCTAGTTTACTCCAAGTCATTTATTTATTGATTTTATTCATGTAATCATCTCCATTTCAGCCAAATCACATCCTATCCATCCCTAATGGCTCAAACATTGGATTCTTCTCCATTACAGAGTTTTCCACAGTTTTTCCAACCCACAGAACTCTCAATATCTGTTGAAACCAAAGCACATCACTCAGACCATTTATTTAACCTTTGTCATGTAATGCATTCTGGGATTTTCCTCTTGCTTTTGTATATGGCATCTTGCACCTGGGGAACCTGTGTATTTATCTCTTGCAGGATATATTAAATTGCTTACACTTTGACTTCCCAAGTAGACCTCAGTCCAGATGGTCATCCACCACGTAGGCACATCATATCCACTTGAGTTGTAAAATTTGCCCATGAGAAAATATACGCTCTGTGTTGAGAGTTGAGCAAAGATTGCTGCCAACTCGTGTGTGTTAGGCAGCCTGGATGGAGGCCGAGGAAACAAATCCAGCAACTGAAGGATGTAATCTTCAGAGTCAAAAACTTTCAGCATTATAGTGTGCAGCCTCTTTAGAAGAAAACCCACAGTAAATGGGAAGAGTTGGTAGCATTTACTGAACTTTGTGATGAATGCTATACCTGTGTTATCTCATTTAATCCTTCAACAATAACTGTGAATATTGTGGTATGTATTATCATTCTCATTTTAAAATGAGGCAAGTGAGATTTAAAAACAATCACCAATTCACCCAAAATCTCATACCGTATTGGGTAAGAGTGACCAGGTTCCGAAGTTGTTTTTATTATCTATGTTAAATTTTGTCCCAATAGCAACGAGATATTGTATGGCATCTGCATTTTCACAAGGATGTAAAAATTAGTTTCTTGAGCATTACCTTCTCTTTCAGGAAGATTCCAGAACAAAAAGCCCTCATGGGACAGAAATCACAGTTTATTATGTAACTGCTCAATATTGTTTCTTATTTTCATGTCTTATTTGGGCATTTTGCAGTGCCTACAGATCTTCATGTGTTGGGTGTTTCTTTGGAATATCATTCACAACTTGCCCAAGGGCTTCTCTGATGACAAGGAGTAACTAGAAGTAGTGGAAAGGAACCTGGAGAGAGAAAGCTAGTCCTGCTCCTACTACTTAGAATTATTGGCCACTGTGATTGAATGTCTGGCTTTATCTGACCTATTTAGTTATGTAAAAGAGCAACAACAACATAGTGCTATACCAAATGATACATTGTTAATAATTTAAGTTAAAAGCTTGAGAAACAGAAGTGTTTATTACATTATTTTCTATACTTTTCTATAATTTTATTTAATAAAATAATTATTTTTAATTATGGTATTTGTTAGAGAGTTGCTATTTTTTATTTTGCCAAGTTAAAACATAAAAGAATAAAAGAAAAACTATAATTCTTTTCCCTGTACCATCATGGCATAAAAGAGAGGATATTTTCACACTAATGAAATGCAGAGGACATGATTTCAGAATTAAGATGAGTTAATCAGGTTCTGAAAACTTCACTTCATCCTCTTTATTTGCTGCTTCTTTTCCTTGATGTGGTGAGAAATTTGTCATAGCCCACACTCATCTACCCAGTGGTATTTGGGACCCATTGAAGGGGACAGTGCTAACCCTACCCGTAACCTTCTGCTGAGCTTATGAAGCATCTGGTCAAACAAATGATTCAGACAAAGAAAAGAGGAGCATTTAAGGAACTTGAATGCTTCAAGGAAAGCATCTGTATACACTGGGCCTGAATTTTGTGTTGTGCTCATGTGTAATCATTTCTCCACTGACTCACATCAAGATTTCTGCCTCAGTTCTTTACCTTCTCTGAAGTTTAGTGCATCAGTTACACATGAAAATGTATATGTACAAATATGACTGACACCACCGTATCATGTAGAATATGTAGTGATCCATGCACTCAGTGTCCTAGGGATTTGTTGGAGTAAGAATCATGTTGGGGTCTGCTCTGTTGACACCTCTCATGCCAGGAAATCTTTAGCTCAGAAACTTACTGCAAGATGGCATCTCCCCACTATAACCTGATCCTTCTGCTGGTTTTCAAAAACAAACCAAGTTCCATGTAATAGGTTTCGCTCAGCTGGGATTCTCCATTGTGAGCTTTTTTCCATTGTTAACCATGACACCTTGGGTTTGGCAATTGTTAGGAGTCATGGCATGAGGAGTGACTCCCTGTGGTTCATTGGCAAAGTGGGACTTTGTATTTGCAATGGAAGGACAAAGCAGGGAATTTGGTGGTGACTCTGAAATCTGCGGAGATTTATTGCTGTGAGTTAGTGGTGTCAGGTTTGGGTCTGTTGCTATGGTGCTTGGCTACTTGGATTGTTTGTTTTAGCTTTTGTAAATGTGCCCAGATACGGGATGTGCATTTGTTCAGTTAACTGAAAGGAGGCTGAAGAAGCAGGGTGAGAAAGGAAATAATTACACTCTGGCTTGGAAATGAGTCAGAATCCCAAGGTATTATTTATTGCTTGGGTTCATATAAATGTGCTCCTTAGCTTCCTTTTCAGAAATGAATTTCTGCTTTCATTTCATGGTAATCAATATTTGTAGCCCCAGTCCCCGCAATCAAACATGGAACTCGGATTAACATTCAAACTCACAATATTTAAACAGGAAATTTGAACTTGATCTGTGGATTACAGTCTTTAGCCTTCAAATAAGACAAGGTTTACATAATCGGCCTTCATCATACTTTTGCCAGTGTCTGACATTTCCCCTGGTTTTGGCCTTTCCACTTTCAATGTGATGTTCTGGGCAAAACTTAATACATTGTAAACAACTATTTTCCCCATTTCTTCATGTACACCTTGTACAAGATGAATTGCTCCTCATTTTTCTAACCAGGAGCCCAATCCTTGTCTATGTGGATTCGGTGAAAAAAGTGGGGCCTCTCTGCACCTCTGTGAACCCTAACTGTTTCTAATTGCCTTAAATCCCATGTGAAGTATTTCAGAATCCTGATTGCTCAGTTTCCCTGAAAAAGCACATTTAGACACACTGGTGGACCAGTTAAGCATCCTGATGGCCAGTGTAGATCTTCATTTATTTACTCATTCATGCATGCATTTATTCTTTCATTCTTGCTCTTACACATTTTATTGTGCACACATTCATTTGTTGGCTCACTAGGTATTTATCATGCACATAACAGAAATCGAATGGTCCTTTACCAGGCAAAGAGGGTAAAGAGGAGACTTCGAAATAAATAATACTTAAAGCTTGAAGGAGCACACAATGCAATTGGGGGAGAACATAAGCAATCTAGTAATAGTGCGATGTATGACTTGCCCTAACAGAGATAGGAGTGGGTGTCACAGAAGGAGAAGTGGTTCCTTTTAACTTCAGTGTTGGTGAAGATGTCTAGAAAAGGCTTTGTGGAGGGGACAGGCATCCAGCTTGGATTTAATGCTGATTTCATTTTATCTGGGAGAAAACCAGTTGTAGAGAATTTCAGTGGCAAGAACAATGGGGCAAAAGTCATGATTTCTAATAAGAAATCATTGGGTGTAGAAATTTCACAAGTCGAGATTCACTCATGTCCCTTTTAGTTTTTATTAAAGGTGCTAATAAGTGGCTAGACTGACTATTTCACGGGCCAGCTAGCTGCCTCAGCCCTTTGTAGACAGAACCAGAGGGGAGCTAAGTGATCTACTATCTCTATGTGCTTTTAAAACCTTGGATTCCCAGTGGAACTGAAAGTACAGCTTAAGTTTTGTGACTTGTAGAATTCACATGTTCTCATTCTTTTCAAGTTAATAACCTCTGCTAGTTTTCAGTAGATAGGAACCCATACCAAAAATGAGCTTTAACATAGCATGTTGCTTTAAAAGTTTAATTTGCATTGCTTCACAATTAATGAAATATTAATGAGTTCTAGCACAATATCGCAGATGCCTTCCTTCTTGCACATCCTGAACTACTTCCTAGACATCTCCCCAGAAATGTGCCACAGAAACCACAAATTTCCCAAGCTGACAATACATCTTCTCTTGTGAACCTGTTCCTTCTATTTTCTTTCTTAAAGTTACCACCAGTAATACATGGCAGAAACATCAGAGTTACTATTGTTCTCTCCTTTTCATTTTACCATCCTGTGCTGCCCCTCTTCCTCTGGTCCGCCTTTTCTGTTGTTCTCCAGATGCAGATGTGATGATGTCACTCTCCTCTTGGAAAGGCTGCAATGGCTTGCAGTTGTGGACAGTCTTAGAGGTTAATGGGTATCCAGAAAAGATAATGAAAAGAAGGAAAAAAGGACGGAGGGAGGAAGGAGCGAAGAAGGAATGTGTATGTGTCGGGGGAAGGGGACAGGTCTGTTCGATGATAAAATGAGTTAGACAATGTTAGGTTGAACCATGTAAAACAGGCTTTTTATCCCCGAAGATTTATCTGAGTTTTAATACCTAGTGCTTTTGAATCGCTAAATCAGCAACTATAGCACTCACCATTTCCAAAGCTCATTTGACTACAAAACCTGTGTTTCTGAGGAATGCTGATTAATATCCCGTGGGACACCAGCGTCAAGGGAAAGCTGCCGTTCCACACTGGTTCTTCATAAAGTGTTTGGAGTCCCTTTTTTAATTTTTTTTATTTTTTACCACACTCTCTGAATCCTGGAATGTTGATACTTTCAACTTCAGTCAATTTGTTATTCCCGCAAAACACCATCTCTTTCTTTCTAGTGTGTTTAATTCCCTTTCATTTCTCCTGGGAAATGAACTAGAAGTGCTTCCTTTGTGATTCCTGCTAAAACACTCTCAAAAAGATTTTTCTCAGATACTTTGTTTGACCCGTATGTTGTCTGCACTGCTATGAGAAAGCATGAAATGACAACCGACATTTTATTTATGAGCAATAATTTATTGTTCACCTTGTTTCTCCTCAAGTTATTATTATTATTATCATTATTATTTGATGATAGCCATTCTGACTGGTGTAAAGTGGTATCTCATTGTGGTTTTAATTTGCATCTCTCTGATGGCTAGTGATGTTGAGCAATCTTTCATGTGCCCATGGACCCTCTGTATGTCCTCCTTGAAGAAGTGTTTGTTCAGGTCCTTTGCCCATTTTTGAATTGGGTTGTCTGTTTTCTTGATGTTGAGTCATATAACTTTTTTCTATATTTTGGAGTTCAATCCCTTCTCTGAGGTGTCATCGGCAAATATAGTTTCCCATATGGTTGGTTTCCTTTTCATCTTGCTGATGTTTTCTTTTGCTGAGCAGAAGCTCTTTAGGTTGATGTAATCCCATTTGTTTATTCTTTCCTTTATTTCCCATGCCTTAGGAGATATATCAGTGAAAACGTTGCTACGTAGGATATCTGAAATTTTCCTTCCTATGTTTTCCTCTAAGACTTTTATGGTGCCACGGCTTACATTTAAGTCTTTGATCCATCTTGAATTTATTCTGGTGTGTGGTGTAAGTTGGTGGTCTAGTTTCATTTTTTTGCACGTCCATGTCCAGTTCTCCCAGCACCATTTCTTGAAGAGACTACTTTCACTCCATTTTATGTTCCTCCCCCTTTGTCAAATATTAGTTGACCATATAGACCTGGGCTCTCTGGGCTCTCTATTCCGTTCCATTGATCTATATGTCTGTTCTTATGCCAGTATCAGATTTTTTGTTGCAGTGGCCTTATAGTATAGTTTGATATGAAGTATTGTGATTCCTCCTACTGTGTTATTCTTCCTCAAGATTACTGTGGCTATTCGGGGTCCTTTTTGGTTCCATATAAATTTTTGAAGTATTTGTTATAGGTCTGTGAAATATGTCATTGGTATTTTAATAAGGATTGCATTGAATTTATAAATTTCTTTGGGTAGTATGGACATTTTAATGATGGTGGTTCTTCCCATCCATGAACATGGTATATGCTTCCATTTATTTGTATCTTCCTTAATTTCTTTCTTCAGTGTTCTGTAGTTTTCCAAGTACATGCCTGTTACCTCCTTGGTTAAGTTTATTCCTAGATACTTCATTTTCTTGTTGCTATAGTAAGTGGGATTTTTTTTTCTAGTTTCTATCTCTTATATTTTATTGTTGGTGTTAAGAAATGCCTTTGATTTCTGAATATAGACTTTGTACCCTGCTATTTTGCCAAATTCACTTATTATGTCAAGACAGTTTTACTTTCTCTTTTCCAATTTGGATGCCTTTTATTTCTTTTTCTTGTCTGATTGCTGTGGCTGGAACTTCCATGACTCTGTTCAATAGAAGTGGAGAGAGTGGACATCCTTGTCTTGTTCCTGATCTTAGTGGGGATGCTTTCAGTTTTTGCCCATTGAGTATGATGTTGGCTTCAGGTTTCTCATGTATGGTCTTTATTATGTTGAGGTATGCTCCCTCTATTACTATTTTGTTGAGTGTTTTCATCATAAATGGGTGTTGTACTTTATAAAATGCGTTTACAGCATCTATTGATACGATTACGTAAGTTTGTCTTTCATTTTGTTTATGTGGTGTGTTACGTTTATTGATTTGCAAATATTAAACCATCTTTGCATTCCTGGGATGAATCCCACTTGATAGTGGTGCATGATCTTTTCGATGTGCTGCTGGATCCAGTTTTCCAATATTTTGTTAAGGATTTTAGCATCCATGTTCATCAACGATACTGGCCTGTAGTTTTCTTTCTTTGTTGTGTATTGACCTGGTTTTGGTATTAAGATAATACTGGCCTCATAGAAAGTGTTTGGGAGTGTTCCCTCTTCTTGGATTTTTTGGAATAGTTTAAGAAGAACAGGAGTTAGTTCTTTCCTAAATGTTTTGTAAAATTCACCTGTGAAGCCATCTGGTCCAGGGCTTTTGTGTGCCGGAAGGTTTTTGTTTACTGCTTCAATTTCACTAGTTGCTATTGGTCTATTCAGACTTTCAGCTTCTTCTTGATTCAGTTTTGGAAGATTATATGTTTCAAGAAATTTGTACATTTCACTTAGGTTGTCAAATTTCTTGCCATACAGTTGTTCATAGTAATTTCTTACAATCTTTTGTATTTCTGTGGTATTGGTTGTGATTTCTCCTCTTTTGTTTCTAATTTTGTTTATTTGGGTCCCCTCTCTTTTTTCTTGATGAGCCTGAATAAAGGCTTGTTGATTTTGTTTATCTTTTCAAGGAACCAGCTCCTACTTTTGCTGATCTTTTGAATTGTTTATTTAGTCTCTGTGTCATTTAATTCTGCCCTGATCTTGATGATTTCCTTCCTTCTTTTCACTCTGGGCTTTGTTTATTGTTCTTCCTCTTGTTCTTGTAGCTGTAGGGTTAGATTTTTTATTTGAGATTCTTCTATCCTTTTTAGGTAGGTCTGTGTTGCTATGAACTTTCCTCCCAGGACTGCTTTCGCTGTGTCCCATGTTTTGGGCTGTTGTCTGTTCATTATCATTTGTTTCCAGAAACTTTTTGATTTCTTCCTTGATGTCATTGTTAATCCATTCATTATTTAATAGCATGTTATTCATTCTCTATGAGTTTGAATGTTTTTGAGTTTTTCCTTGAGGTTGGCTTCCAGTTTCAAGCCACTGTGATCTGAGAAGATGCTTGATATAATTTCAGTTTTCCTGAATTTGTTGAGGCTTGTTTTGTGTCCTACCATGTGGTCTATCCTTGAAAATGCTCCATGTGCACTTGAAAAGAGTGTATATTTAGCTTCTTTGGTGTGAAAAGGTCTATATATATTAAGCCCATTTGGTCTAGAGTGATGTTCAATGCCTCAATATCCTTGGTGTTTCTTTGCTTCAAAGATCTGTGCATTGTTGACAATGGGGTGTTAAAGTCCCCTACTATGAGTGTGTTGATGTCTATATCCTTCTTGAAGTCCTTCAAGATTTTTCTTATATATTTGTGTGCTCCTATGTTGGGTGCATATATGTTTACAAGGGTTATATATTCTTGATGGATTTTTCCCTTAAATATTATGAAACGTCCTTCTTTGTCTCTTTTTATGAACTTTGCTGTGAAATCTGTCTTGTCTGATATAAGTATTGCTACCCCAGCTATATTTTTCATGTCAATTTCCTTGAAATATTTTTTCCATCCCTTCACTTTCAGTCTGTGTATATCTTTTGTTTTGAGGTGTGTCTCTTGTGGACAGAATATATGTGGGTCATGCACTCTAATCCACTCAGCTACCCTATGTCTTTTGATTGGTGCATTTAATCCATTTACATTTAAGGTTATTATTGATAGGTACTTATTCATTGTCATTTCCCCTCTTTGTACCTGTGTTCCTCTCTGTCTCTCTCTGTTTCTTCATTTTCTTACAGCAGACCCTTGGGCATCTCCTGCAATACTGGTTTGGTGAGATGTATTCTTTTAGCCTTCTTTTGTCTGGGAAACTCCTTATTTCACCTCCCATTTTGAATTAGAGCCTTGCTGGATAGAATAGTCCTGGTTGTAGGCCTTTGTTTTTCATTGCTTAGAATATTTTTTTGCTATTCCTTTCTGACTTGTAGTGTTTCTTTTGAGAAATCTGATGGTAGCCTTATTGGAGTTCCCTTATACGTTATAGCTGTTTCTCTCTTGCTGCTTTTAGGATTCTCTCTTTGTCTTTGAGTTTTTCCATTTTAATTATGATGTGTCTTGGAGTGGGCCTGTTTGGGTTCATCTTCATTGGGACCCTCTGTGCTTCCTTAACTTGTGTGACTTTTTCTCTCATCAAGTTAGGGAAGTTTTCTGTTATTACTTTTCCAAACAGGTCTTCTATCCCTTACTCCTCCTCTTCTCCTTCTGGTATTCCTATGATATGGATATTGTTACACTTTATGTTGTCCTGCGGCTCTCTTAAAATCTCCTCATACTTTTTCAGTCTTTTCTTGTTTTGTTGCACTGTCTGGGAATTTTTTTCCACATTGTTTTCCAGCTCACTGATCTGATCTGCTTCCTCTAGCCTGCCGTTGATTCCTTGTACTGTGTTTTTCAACTGAGAAATTTTATTCTTCATTTCCTCCTGGCTCTTACTGATAGCTTCTATGTCCTTTTTAGTGCTAGTGTAATTCTCAAAAAGTTCCTTGTAGTTTCCCTGGAGTTCTTTGTAGTTTTCTTTGAGCTTTGCTGAGTTCATTGAGGTTCCCTATAATCATTATTTTGAATTCCATATCTGATAGGTTGCTTACTTTTATTTCATTTAGCACTCTTTCTGGGGATTCCGCCTTTCCTTTTGATGCAGGGGTTTGTTTCTCTGTCTCCCTATTTCTGTGACTCTTCTTGTTTCTGCATCTTAGATTGAGCTCCTCAAATTATTAATGCAATGCTTGGGATATTTTAGTGTGAGCTATTGCAAACTCTATGGTAATATTTTTCTGCTTATTACACATTGCGTTGAAAGCAAGAAGATGCCACTGGATTCCTTATGGAGAAAAAATTTATATCTGAGAAATCTTTAAAATAGGGCATCTCCTAAATCATCTCTTATTCTGCCCTGCACATGTTGAATCCATGTGGAAGTTCCTTTGGGAGGAGGGGAAATTCTAGCTAACAGTCACTAAGACCAATTCCAGCAAAGATAAGTAAATGCATGCTTCAAACATTTGTGACTACTAGACTCATTTTGGATTGCTTGCTCAAAAAAATATGAGTCAAACCTATTTTAATATGTATTGTTAAGGTGTGCTGAACATGGTTGATACTGGAGATTTTTTTTTTTTGTAACAAACTAATATCAGAAACATTACATATTATTGTTACTATTGACTTTGATAGTTACCCTATCCCAAATATTTTCTTTCAAAGTAAAAAAAAACTAGGTTGAAGTCATTAAAAAGTTTAAAAATAAACAATTTTTCTGATTCAACTGTGCTACCTAATTATTTAATTCTGACTTTTTGAAAGCCTGATGATGGATCTAGGTCTTGTTGACTTTAATGAAGTCTAATCTTAAATCTCATCTTTAAAAGAATCAAGGGAAATTTTTGCTATAGTCTTATTTGGCAAGGCTTCACTGCCTCCACTTTCTCCTTCATCAAATGAGCATTATCAATAAGCTGTGAAGAAGTTTCTAGAAAAATGTTATTAATTTAATGTACACTTACTTATTAGTCACTTAGATAATGGGAAAGTTTGGATGCTGATTCAATTATCAAGTCCTTCTATCCTTTCAACAGTATCTGAGTCAAGAAGAATGGTCCATTAATTACCTGCATTGTCAGGGGAGTCACTTGGAATACTTTGGAACAAAAGGAGTATTCATTAGTGGAAAAAGAAAATGGATGGAGCTTGAATTCTTTATTTCTCAGTTCCATGCCAATTTTGAAAATGGTCTAGTTGCAACTCTTAGCAATGGATTCCTGTAATTGTAGAGAATTTAATAATGTGTTTCAAACACCAAGATATTACTTGCATTATTACCCACAAATGCAGCTACTGGTGTGATTTTTGATGCAAAGTACCCTTTCTTGTGCTAGAAAAACGTTTACCTCTTGAAGTTACTTTCTGATCCAATTTCTTTATAACTGGGACCAAACCCAAGGCTAACAGGGAAACAGAAAACGTTGTCACCCTTTGGCCTGAACTACACAGCTCTCTCCTTTGGGTAACCAAAGCCTTCCATATAGCATTGGTGCTTACCTTGGCTTATGGTGAGTTTTTTTATATTGATGAAGGATGATCTTTCCAATATGTGATGGTTTCTTGAATGCATTCTGGAATGCTGAAGTTCTTGAAATCATCTAGCTCATGCCATATGCTTTGATTTATGAAAACTCTTCAACAAGATCAAGGACCTTTATTCCACCCATCTTTCCCTCCCTCACAAATATTTATTGAGCAATGCCAATGTATCAGGCACTGAGACACAATAAGGACTAAGACATACATACCCTGATTCCAAAACACTTACAATATAGGAGACAGAGGCAGTTTGTAAAGACACTGGTGCTAGAATTTGGAATATGATGGTCTGGTTATAAAGTGCAGAATCTTACCAAGTCATAAACATATTTCAGTTATTGCACTCCTGGGATTGTTTTGAGGAATAAAAGAAATAGCCAATGAAAAGTTGCATAGCACTAGTCATATGTTAAATCCTCACTAAACGTTAACTGATATTACTGTTATTTTTTATTATTATCACCCTGTCACCTGCGTTGGAAGGACATAGTGGTTAAGCATGCTCTGCGCCTCATGGACTGCAATCAAATCCTGACTTGGATACTAAAAATGTGTGAGAACTTTGTCAGGATACTTAACTCCACACCTCAGATTCCTGGAAAATAGAGATTATAGTGGAAATTCTCAGTGGAAAGTAACCTTCAAAGGAACATGGATGTTCTCTCTCTTACTCTTTGCTATAACCTCAGCTAATAGACTTCTGCCTTCCAGATATTCATTCAATTCTTAGAGTTATTCTAAGATTTAAATGAGTTAATGAATATAAAAGAAAATGTCTTGTATGATATAATTGTTCAATTAATGTAAACTTGGTTTTATTTCTATTATTATCATTACCATAGTTATTATTATCAAATGCCACTTCCCTCATGAAGCTGTCATTGTGGTGTAAGTTTGTAGTCTAGTTTCATTTTTTTGCATGTACCTATCCAGATCTATCCACTTATCAAAGAGGCTATTTTTACTCCATTTATGGTCCTGCCCCCTTTGCCAAATTTTAACTGACCATAGAGACATTGGTTTATTTCTGGGCTCTATTCTTTTCCATTGATCTCTGTGTCTGTTCTTATGCTAGTACCAGACTGTCTTGATTATAGTGGTCATGTAGTGTAGTTTGATATCAGGTATTGTATTCTCTCTACTTTGCTCTTTTTTTCTCAAGATTGCTGAGGCTATTCGGTGTTGTTTTTTGGTTTCATATAAATTTTTGTAGTATTTGTTCTAGATATGTGAAATATGCCATTAATATTTTAATAGAGATTGTGTTGAATTTATAGATTGCTTTGGGTCATATGGACATTTTAATGATGTTAATTCTTCCAATCCATGAACATGGTATATATGTTTTCATTTATTTGTATCTGCCTTAAATTCTTTCTTCAGTGTTCTATAGTTTTCTGAGTACAGGTCTTTTGCCTCCTGGTTAAGTTTATTCTTAGATACTTTTTTTTTTTCTTGTTGTTATAGTAAATGGGATTTTTCTCCTAGTTTCTCTTTCTGTTATTTCTTTTTTTTTTTGCCTTTCATTTTGTTTATGTGGTGTATTACATTTATTTATTTGCAAATATTAAACCATTCTGGCATCCTTGGGATGAATCCCAGTTGATCATGGTGTATGATCTTTCTAATGCGTTGCTGGATCTGGTTTGCCAATATATATTTTTTTATAATTTATTTATTTGTTTTTTTATTTATTTTATTTTATTTTTTAGAGAGAGGGGAAAGGTGAAAGAGAGGGAGAGAAACATCACTGTGTGGTTGCCTATCACTTGCGCCCCCTCTGGGGAACTGATGTGCAACCTAGTCACGTGCCCTGACTGGGAATCGAACCAGTGACACTTGGCTCGCAGGCCGACGCTCAATCCACTGAGCCACAGCAGCCAGGGCTCTGTTATTTCTTTGATGGTTTACAAAAATGCCTTCGATTTCTGAATATTGATTTTGTAT
Source organism: Furipterus horrens (assembly GCF_987537825.1). Classification (NCBI taxonomy): domain Eukaryota; kingdom Metazoa; phylum Chordata; class Mammalia; order Chiroptera; family Furipteridae; genus Furipterus; species Furipterus horrens. Next base: position 208,568,852 of record NW_028327172.1, on the reverse strand, counting down.
CCCCTTTGTTCTTTCTGAGTCTTTTCTTGTTTTGTTGCTCTATGGGAGTTTTTTTCCACCTTGTCCTTAAGCTCACTGATCCGATCCTCTGCTTCACCTAGCCTGCTTTTAATTCCTTCTCATGTGTTCTTCATTTCAGATATTGTATTCTTTATTTCTTTCTGGCTCTTATTGAGAGTTTCTATGTCCTTTTTCATGCTGATGTAGTTCCTAGTAAGTTCCTTGTAGCTTACATAGAGTTCCTTTTAGTTCTCACTGGGCTCCTTGACCACCCTTATGAGTATTATTTTGAACTCAATGTCTGGTAGACTGCTTGCCTCAATTTCATTTAGCATTCTTTCTGGGAATTCCTCCTTTCCTTTACTGGGGGTGGTTTCCATGTCTCCCTGTTTTAGGTGACTCCTCTTGTTAAGTTTCTGCATATTATTAGATTGATCTACTTGACTGCCTGTCTTTGTGATGTGGCCTTCTGTGGTGGGAGACCTGTGGAACTTCGTGCAGTCTCCTTGATCTCTTGAGCTGGATGCTCTTGAGATGCACCTTATGCCATTTATGTGGGCTCCCTTGTTGCAGTCGGGTTTTGGTTGCTTGAGGATCATTCTTTGGTGGGCTCTTTCCTCCAGCTGGCTGTTTGAATTGCACTGCACACCACACCTTGCAAGCTGCCACAGAGGTGCTGCCAGAACAAAATGACCCAGGAAGAAAACTTACACTTGCAGTAACAACCCCACCCACAGCCACACTATCAATGGCAAATGAGCAAAAATTAAGAAAGGTGTAAAGAGATTAAGACTATTATAAGAAAGGAAAATCAAATATGAGATGACTAACTGAAAGAAAAATGAATTTGAAGGGGTAGAGGAAGGGGAAATAATAAGAGTAGGGAATAGAAACAAGGTGAAGAAAGAAAGAAAATAGAGTTTACATCATAATTAAGAAGGGGGCGAGAAGAAGGCAGAATGGAGTAAGAAAAGGAAATAGTATGAGAATAAAAATAAATACAAACAGTCGTGAAAAAATAGGAATCAAATTGTAGAAAAAGACCCGCCATAGCAATATCAACAGCAAATGGTCAAAGATTAATACCAGTGGAATGCGAATAAGAATGAAAAAAGAAAAAAGAAGTTATGAGATGTCTAGAGGAAAGAAATGTGATTTTGAGAGTATAGAGGGAGAAGAAATACTAAGCATGAGGAATGACAACCAGGCTAAGACAGGGAAGCAAACAGAAAAAGAAAGTGCAGGAGGAAGGCGAACTTAGGTAGGAGAGCGGAATGGTAACATCTGAGATTTGAAATTTGGAAATAGTGAAGACCTAGGAATAAAATTGAAGAAATGCAACATCCACCACCATGTCAACAACCAATGAACAAAGATTGATAAAAGCAGAGAGAGAATAAAGGTATTTCAAGAACATGAAAAAGAATGTGAGATGACAAATGACAAGAAAAGTGGTTTGGGGCTGCTGGAGATGGGGAGAATTAGTAAGAGCGTGGGATAGGAACAAGTCATAGCAAGAGAGTAAATAAAATTTGAAATGAAAATAAGAAGAGGAAGGAAGAAGGTAAAATGGAGTAAGAGAAGGGAGGAGTAAAATAGGAGATTTGAATTAAACTAAAATTAAAAAAAAACCTAATGAAATAATAGGCACACACTTGAAGGGAAATAAATAAATGTAAAAAGCTATACAGGAGAGAAAAGAATACAAATCATGAAGAAGGCCACAGTGGAATTCGTCTGTGTAGAATCCAGTGTTTACCACAGTTATATCTTCCTGGATTCTTCCCTGGAGTTGTCAGATGGTGTCCCATTCTGGCCTGAGGCAGCCTGTGTTAAGACTACAAGTGACCTATAGTCTGTGGCTGTCTCCTTTAGATTTGGCTGGTCCCCACGCTTCTCCTCTGCCTGCTTCCATCAGCGCAGGGCCCATGTGGGTTCATTTAATGATCTGAGAGGACTGCCACTACCTTATCCACCTGTCTCCAGAGGGGGCGCCTCTTGTGCATTCGGGAGGGTGGGAACCCTGGGTCACCCCCAGAGGGCCCTGTTTGGTTTTCAGGGAAGATGGTGGGAGTGTTTCCCTGCTCCCTCACCACACATCTTGGTCTATTCCAGATTCTTTCCCATACTGTGTGGTTGCTGCTGAATTAGCTGTCTGTTTCCTGTGAGGGGCCAATCTGTGTGAAAGGGCAGCTCCTTCCTGCTTAGTGCAGGCAGCAGCTCTGTCTAGGCGCCAAGACTCGTTGGTAAGATTCTGTCCTGTTCCCAGTCCCTGTGGCACCCAGGGTCGGGGAGGTGACCACCCCTCGTTGCCCTCATCTCTAATCTCTCTGCTCTGCTGGTTTCCATGGATCATGGCCCTGGGAACAGTGCAGCTCATAGTATCTGGTAGAAAGGACCCGTTCAGAGCTTTCTTAGGTTTCCTCTGCAGACGTGCGCCCGGCAGAGGGCTCCTGAGCCTGTCCTCACTGATCTGCAGAGCCTGCGTCCCGAAGGTGAGGGCTGGGCACGCCGACCTGTGTGGGGACCTGCCTGGCTGCCCCGAATCTCAGGTGTTCAGCTCCTGGCCATCCAGTCCCCAGCATGCCGCTCTCGCAGGAGACTCAGCCTGAAATTTCCACTCTGCACAGTCCCCAGCTTGCCAGCCATGCTGGGTGGGGTCCCACAGTCCCTTCAGGGTTACTACCACTTGGAGCTCTTTGTGGGCAGAGCCACCATGCGCGCACTTGCTTCCGCGAGCCCAGGGTCCATGGTGTGTCTTGAGTCTTGCCTCAGCAGCTCTTTTAAAAGACTTTCTATGTGGCCCCCTGCACTGCAGCCCTGAGCCCTGGGGAGCCCGTTCTCTGTGCGCTCTCTCTCACCCAGAAACACGGAGGCTCTCTTGGTCAGGGCTGGCCGCAGCCTGCCAGAGCCTCTGACAGATTTGGATAAAGTTTCTCTCTGGATCTCTCCCAGATGGTGCTGGGAAGAGTCCCACAGGGATTCTATAACGTGGGGTGGGGGTGGCGGGGTGCTCTTGCTGCTCCTCTGGTGATTCTCAGCCTCAGGGTGGCCTGCCCCCCCCCCCCCCCCGCAGCTGTTTCTGCAGCCAGCTCCACCCCAGCCCTCTCTCTCTACCCGCAGAACTCGTGGCTTCTGAGCTGATCCAAAACCTCCTTGGTAAGATTGTCCTGTTCACAGTCCCTGTGGCACCCAGGGTCAGGGAGGTGACAGCCCCTTTCCTAATAAGCACTGTAGTCCCTGAATCCTGGCTCCTGGTGGTGGCAGGGTGCGCGGCCCTGCCAGGGGCAGAGGACACAGAGACATGTCTGGGTGCCAAGGTGCGAGCGCTCTGGAGTCTTCTTCCCAAGGAAGATATTTTAAATTCCTCAGAATGGCTTGCACCCCAAATCTGTGCAGCCCGGGTACCGGGTCGGGCAGCTGCTCCTCTCGGAGAACCAGGCCGGCGGCTTCCCGTTGCCCAGCAGGCAGGCTCGTGCCCACTCATGGACATGCCCTGCATGCTCATCTGTGCGCACACGCACTCACACATGCTCTCCCTCACTCTCCGTTGGATTTTTGAGTTGATTGCTCTGTGGTTTAGCTGCAGGAAAGGTCTGGGTCTGGGAGCAAGTGGACGGAGCTTCCAGCTACTCCGCAGCCATCTTGGATCCTGCTCCTATATTTTTTGTGCTAGGATTTTTTTTTTTTCAAGTCAGACACAAAAAGTCAGGAGAGAGACAAAAACAAAGTCCAACGATGGATGAATTTTTAAAAATGTGGTTTATACTTAAAGCGGAACATTATTCAGCCTTAAAAAGGGAGATCCTACCATTTGTGACAACACAGATGAACCTGAAGGGCATTATGTTAAATGAAATAAGCCAGACACAGACATGACTACGTGAAGCCTTTTATATGAGGAGTCTAAATTAGTCAAACACATAGAAACAGAGAGCATAACAGTGGTTTCCAAGGGCTGGTGGGAGGGGAAACAAGGAGATACTGATTAAAAGGTATTAAGTTTCAGTTATATTAGATGACTTAGTGTATGAGAGATCAGTTATATTAGAGATCTATTGTATAGCACAGTGCCTATAGTTATCAATACTGTAATTATGATAGTTCCGTTGTCGGCCAAGCTGGTCTCCTGTAGAGCCGCAATGTCGATGTTTAGTCGTGCCAGTTCCCTGTCGATGACGGCGGTTTTCCTGGCATCATTGATCCACGGAAGGTCTGCAGTAAGTCCGGGACACATGGTCCTGATGTTCCAGCTAGCGAGGCGAAGAGCTGGAGGCTTCTTTCTTGCCAACTACACCTTCTACTGGCAAGGGAAGTCTCCGGACCAACCAAGACAGCACGGTGTTGGGTTCGCTGTGAAGAACACGCTTGTTAACTCCATAGAGCCCCCCACAGGAGGCACAGAGAGATTACTTACCCTCCGATTGTCAACAACTTTCGGCCCAGTCAGCATTCTTAGTGCGTACGCCCCAACCCTCTGCGCCACCACCGAAGAGAAAGAACAGTTCTACCATGCACTGGACGAAGCGTTATCCAAGATCCCCAGAAGTAACGCTCTTTATCTCCTTGGAGACTTCAACGCAAGAGTAGGAGCCGACCACATGGCCTGGCCCACCTGCCTCGGAAACTTTGGGAGAGGAAAGATCAATGAGAATGGTCAGCGACTGCTTGAGCTTTCATGTCACCATGGCCTGTGCGTGACAAACACATTCTTCAAGTGCAAAGAGATCCACCAGGTGTCATGGAGGCACCCCCGCTCCCGTCATTGGCACCAGCTTGACCTCGTCATCACCAGAAGAACGGATATTGGCAGCACCCTCCTCACCCGCAGCTACCACAGTGCAGACTGCGACACGGACCATGCCCTCGTGGTAAGCAAGGTGCGCATAACGTCGAAGAGGTTGCACCACTCCAAGATGAAGGGTCGCCCACGCATCAACACCAGTTGTGCCAGAAACCCAGTTAAGACCCAGCAATTCATCAACAGGATGGAAGATGCACTCAGCGAGGGAGTGGCGGCAGATGACATTATCGAATCCAATTGGCCACGTCTCCGCGATGCCATATACAACTCCGCCATTATTGCTTACGGGAAGAAAGAGCGGAAGAACGCTGACTGGTACGAGGCTCACTGGGAAGAAATGGAACCCGTGATCGAGGCTAAGAGGAAGGCCCTACTGGCTTACAAGGCCACGCCCACTCCCAGTACACTTCAAGCTCTACGGGCTGCCAGGAACAAAGTCCAGAAGACCGCCCGCCACTGTGCCAACACTTATTGGCTAAACCTGTGCAGAAGCATTCAGGAAGCCGCCGATATAGGCAACGCACGAGGAATGTATGAGGGTATCAAGAAGGCAACAGGCCCAATCCCCTCCAAGATCGCCCCCCTTAAGTCCAAGACAGGTGAGGTCATCACTGACCAGGAACAGCAAATGCGGCGGTGGACCGAGCACTACCTCGAGCTGTACGCGACGAGGAACACCGTAACAGACACTGCTCTTAACGCCATCCCAGACCTACCAGTCATGGAGGAGCTAGACACCCCACCTACTGCGGCAGAGCTCGGCAAAGCCATCGACCGCCTCGCTTGCGGGAAAGCACCAGGAAGCGACGGAATCCCTCCAGAAATCCTAAAGAGCGGGAAACCAGTCCTGCTACAGCCGCTCCACCATCTACTCTGTCTCTGCTGGAAGGAGGGTTACATCCCCCAGGATATGAGAGACGCCAACATTATCACCATGTACAAGAGCAAAGGAGACCGCAGCGACTGCAACAACTACCGGGGCATCTCTCTCCTCAGCGTCGTCGGCAAAGTATTCGCCCGGGTCGCTCTTGCCCGCCTGCAGACCCTTGTTTCCCGCGTCTACCCAGAGTCCCAGTGTGGCTTCAGAGCTGGCCGATCAACAGTGGACATGATCTTCTCCCTACGCCAGCTGCAGGAGAAGTGTCACGAGCAGCATAAACCACTCTACCTCACCTTTATCGACCTCACGAAGGCATTTGATCTGGTCAGTCGAAGCGGTCTCTTCAGCTTGCTACGGAAGATTGGCTGTCCACCACATCTGCTTGCTGTGGTCATGTCCTTTCACGACAACGTGCACAGCACGGTGTCCTACAACGGCGCAACCTCTGAGGCCTTCCCAGTCAGCAGCGGAGTAAAGCAGGGCTGCGTCCTCGCGCCTACGCTGTTCGGAATCTTCTTCTCCATGCTCCTCCAATACGCCTTTAAGGACTGCAGCGAGGGTGTCTTCATTCACACCAGATCCGATGGCAAGCTCTACAACCTGGCCCGTCTACGAGCCAAGACCAAAGTCAAAGAGGTGCTCATCCATGAGATGCTCTTCGCCGACGACGCAGCTTTGACATCACACTCCGAAGAGGGACTCCAGCAGTTAGTCACTTGCCTTTCCCACGCATGCAAGGAGTTCGGACTAGCCATCAGCCTGACGAAGACGAACGTTATGGCTCAAGGCACGGGGACTCCCCCATGCATCACCATCGACGGATACACCCTGGAGGTCGTCAATGATTTCACTTACCTCGGGTCCACCATCTCGAGCTCTCTGTCAGTCGACTTGGAGGTCAACCGGAGAATCACCAGGGCAGCCACAGTTATGGCCAGACTGAACCGGCGAGCGTGGAACAATTCCAGCCTCACTGAGAAAACCAGACTGCGCATCTACCAAGCCTGCGTACTCAGCACTCTCCTCTATGGCAGCGAGACGTGGATCACCTACGCAAGGCACGAAAGGAAACTCAACAGCTTCCACATGAGGTGCCTGCGACGCGTCCTGCATGTCGCCTGGCAGGATAAGGTCCCCAACACCGAGGTGCTGAAGCGAGCCAACATGAGCAGTTTGCATGCAGTTCTTAGCGAGAGACGCCTCAGGTGGCTCGGCCATGTCAAAAGAATGGATGCAGGCCGTATCCCCAAAGACCTCCTCTACGGCGAGCTAGCAGAAGGCCGCAGGATGGCAGGGCGCCCAAAACTGCGGTTCAAAGACATCTGCAAAAAGGACATGACACAATGCTCCATCAATCTCAACACATGGGAAGTTCAAGCAGACGACCGTCTAGCCTGGAGGCTCGCGGTCAGGCAAGGTACGTCACGCGCGGAGGCTGCGCGCAACGAGGAGGCGGCCCAGAAAAGATCGAGGCGGAAGCAGCATCAGCAGCAGCAACAACAGCCATCTGCCTTCACCTGTAACAAGTGCGGCAGGAATTGTCACTCCCGAGTCGGACTGCACAGCCATTCTCGGCGGTGCAGATAGACTCTCAGGAAGCTACGCCATCGTCTCTCGAGATGGACGGCTGCCGCCGCCGACGACGACTGTAATTATACTTAAAGTTTTTCCAAGAGAGTGAATCTTACACTGTGTTTTTACCTCAAATAAATAAATCAATAAAGAGGATAGGAAGCATCTTTGGGAGTTGATGGATATGTTTATGGCATACATTGTAGAGATGATTTCTTGTATACTTATCTCCAAACTCATTATATACATTAAGAATGCACAATTTTATCAATCATATCATTTTAGTGGTTTAACAAAACAGGGATGAATGAGGTTAAAGTAGTTTTTTGAGGATAAAAGAAATAAAAACACATTTGTATATAAATGCAAATTATTCTATGAAGTGGGGACTTCTGATAAGGCAAAATGAGAATTCTTTTAGTTATAATTTTGAGAAAGTTTTTACCTTATTCCTCTGGTCTATTTATTATATTTGCTCCAATATACACTGTTCTAAACACTTCTGTATAGTAGTCCTGCTAAGGGATAAATAAAACCTCTCTCCTCTCCATCCTTTTCCACTCATCTTCTCACTATACTCATTCTCCAAGGTTAGCAAGGCTAGCTAGGCTCTATATTCGTATATATATGAATCCTCTAGTCAGACATCAAGGTGATCCATACACATCCACACACACACACACACACACAGGTGTTGAAACTTTGAATGTAACTGCATGGAATATGTAGGTTTCTTTAAATTAGAATTATTACTTTTATTAGATGGAGGCTTCCTATCCATGAATATGATATATATTTTCATTAATCTTTTTCAGTAAATTTTGATGAATTTGTTTGGACAGTCTTGAACATCTCTGAAAATTTACTCCTAGGTACTTACAGGTTTCTTTCTTTGCTGTCATATTGAAGCATTATTTCAATAAAATAAAATTCATGGGTCTTAAGTATTCAATTTGAGAAGTTTTGATACTTGTATAAACCTTTATATATCTCAAACAAGATATAGATCATTTTCACTACCCCAGACAGTTTTTCATGAGCTTTCCTATTGAATTTTCACTTAGCACCAAGATAAATCTTTCTGATGTCATTACTCTTGCCTGTTCGTGAACTTCTTATAGATCGAATTAGACAGTCTGTACTCATTTGTGTCTGGCTCATCCTCAATGTGAGGTTTTGGGGATTCTTTCATGTTGTTGCATGAGCAGCATTTCATTTGATTATATTGTGTATAAGATTCTTTTATATGATTAAACTACAATGCATTTATAGACATTTAGATTGTTTCTACTTTTATCTATTATGAGCAAATCTCCTAAGAATTCCTAAGAGACTTGTACAATTCTCTCTATGGGTAGATGCCTTCCTTTCTCTGGTAAAAATATGCGGAATACAATTGCTAAATCATAAGTTAGATGTATAACTTTAGAAGAAACTGCCAAAACGCTCTTCAAAGCAAAGGACTTGTTTTCCACTCCGACATGCCTTACAGTTTTTTTCCTTTGTTAAAATTGTCTGTTTAAAAATTACATACTTTATTTGTTTATTGCTGGTATATTAGCAATCAAAATGATTTTTAATATTCTTGTACCAGGTAAATATGCTGAACTCTTTTATTAATAAGAATTTATACCTCAGTACTCTTGGATTTTCCTATGAGACAGTCATATTATTTGAAAATAATGAAAATCTTCTTCCTTCTTTCCAACTCTGATATATTTTATTTGCTGTTTTTGTCTTCTTGTCCTGTCTGGGACCTCAATATCATATTGAACAAAAGTACTATTAACAAATATCCTTCTGTTTCTTGACTTCACAGAGAATAATCCTTAATATTTTACCACTAAATATAATATGATTTCTGTAGGCATATGATAGCCATTTAAGGTTAAAATAACTTCTTCTTATTGCTATTCTGCTAAGAGTTCTTATGAAAGATGGTTGAAATTTATTAAAAGTAGTTTCTGCATGTATTGAGGATCCAATATAAAATTTCATCTTAGTATGGTGGTTTAAATTAATAAATTGTCTCAGATTAAAACCTCTTTGAACTCCTTTCATGAATTCTTCTGCCTGATAAATTATTTAAATGCTTTTTAAAATTCTTCTTCCTAATACTTCATTTCAGAATTTGCATATATATTCATAAATAAGATGGAATATAATTTCCCATTTTTTAAATCATTTGTTTATCAGATTATAATGGTCTCATAACATACTTTGGAGAATTTAACTAGTTTTTATTTTCTGGTATGATACATATCATGTATTATAAAATTCATCTGTTTCCTGAATCTTTGGAATAACTCATCTGTAAAACTCTGTGAGTATATGTTTAAATTTTAACTACTGATGTGATTTATTTAAAGGGTGGAATTTAAATTCAGTTTAGTTAGAGGTCTTTTTAAAGATCTTTTTACATGTTTGTCCCTTTCTTCTTAATTGTGTGTGTGTGTATGCACACAAGCAAGAAGCCAGCTGTTAATCTAATCATAATTTTGTGCAAGTAATCTTTTTTTTCATGTTTCTCTGATAATGATATATTAGCAGTTATGCCTTTAATATCTGACATTTTTGTACAGTGGATCTAGGGATTGATTTATGTTTTCTGCACGGAACTTGTGTTTTTTGAATTTGAAGACCTTTTGCTGACTTTGATGCCTCTCTTTAATCTACCAATACCCTTTCCTCTTCCCTCCCACTCCCAGCTAATGGTCATTCTTATTTCCCTGAGAAAACAGAAGCAATCAGCAGATAACTTGTTCATCCTTCCATTGTCAAATGTCCTTGGTCCCATGTACTCTGCACCAATATTCTGTATGACTCGTATAATATATTCTCTCTTCTTACAATGAAAGAACCATTTGGGCTTTGTCTGGGGCTAACCTCTTCCCTTGTTTCCCTGATTGCATTCCCTCTTGCCTATTCAGAATCATTCCTCATGTAATTGTCCTCTGTCTTTCCTGTACCATCAATGTCTGTGTCTGTTGGTTAATTCCTATCAGGTACAAACATGTAACATTCTCACTCAACCAGTCCCTGTTCTCAATGAGTTTACAATTTAATTTTGCATCTAGGGCACAGTGTGACATTTCTCACTAAATAGCCATAGGTTCCTTCTCACTTCCTAGCCTCAGTCTGAGTGGGGCCAATATCACTGATTCCTGCCAACTCTTAACCCTTCTGAGAGAGATGCAAGTGGTAGGCATCTCCATGATCTGATCTTTCTCTCTCACCCCTCCTGTGCTTTCTCCCCCCCCCCCCCAATTCTCTTATGGATACAGCTGGAAGCAAAGTATTCTAAATGAATCATTTACCACATTTTTCACTCCATAAGATGCACTCCCCCCCTCCAAAGTGGGGGGAAATGTCTGTGTGTCTTATGGAGCAAATATTACATCACAGACCATAATGTGTGTCACCTGACCTGGGGTTCCCAGAAAACTAGAAGAGTCCTTGAACCTTAAAGTCTCTCCTCATTTGTTAATGACAGTGATGATGGTTCTTAATACTGCTGTGGGCTGCTGTTCATTTTACATGGTTGAAATATTATTCTGTTACAGTTTATTAAATATTTTAGTACACCATTTGGTTCAGAATATTTTTTTCTTGTTTTCTTCCTCTAAACCTAGGTGCGTCTTATGGTCAGGTGCATCTTATAGTGCGAAAAATATGGTAATTCTATCAACTATCAGAACAGAACTGTGTTGCTAAACATATCTGCAAAGGGTTTCTGCTTAATCAAACCTTTGAAAATATGACATTGTGTTTGAGTTGGTGTTAGAGGCAAGGACTTTTGGGGACATCTCCACGTGTTCCAATTGTGGATTGAAGGCCAGAAATTAAACCCTGCCTTCCTGCCTGCCTCACACCATGGCGCTGATGTGGACTACCCCATCGGCCTCTGCTCCTTGGCATTCATGTTCCTGTGGCCTGACAGTGTTTATGTTTCACAGACATTTCTAGGAGGCTTCTCAAAAACAGAGGAAGCCAGAGCCAGAGAAGGTAATCAAAAGCAAAACTAGGAGGGAGAACAAAGGTGTTTGCTTGTCTCTGAAAGACTCACAAGGCCATAGGCTGGGAGGTGGGGGTGGGCGTGGGAAGGGAGAGAGAGTGAGTCTGAAGGCCAACTGGTCCAATGACTGCAGTGACCTAATGATTCAGAAGTAAATCCATGGAAACCTGGGGCTAAATACCTGAAAGGAAACAACTGCCGGGGGGGGGGGACCCTTTTATTTTGGATGAAAAACACTGGAAAGAAAGCTTAAACATCCTCAGCATCTAAACCTTAGTCCAGTGGTAGAACGCTGTATTACGAGCATTTGTCTGTGATACAGCCTTTCCTCTAAGTCAGCCAGGCAACTGCTTGGCTAGCTGCCTGCTGAGCAGCCCAGCACCATCCTTGGACAAGAGTCATGCAAGGTAACTCTGCTATTCACTCAGCGTTTATTGATGCAGGTTCACTCAGAGTAGAACATCCACAAACACTAGTATCCTACTCACATTAACAATCTCAGGGAAATGTAACACACGTACAGCAACCAACGGGGAACAACAAACCTGAGTCTCCGTCTGCAGGTCTGGGAGATGCATGATGGGCAAGGGAGCCGTCAGCGTCTTGCAAGGGAGAATCTCCAGGGCCAGGTGGGCGGCAGGGCAGACGAAGTTTTTAGTCCAATAGGGCAGAGCCTCCAGCGGCAGGCAGGAGATCAGCATGGCATGGAGCAGCGCTCAGGTGTGCAGCTCAGCCATCTCAGCAGCGGTCTGGAGCCTGCCTCAGTTATACCATGGGAGTTGTGTAGTCCCCACTTCTGGGTCTCTTGATAAGTGTCTTGGCACCCCTGATGCCAAGTGGGGGATTTCCCCAGGAGCCTACCTATGGGTGGTCGTGCTCTGCAGACATGGCTGTTCTGATCACATGTATAGATATCTTAGGTGTGTCTCCTTGCCAGATGTGTCTGCTCTGACTTAGGCAGTTTCCCTTTTGAGCCAAAGTGTCATGGCTGACTGGCTGCCATCTTGGTTGACAGGAATGACTCCACTTCGTTTTATATACTTTATGCCATCTTGACTGGACCAACACCATTTTATGGGTCCTGCTCTCCACACCCTGTCATCAAATTAAGACATTAAAAGTCATTTATACATAGTAATTAATTCTTCTACAAAAGAAATGAAGAGTGTATTGAAAAGAAGGAAGCTTTAGAGCTTTATTTCAACATTTGAGTGGGCTAAGTGAATGCTTTTTCAATTGTTTTATATGTTTTCTCTGATGGATATTAAATAGTCATATAATCAAGCCAAATCCATTTTTTCCCTGTTGAGATGTGCTCTCTAAGCAATGACAGATCGTATTAGATGTAACATGCTCTGCAAGGGTTTCCATGGTAAGAGTTTATTCATTTGTTTTCCCTCCTATTTTCCCATAAATAACAGAGTGGAAGAGCACAGAAAATCTATATAGAAAAGATGTCTGGGGCCAGAGTAATTGCTTCGTACTTCTTGCCATGCACGAGTGTCACCAGGTTTTATGTTAAATGTATTTCACACTAAAAGCTCTTTCTTTTTCTCTCTTTTTCTGTCTCGGGTGGGTAGCCTAATTTTCAATGTTAAACAGACAGAAGCATCACCACCAAACACTGGCAGATTGAATTGATTTAATGCGATGGCAATGTGGTGTGTGTGTGTGCATGTGTGTGCACGTGTGCACGTGTGTGTGTGTGTGAGGTTGAATTTCAGTAGCAGCGCACTCCTTATAAATGTTGACTCTGTCTTCATTATATCAGATTTAGTAGTCATCTGATTTTTGTGGTGGTGTTTCAAATACAGCTTTATCGTTCCTCTCTAGGAAGGAAGAAAATTCAGTCATCACTTGTATCCCAACTGAAAATTTCTAATGCAAATTCATGGATTTCTTAAGCAAGTCTCTCCTTTGGATTGGATCACTTTAAGGTTACATGAAAACTGCTTTTCTCCCTCTATACTTTTGATGTTCTGTTTAGCAGATGCTCATTTAGTGCCTGTTCTGCGCTTTGGAACGTTCTGGGAGAAGCGGAAATAATTAGGATTTGGTCCCCGTCCTTCAGGGGTTCTTACTCTTCTGGTCTGTCTTCAGAGCTTTAGTCTTGGGTGTAGAAGGCTTTCTTTGCAGGCTGGAGAGATAGCGTCATGGGGCCAGATGCCTAATGTGCCTGTTGAAAGCTACATAGGCTGAGTCCACAGGTCTGGGTGACTTAGAAGGGCGTGAGCATGACTGACCCAGTCATCCAAAAGCAGATGGATGTCTTTCACCCACTGGCCTGTTTCACTTCAACATAGATCTCACTTATGAGAGGAATCTAACGAACAAAATAAACTAATGAGCAGAAGGTAACTGGAGTCATAGAATCACGGAAGAGCCTAACAGCGGTATGCTATAGGGTGGGGACTGTTTGAAGGAAGGTGAAGGGATCAGTCAAAGAACATACACGAAGGACCCATGGACACAGACGACACTGAGAGGACTGATTAGGAAAGTGGGGGTGTGGGCTAAGTGGAGGGGGGAGAAGGGGGAATAGTAGGACAACTACAATAACATAAACAATAAAATATTTTTAAAAAAGAACAAGGAAGAGTTTTATTTTACCTCAGTGAACTCAATATTTATAAAGAGTAAATTTCTTCAGTCGTAACAGACTATATTAGGTACAACTTTAATCATGCTAAAAAATATTGGAAAGAAATGATTTCCCACATCATCAATTCTATCCCTGGTATTCAATAAACAAAGTTTAGTTCAAAAAAAAAAAAAAAAGGAATAAGCAGAGGGATGGAAGGAAGGCCACTGTTCTTGCTTAGTCAGTCCTCAGCATTTCCCAGGAGAACACAGCAACCACAAGGCTGAGGTCAGAGCAGTCAGGAGAGGCTTGCAGAGGCTTCTGCTGCATTTTAAGCCAGAGCAGCTCTGGAGTGTTTGCTCAACTCCACCATTTCTAGCTGGGCCTTCTAGGCTTGAGGGTAGTTGTTGAATTGGGATGACAAAGGGCCCCTGTGTATGTATCAGAAGACCAACATTCTCTTTGAATATTCAGGATCTTGGTTGAAGAATGGTCCAGCTACCTGGCCAGTCACAGGGAGGTGATCAGAATAGCCCTGTATCTCCAAATATGGCACAGAAGATTAATAGTCAGTAAAGTTTAAAAAATAGTTTTGATTTTATTTTCATGTAGTAGGAAAAAATAGTCCATCAAATCCACAGTAGAGATTAAAAAGTACATTATGCCACAATAAATAATTTTAGGAAAAACAGATGCATTTAAATAAAAATATTAAATATATGTAAATGATTTGTTATGTAGTCAGGAAAAACTGGCTGTTGTAACAAATAACTTCTGAGCCTCAAAGACTTAATTTAATAATGTTTTTTTTTATGCATATCACAATCCAATGTGAGTTTGCATCATTGATCTTCTCCATGTAATCATGGAAGCCCTAGTTTCTTTCCACCCAGTTACTTCAATACCCACTGAGCCTTGAAGTCTTCCATTTGATCATCTGAATGTGGTTAGGAGACGTGGTCTAGGGGGAGCTTGGAGGACTATGTAGGGGTTACAATGGGGCAGGTCTGGGAATCCAGGTTGTCACAGCCACTACATTCCTTTGGCCAGGTGTCCATCAAGTGGCCACACAACTGGAACAGAGGCTGGAAACTGTGGTCTAGCTCTGAAATGCTTTAGTAAAACAACTAATCTCTGGTCCCCATCGATATAACAAAGTTATGAAGGTTAAGCATGAACGACTAGCCAATGAGAGTGCTGATGGAAAGGGAGAAGAATGAGCTCTGAAGGTCTGGGTGTTTTCAGTTTAGTCATAACACTGACTATTCGTGCCTCAACACTGCCATATATTAGTGAGATGACGGACCCTTCACTCACTTCCTGTGGGACTCAAAGCCCTTCACGCAGAGTAAGGTCATCGATATCAGGTGTTTTGAGAATGCTAGTGGTTCCCACATGTTTAGCATCATGCACACTACTTGGCATGAAGTAGATGCTCACAATATTCTTTCCCCCAATATCCCTTTCTTCTTCAGCTTCCTCTTTCAAAATCTGGAGAGAGACCTTTGTCCCAGAGGCAACCTTGTCAGAAATGAATGTGATAAAATACTTCTTCCCCCAGGGAGAAGGGTGTCCTCTCTCATCCTGCATTGGCGTGCTTTCAATTTCAATGTCATATTTTCAACTGTGCACATATTATAAGATTTTTTAAATTATCAACTATGCATATATATTAAAAAAAAACCATACAAACCAATTATATTTAATCTAGCTAGATTAAACCAAAAGGAATTAAAGTAAGTCTTCATAATAAAACCTTGTCTACTGTGGCCCCCAAAACATTTTTGATGGGTTGGAAAACGCATCATATTTTTAACCATGTCTGTTTGGCTGGCACTTTATAGGTAGGTTTTGTTTTGACATTTAGTTAGGACAATGATGAGACATAAAGTCACAAAAAGTAGACATTTGTGTTTTAATTTTGCCTTAAACCCGAGGCAAGAATTTTTGAAGTCAGTTCAGGTTTATAGGATTAATTTTTACATTCATTTGCACATTTTCTTATTCATCCATAGTCATTAAATTCCTTTAATCTATTGAGAAGTTCCTACTGCAAATTATAAGGCTCTCATCCTAAAATAGATTCTAAAAGTAATGAAACTTAGCAAATCTATAACAGTAACCAAATAATATTATCCCCTGAATAAGCACAGGAAAGTTCCATTTCATTAGAAATGGGGGAAATCTATGAATAATGGGTGAGGAATTAATCATAGCACAAACACTAGCCATTTATGCCTTACATTTCCTCTACTGAGATATGTTCTGGGGAGTTTGATTTCCCCTAAGACAGAAATCTCATCGGTATCAGCAGGAACTAGTCAGATGAAGCTCCCCCAACATTTCTGAGTCAGTTCAAAATTTCTGGTGGACTGAGATATCACAGAAAATATGTGTGAATGGTAATAAAGACTTATTTATCTGGCAGTAAAGACTTATTTACTTGGCACTTACTACGTGCTAGACCCTGAGGTAGTGTTTCACTGTTGGTGGAAGTGAGGTTTTAACTCTAGCTGAGTGACTTCAAAAGTTCTTAGTCCTTTATCATCCTGACTGTGGAAACAGAGCCAGACAAAGGACCTGAAATCCTTTGGAATCACAAAGCTTAGAATTACAAAGAGGAATTCACAGTAGTGTTCTGCCCATTACCTGTGAGACTAAAAAAACAAAAATCATTCTAGGTGGAGAGGGGCAAAGGGGGAAAATCAGGGACAACTTTAGTAGCATAATCAATAAAAAATAATTAAAAAATAAATTATTCTCTCTAGGCCTTCTTATAATTTATAAAATAAGAATTAGAAACCCTTGGAAAAGTATAGTTTTCCTATCTATGTGGGTTATTATACAGATTGCAGGTTCATTTGGGGCTCTATAGAAACTGAATGGCTGAATGGCCTTTACAAATAGATCATTTGGCTCAGATATAGCCTTCATTAACCAGGTTAAATGCTAGTGAGGTTGGACGCTATTTGGACTTCATTATATTTCATTCCATGAATTATAGATTAATCTAACCTAGCATTTACTGAGCACCTACAGTGGGCAAAAACCATTCCAATGTTTCATAGGAGCTGCAAATATAAATAAGCTATGGTCTTGGTCAGCAAGAAATTCTTGATTGTTGGTGATAGAAACTTAAGAAGATAGAGGAGGAGGCAAAAAAGGAAGAGAAGAAATGAAACAGGAGGAGGAGAAGGAAGAGGAGGAGGAGGAAAAGAGAAATAAATTGGCTTTTTTAACTGAAAGACAAGGGTTGTTCAGCCAGGTGGTGAATGATACCATCAGGCATTGGTTTCTCTCCATCTCTCAGTTCTGCTGTTCTCTGAGTAGGGTGTCTTTCTGGGAAATTGGTTCCTATAGCTCTGGATTTATAGCTTCTTAGTTTAACAACTTGTTAAAAAGGAAACACTTGTTTAAAAGGAAATTTTCTTTCTGAATAGTTCTATACTAATCACAGGTATCATTCTCATCAGCCTGGATTGGGTCATAAGCCTACCCCTGAATCAATCCCTAAAGTGAGAGGTTGCCACTCTCTCCTTGATCTTAACTAGGCTCTCTTGCACCTATTAGTTGCTAAGGAGTGCCATCTGCAGCTACACCAGAAAAGATGTAGAGACAAAGTTGTTTCCCAAAGGGACTTGAACGGCAGGAGAAAGCTGGATGTCCACAACAGAGAGCATTTAACTGGGCCATGAAGGAAGTGCAGGGTGACATAGACAGAGGGGAATAGGATGTATTCCAGGTGGAGAATCTAGCATGAGTGTGATGGTTAACTTCATGTGTCAACTTGACTGACCTAAAGGACTGCTGGTAAAACAGTAATAGAAATTAATATATGGACTTCCGGACAAGATGGAGGTGTAGGTAGACACGCTTCGCCTTCCTCCACAACCATGAGAAAGAATACATCTACCACAAAACTAAAAACAACCAGAACTACCAGAATATTGAACTGCATGGAAGTCCAACAAACAAAAATATAATGAAGTAATACTCATCCAGACAGGTAGGGGTGGAGCCCAGGTGGAGAGGATGCGGTGTGGTGGTGGTGGCTGTGGGGGCAGCAGCAACAAAGCAATGGCTGTGGCTGACTGGTGGAAAGCCCAGTCATGCATTATAAAAGTTGGGAGGGATACCTGGAGAGCAATCCCAGCCCCAGACCAGACTGCACAGCTCATGGTATCAGTGCTGGGGAAGATAAAGCCTTATTGCTTTTGACTGTGAGGGTTGGGGTAGCAGAAGAAACTGCTGTTCTGTCAGCAGAGTCCATGGTCCTAGAACATCCACAAATTCACCCACTCTGGGAACCACAACCAGGGCAACAGCTAGAGGAGCACCAGTTTCATACAGGAAGTGGTAGAAGTACCTGGAAAAGGGGTGAGTGCTAAGGAAGTGGCATTGTTCCCACTCAGATCCCTCCCCCACATACAGTGTCACAACATGGTGAAACAGGTCCCATACTGATAAATACCTAAGGCTCTGCCCCTTACAATGTAACAGGTGCGACAACTCCACCTATGACACAGAGGCAAACATAGGAGGCTGTGAAGTTGAGAAGACAGAGAAGTATCGCTCAAAAGAGAGAGCAGATCAAGGTTCCAGTGGGAGAACAAAGCAATGAGGGGATAGCCAACCTAACAGAGGTAGAGTTCAAAATGTTGGTGATAACAATGCTCACAGACTTGACAGACATCATTGAGTGTGGCAAATGCATAAGGGAAGAAGCGAAGACTATACTGAGTGAAACGGAGTAAAATCCACGTAAAACCAATGATGAAGGGAAGAAAACCAGGGTTCAAATCAATGATTTGGAACATAAGGAATAAATAAACAGTCGACCAGAACAGAATGAAGAAACAAGAATTGAGAAAAATGAGGAGAGGCTTGGGAACCTCTGGGACAACTTTAAATGTACCAATATCAAAATCATAGGGGTGCTAGAAAGAGAAGAGGAAGAGCAAGAAATTGGAAACTTATCTGAAAAAATAATGAAGGAAAACTTCCTTAATTTGGCAAAGGAAATAGACATACAAGTCCAGAAAGCAAAGAGAGTCCAAAATAAGCTAGGCCCAAAGAGGACCACATCAAGACACATTACAATTAATATGCCAAAGGTGAAAGATAAAGAGAGAATCTTAAAAGCAGCAAGAGAAGAGAGTTACCTACAAAGGAGTTCCTATAAGACTATAAGCTGATTTCTCAAAAGAAACTTTGCAGGCAAGAAGGGATTGGTAAGAAGTATTCAAAGTGATGAAAAGCAAGGAACTACAACCAGGATTACTCTATCCAGCAAAGCTATCATTCAGAATGGAAGGGCAGATAAAGTGCTTCCCAGACAAGGTAATGCTAAAGGAGTTCATCATCAACAAGCCATTATTATATGAAATGTTAAAGGATCTTATTTAAGAAAAAGAAGATCAAAACTATGAACATTAAAATGACAACAAACTCACATCTATCAACAACATAATCTAAAAAATAAAAACAAAAACAAACTATGCAAACAACCAGAATAAGAACAGAATCATAGGTATGGGGACCATGTGGAGGGTTATCAGCTGGGAGGGGGAAGGATAAGAAATGGGGAAATGGTGCAGGGACTAAGAAGCATAATTGGTTGGTACAAAATAGACAGGGGGATGTTAAGAATAATATAGGAAAGTGTGAAGCCAAAGAACTTATATGCAGGACCCATGGACATGAACTAAGGGGGATAGGATGCTGGAGGGAAGGAGGTACTGGGCAGAGGGGAGCAAAGGGAAAAAATTGGGACAACTATAATAGCATAATCAATAAAATATATTTTAAAAAACAATATTTGGGGGAGTATCTATTAGGGTGTTTCTGAAAGAGGTTAGTGTCAGAGTCTGCAGACCATCTAAAGGATATCACCCTCACCAATGTGGGTAGGCATTTTCCAATCCACTGAGGACCAAATAGAATGGAAAGATGGAGGAAGAGAGAATGTGCTCTGTTTGAGTTAGGGCGTTTTTCTTCCCCTGCCCTCAGACATTGAGCTTCTGGTCCGTAGGCCTTTGGACTCAGAATGAATTCCATCATCTGATTTCCTGGTTCTCCACTTCACAGATGGCAGATTGTAGGCCTTCTTGGCCTCTATAATCATGTGTGCTAATTCCTATAATAAAAATATCCCTATTGATTCTGTTTTTCTGGAGAACCCTTACTAATACAATGAACAATGACCCAAACATAGGAAATTTATTTTGTTTAGAGATGACAGATTGCATAAGGGGGTTCAGTGGGGAATAGGGTGGGGTCATATAGTGGAGTGTTTTGGATTCCAAATAAAAAACTTGAACTTTATTTTCTGGGCAATGAAAAGCCTCTGATCATTTTTGGGAATGGACATGTGAACTAAGATATTCCTCACTACATAGTGAGTCACTTTAGAGCCTAAAAGTATCTTTTTTCCTCACCTTCACTCTCAGCACAAGATAGAGTGCCTAATATATAGCTGGGTCCCATTGATTGCTTGTTGAAGGAACATCAATTTTATCATCAAATGTCTAATTACAGTTGACTCCGTGGGTGCTTCTATGTATCAGACACGATGATAAGTGCTTTAGAGGTATCTCATGGGTCATCATAGAAACCATAGAAGGGAAATGTTAGGTGTATGCATTTTATGGATGAGGACAGTGGCATTATGAAGGTCAGGTGCACGACTTAAACCGAGATCTATGCATTCAATTCGTGCACTCACATCACAGCTACATGCCTCTGTGTAATTTGTAGAACACCTGGAGGAATGTAAAGAACTTGGCATATATACACTGTGTTCCTTGGGCCTCACTAGGGTTGCATGAGGTAGATGTTATTATCATTTCCATTTTATGGCTGAAAAAGTGAAATTCGGAAAGGAAAGTAACTCAACCAGAATCTCAGAGCCAATAAAATGAGGTGCTTGACTTGTTTTCAGCAATTGTGTCCAAAATCTACTCACTTTTCCCTGCACCCATCAGCTCCCCCAGCAGCTGCCCGACCCTCAAGGGAGCACAGTGGGGAAGATGATCTGTTAGGTTCTGTGTGTGCGCATCAGCTCTAACATCCAGACATTCCAATCTCCCAACAAAAAATTAAATGTGCGTGGACCTTGTCTCATCTCTTTCAAGTAGTATAAAATGTGAGCCACGCAGGCTGAAATGTCAAGGCCATTGGAATAAGATCATGATTTTAGTTGACATGTTGTTGTTTAAATCCCATGAAAAGGGTTTTGGTTAGCTTTCTTTGTATTGTTTTTGTCTTTCATACAAATATTCACAAATTCTCTGCACTAGAAATCCTTGTACATTCCAATGAACATCAAGTGTAAGTTGGCCCACTCAGTGAGAGGCACCAGAGGCACTTGGCAAAGTAATTGGCTTGTAAATCACTTCAAGCTTGTAACTCATCATATGCCACATATGACATAGTCAAAGCATCTCACAAGATCGAACTTTTGCACAAATTAATGATGGAGATGATGATCTATTTTTGTTTCATTTGACTGTGAAAGTCAAAAAAGAACAAGGATCTCTCTTTTGCACTTGGTGCATATACCGGTAGAATGGTTGCAGTGAGGTGATAAAAAATGACAGACAGCATGAGAAAAACAATAAACATCAATGAAAGGCTGGCTGTGTTCCAGGCACTGCACCAACTAGTGCATATGGGAATCTGCTTTTGTCTTCAGGTCACAGGTCTGCTGTCTCTGGGAGAGAGGACTTGGGTGGGTCTTTTAATTTTATTGACTCAAGGCAAACCCACATCTATTGTTCTTGACAAGGACCCAAATGACTGAAGTTATTCAAATGCTGATGCTGCTGATGGCAATATTAAACCATTTGTTTAGTAATTTACATTGGGCACATATTTTGTGTCCCTGAAAATATTCAAGATTAAAAAAAATTTTTTTTTGCTTTAAGTTCTTCTATGTCTAAACATTTCTTTCTCTCTCTCTTTTTTTTTTTTTTAAGGAAAATCTTTGCATGTTTTCTTAGCTAAACATTTGCTCCCAAGAGATGAGAATGGAGAGATGAAGGATGTGTTGGCTTGATCTTTTCCTCACCTGGCATAAGAGGAAAGGCTGAGACAGGAGTTGGAATCAACCTGGGATAACACAGTACAGTCCTGGCAGGACCACTGATATCTCATATACAAAGTTGACTAACCTTAAATTAACAAGCATTTTAGATCATAGTGTGATTGCTGGATGCTGGAACCAGATCACACCTTGTGGCTGGGGATGGAATTTCCAGAGATGGGAAAGGATATTGGCCCTGCCAGGAGCTGTGGGAAGAGTCTGTCTAGTCCCAAGCTGGGATATGAGATAGGACTTAAATAAAGAGTAGAGAGGTAGAATTCCATACATTCTATTTTATCCTCTTTATCTCTGATGCTGGCATGGTCAGAGGGCTTGGTGATTAGGTGAGAAAGAGATATGTTTATGGAGATGGATATTAATTCCAGGTGGGGTTGTGCTGGGAATTTTGCAAGAACTCAGGGACAGATTCATGTTTGAGTAGCCAATTCTATTGACAGAGTAGCTGCTTCTAGGTAGCCATTAAGGACATAACTTAGGGAAAATCAATGACGCCTTTGTAGGCCAGGGTGGGCAATAGTCTCCAATGTAGGACAGATGCCTCTCCTCCAAAAGAGAAAACTTAACAAACGGATTGCTGAGAGAGGTCACAGTCTGCTGGCAAATGAACAGGGTGGTGGAGGAGAATAATAATAGGAGTATAAACAAACATTTGTTGAACATTCATTGAGTACGTACTGTGTTTCACTATGCTAGCCAGAGCTTCAAGCAAAAATGACTTCTGGTCCGTGAGATGTTCACACTCTGAGAGGCGGAGAGGAACTGGGACTAAATATGGGAACAGAGATTCGCACCTCCCTTCTCACCGAGAGAGCTACCAATTATCGAAAGCGGGATTTCACAGACTGCTGAACTGTTTTTCTTCTTTTGCTTTCTTTAGGTTTCTTTCTCTGGACAAGGGTTTTATAGCTGATTTCATGGAAGTTAATTGTGAGTCCTGGGTGCTGTACTTGCATTATCTTATTTAATCTTTGTAACAATTGTACAAGGCAGGTAGGTAGGTAGAAGCTATTATTTTCCTCAGGATTGTGAGGTTGAGAGACTTGCCCAAAGTCATGTGGCCACAAGTGGGGTACCTGGCACCTGGGCCCTGGGAGGAAGAAGGTAAAGATAATAGCAGTATTGTGGCACAAGCTCTATGTCCCGCTGCCCATGTCCAGGGCCAGATTCATTTTCAGAGTTTCATGACCTCTTAATGGAACTATTGTAAAATCCATCCATTGGTTTTACAGTTTAAATGCTCTCACCCATTTTTTGTCATTCCCCCCCCCCCATCTTGTTCATTTTCTGTTATAGACTGAATACTTGTATTCCTCCAAAATTCCTGTGTTTAAACCAATTCTATAGTATGATGGTATTAGGAGGTAGGGCCTCTGGGGTGGAGATCAAGTCAGGAGGCAGTGCTATAACAAATGGGATTAGTGCCTATAAAAGAGACCTGGGAGAGTTCCCAAGCCTCTCGCATCCTGTGAGGACACAGTGAGAAGGCAGCCCTCTGTGGACCAGGAGGAAGGCCCTCACCCAACACTGACTCTGCCAGTGCCTTGATCTTGGGCTTCCCAGAGTCCAGAACTGTGGTAAATACATTTCTGTTGTTATAAGTCACCCAATCTATACTAGTTTGTTATAGTAGCCAGAACAGACCAACACACCCTCCTAGTGACTCCCAGTTCATCTAGAAATTCTTACCATCCTAAAGTGTAAAAACCCCTTTCACATCTCTTTGCCTTTACATCTCTTGTCCTTTGTGCCTAGGGTATCCTTATCCTTCTAAGGCATAAGGGGATAAGGGATAAGGGACAAAAAGCCCCTTATCCCCTAAAAATCAGGCTAGCATCAAGTCTTCCAGAAAAACAGTATAGCATAGTGCTTTAAAGCATGGGCCCTGGCTCTGCCACTTAGCATGGTTGGGAATTCACTAAGCTTTAGTTTGTGTTCTTATCTCTAAAATGGAGTCAGTGGTATTAGCCACGTGTCAGGATTATTGAAAGCGTTGAGTGCGAAGGGCTTTGCATAGGTCCTGACACATAGAAAGTGCTGACTAAATGT
The DNA here is from genome assembly GCF_987537825.1 of Furipterus horrens. Taxonomy (NCBI): domain Eukaryota; kingdom Metazoa; phylum Chordata; class Mammalia; order Chiroptera; family Furipteridae; genus Furipterus; species Furipterus horrens. The sequence continues at coordinate 208,544,850 of NW_028327172.1, read as the reverse complement.
TCCCTTAGCTCTCCAGGAAGACATCCCTGATTCTTCAGGCACAACTTATCACCTTCTCAGATAGGTTGTAGAGTCGATATTATCTATATGTCTATTATGTAATTTATTTGATCATGCAATTATCTGTTTAGATATCTCTTCTTGTACCACCTTGTCCATAATAGCATAAAAGCCTTCTGCCTCAAACTCTGCCTTCTGGAAAGTCTAGGCCAGTGGTTCTCAACCTGTGGGTCGTGACCCCTTTGGGGGTTGAACAACCCTTTCAAAGGGGTCACCTGAGACCATCGGAAAGCACATATATAATTACATATTGTTTTTGTGATTAATCACTATGCTTTAATTATATTCAATTTGTAACAATGAAAATACATCCTGCATATCCAATATTTACATTACGATTCATAACAGTAGCAAAATTACAGTTATGAAGTAGCAACGAAAATAATTTTATGGTTGAGGGTCACCACAACATGAGGAACTGTATTAAAGGGTCGCGGCATTAGGAAGGTTGAGAACCACTGCTCTAGGCTGTGGCAATTGGGCCCAGAAAAAGTCCTGAACAGCAGACCCCAAGAAGATGTTTTGCAGCTGGGTTACTTTATGATTTGATGGCAAAGTGGGACCTATACTGGTAGTAATTACTTGAGTAAGAGCCCTGACATGCAGTGGCATCACTGCTACAGGTGTTCTCACCTACAAGTAATTCGGATGAGGTGTAAGGAGCAGGTGAAACATTTTATGCAAAGGCTCTGCTGAATAAGTGATGTGGAGAAAATGGTGATTCTGAGGACACCGGAGTGGATTAATGGCATTGCAATCCTTGGCAAAGGAAGAGGTTAGTTCCAGAGCAGAACTCTGCAGCCTTGAAGCATGCTGTGGAAGTCAGAGAGGCTTTATAGCTGCTTTGAAGAGCTGCGGTGTGTGTCCCAGCTATGGAGCAGCCTTTGTTGAAAATCAGGGGGGCAGAGCTGCACAGTAGACCGAATGCACAGCCACGGCCTGTGTCCTTTGCTAGGATCCTGACAGAACGACAGGAGGGGCCTGGCAGCTGGCCAGGGGACCAGCGAGTGGATGAGTCTGAGGATCTTGAACCCTCGGAGTCCCTTGAAGGGCTCACGCAGGAAGAAGCAGACCACTTCCTCTTGTCAGAGGAAGGCAGCCTGTATTTGCCCAGAGACCATGTGAGTCTCTGCCCTGAGACGGGGCCACATGGTGCTGTTCTGTTCCCCTTGAGCTTGGCCTCCACCAGTCCTATGTCCCTCCAGACCAATCCCCGGGGTCAGGTCCTCGCACTCACTGAATGGAGAAGTACTGTCTCAGCCCCAGGATAAGATAGCATCTCCTCAAAGGAATTTCAGAACCAGACTAATGTGTACTGTTAAGAATTAGAGAACCGCTTGTGAGAATGGAATTTGAAGGTGCCTGAGCATGGACTCTAAGGCTGGATAGGGGAGAATTTTTTATGTCAGGCACTCATGACTCTAGATTCATGTTCTGGAAAAGATAGCTGGGTTTGCTGGACAGACACCTTGAAACTTGCATAGAAAGATCAATGACAGTGAATGCAGTGGAGATCGCAGCCCCTCCTTGGGGGCACCTGAAGGAACGGATCTGAAGGCCTGGGTGGGTGGGCATATTTTACAGGCTTCACTGTGTAAGACGCTGAGAGTGCACCAGCTGACTGTTTCCAGGGGAGCCCAGGAAACGCACCCTTCACTGAGGCACTGGGCTGCCCTGGTGAGGACGCCTGGGCCGTTCCAGCTGCTTGGCGATGCCTGTTTTATGTGGCCTTGGTTTACGGTGGGAGATGCTGCCATGAATCTGAGCCCTCTCACACGGGAATGATGGATTTGGGAATGGCAGAAGCCACGTGGCAGGGTCTATACACCAGTCAGATAAAAATAATGGCCATCCAGGCCATAATGGCCATCGCGCACGGTTTGTTGCCCAAAAGGACGATAACCATTAAATTATGGCATTCCTTGGAAGGAGAGAGAGGGATGGGGAGAGAGAGAGACAGAGAGAGAGAGACAGAGAGAGAGAGAGAGAGAGAGAGAGATTGGAAAGTCACTTCAGGTGTGTGTCTCAGGTGCTGGGCAGAAGGCTGACATCAGCTGTCGCTGTGGGAAATCATAGGTCCTCAATCAGTTTTCAGAACCTGCAAAGAGAATGAGATGCCACATCTCCTTAATGAAGATCTTGGAAAAAGATAACGGATATAGTAAGTGCACCTCTGATTCTTCTCTAGAGTGACATGCAGCCATTGGCAGGGGAAGAGGACATGGGGGGAAGAGGAAAATGCCGCTGCTGGATAAAGGGTTTGAGCTGGTACCGATTCCTGGAGTGCTCCAGCTGGGGTGGGAGCTGGGCTGGGTAAGAAACGGAATTTGGCCCCAAGCCCTTCTTATTTTTATGGTTACTATTTAGGATGCAAATGGTATACATATACTTATACTTAGCAACTGGCATCCCTCTAGCTGTTGCCCTGGTGGTGGTTCCCTCAGTAGGTGGGTTTTCATATGTTCTAGGACTGTGGGGGCCCTTTAAATGAACTCACCTGAGAGACAGTTTCTTCCATCACCCCAACCCCCACTGGTTTGTACAGCCAGAAGTTGTGAGGCTTTATTTTCCCAGCACTGGAACCCTGGGCTGTGTGGTGTGGCTTGAGGCTAGGATTGCTTGTTTCCAGGGGATCCCTCCTGATTTTTGTCCACCACATGTGAATGTGGGACCACCCATTCTGTCTGCCACCACCGCCTCGCAGCCATCACACCACGTCCTCTCCACCCCAAATGTCCATCTCTGCCCCTCCTCCCCATCTGGATGAATTTGGCTTTTTTAAATCCTTGGTTGTCGGACTTCCACACAGTTCAGTTTTCTGGCAGTTCTGGGTGAGTTTTGTTTTGAGGTTAGTGTAATTCCTCTCATGGTTGTGTGAGGAAGCAGAGCATGCCTACCTACGCCTCCATCTTGACTAAAACGCCATCATAAATTTTAATGCGCATGCTGTTGAGAGTAGTGTGATGGAATCTCATTGTGTCTCACGATGTCTACTCTGTCTGGTCCAGGACGTGAATGCTTTCTTTGTACAGTGTTTCCATGCTGTTGATGCTCCGGCCTGCTGGTCACTGAGTAGCCATCTGGATTATCAGGTCCATTGTCACAGTGTCATAGCGCAGGTCCAAGTCACCCTTATTTTACAGTGGCCCCAAAGTACAAGAGTAGTGATGCTGGCAATTCAGAGATGCCAAAGAGAAGTGCTTCCTCTAAGTGAGAAGGTGAGGACAGTACAGTAAGATATTTTGAGAGCCAGAGACCATGTGAACATGACTTTTTTGCAGTACATTGTTTTAATTGTCCTATTTTATTAGTAGTTATTGTTGTTAATCTTTTACCATGCCTAATTTATAAATTAAACATTATCATATGTATAAGAAAAAAAGCCATCCATGGTTTCAGGCATCCACAGGGGGTCCTGGAATGTATTGCCCATGGGGAAGGCTACTGTGTGTATAAATATAAAAATATAACTGTATAATTTTATTTATCCTCCATAAGTGACAAATGGCTTGGTTGGAAGGAAGTTTTCAACACCCAGGGAATGGATGAGTTGACCCGTGATGTCAGCTGGCCTCTGTCCCCAGTGCTGCTCATCGCAGCCTCCAGGTGACTGGCAGCACTGGTGTACAATAGTTTTCCAAACCATAAAAACCATGTTTTTCTTTATTTCATCAGTTCCTTTCTAACCTAAACACCCTCTTGTTGTTATTGTCGCTAAGATGTGCCTTTCAAACTAAAAGGAAACCGACCATCCATGTTTCTTAGTTAAAATCACGGGGAGGGAAAATACACCACAGGTATCGGTGAATTATGAGTCATTCCTGCTTTGGGATTCTTTAGCTACATTGAAAAACAAACAAGCAACAACAACAAAACCAGCCTGCGTGGGTAGAGAACGGTCTCCAAGATACATGTTTTAAGGGGAAAAAAATAAGAAAAAGGGAAAAATTCAGAATACTGTGAAGACTACGATCCCTTTAGTATAGATAATGCACAAATATTTGGGAACATGTAATAATTTGATCGATTAATTGATTTAATACCCTTAAAGTGCTTCAAACTGCGCCTGGCCAATAGTAGATGCTCTGTAAGTACTAGCGTGTACTGTACACACCGCCCTGTCTTGTGCATCTGTTTTAGGTTGCTTACTCTTTATTAGTACTACTGTAGCAATGTTTGTGGAGAGCAGGGTGGGTGTGGGTCATTGGGAAGTTTTTACCTTTCATTTTATTCCTCTATGTATGTTTTTCTAATCAGATGCACATGTTCCATTTTTCCTCCTTTTTGTCTTTAAAGATCCAGGGATCATTTGGGCAATGAGCTTGTTAGCTGTTTCTTGCTTTCTCCTTGAGACTTCTTTATTTAAAGCTAAATTTGGATAACAACAAAATGAAAGAAACTAAGATTAATTAAAAGGGAGGGGGAAATGATCCCTCCCTTTGGTGAAATGCGTTTGCTGACGAGAAAAATTGTGGGTTCATGTCGGATCAGTCAGGTTCTGCCAATTACTACTGCGGAAACTTAAATCGATTCAGTTAATTTTTCCTGACGTTGCTTTCCCTGTCTGTAAAATGGAGCTAATGACACCTGCTATACAGAATTATTGTGAGGACTTAATGAGAGAGTCCTTTCAATATGCCAGGAAAAAGATCTGTATGTATATGCGTATATCTATATATGTGAGAGGTGGAGTTTTCTCCATAATAAAATTGTGAGAGGAACGGAATGCAATATTTTGAATGCATTAGTTTGCAAGCTGGATGCGTTGTAGGTTTATTGCCAGGGAAACGTGGCTTGTACAAAGTAGAAATCGCCCACAAAACGGGAAGTTCCTAACATAAACATCTCTTTCCTCTTTCTCTGTTGGAAAGTCCAATAAAGAGAAAAGAGAAGAAACCTTAAGCCAATGGACACATTTTAAGCCTGTGAGTTGCCCAAACACCCAGTCGTGTTCGCTGGCCTCACGGGAGCACCTTCCTCCAAGTCCCTGTACTTGTGCCGCTCAGAGCCTTTGGCTCCTGCAGCTGCGGCGCTGCCCCTCGTCCCGCATCCGCGTCTCTGCGGTTCTGCTGGACGGAAGAGACGCAGCTCTCTATTCAGGGACCGCGCAGCTTGTTATCTTTTTTTTGCGTCTAAGTCAAAGAAGAGGACACAAAGGTTGTTTTCCCGAGTTAATTGGCTGGGCACGCTCCTCCTCTACAGATGGGTCCGGAAGCCTCTCAATGCCATGTTCATGCTGCCCCCGTGTGGTCGACTTTAGAAAGTCTCCCTTAAAGCCTTCCATCCGAGGAAAACCAGTCTGCAAAGGGGGGTCGCAAATGGGCTTAAAGACTTCGATGGTGTTGCTTTTGTCGGAAAGACTACTGTTCGAATGTGTAGCTAGAAAGAACAGTTAATTAAGTGTTGCATAGGGAGAATGAGTGTCCTTGGTGCTGGAGCTAGCTGCTAGCTGTCCCAATAGTGTGACCAGTTTTAAAACGCTGGTTCCTTGAGGTTTCTGCTCTGGGAAGTAAGGGAGAAAATCCCTCACCTCTCTGTACTGTGAGGTCTGTGAAAGGAAATTCTAGATGTGATGCTGTGTGAGATTGTGAGGGAGCGAAGTAGAATTTGTCAGGACAAGCCTGTCCCTCGAATGCTGTCACTTTTTAGGGGCGTGAGTTCAACCACGTTTCCCAATTTCCAGAGTCCATACTCCCTTTTTTAAAGAAGTGCTGTAAATAGTACTCCAAGCACTCACTTTAAACTGGGTTCTTGTATGATGTGTTGGGTGAGAATTGCTTTAAAAAGTGTAAAATGCAGCCTAACATTAGCTTGCATAATTATTACATACTTTAGTATACACTTAGGAGCCCCTGTGGTGAAAATTTCCCCTGGTTCTAGCTTCCTCGCTAATTTTTTAGGTGAAATTGTACGAGGCAGGGGCCCAGGTCTGAGGGCATCCGTTTTCTTGTCTCTCATATATGGACAATAGCCTTGCTTTGCTTACCTCTTTGCAAATGTTATTGACGCAAGCCTTTGGGGGAGAAATTGTGAAGAGTATTCGCTGAGCATGTTATATGCTTTTCCTTTCACCCCAGTTACAAGTACTTTTTTCCTTCTAGTAACCTGTAATAAGTTAATTCACAGATCACAGATTCACTTCAAAGTAAATAAATGATCCCCATAGATTTCCGCCTCCTTTACTATAAGGTATCCTGGAGGCAGAAGCTAGAATCACCCATAGCTCCAAGGCATAGAAAGCTGAATGACTTCAGCTGGAGAATACAGTATCTGTTCCCTTGTGGCAGGCGGCAATTCGAATAAACGCTCTGCTTGAAGATCCTCGGTTTTACTCTGCCCTATCAAAATGCATTTGTGAGGAACTTGGGTTAGGAGAATGAATAATTTATGAAGAAAACTCTCCATCCTCCCTCCAACATTAGCCATAGGAGCATGTTCTGTTTTCCTTTCTTTACTGCTCCATGAAAAGAATGTTTCTGCAACAGAAAATGCAGTTCGGTTCCAGCTGGCATTTACTGAGGTCACACTGCATTGGACAGAACCTTCCTTGGGTCTCGGGTGATGACAAGCCACGCACCTGTACGCATCTCTCCCACAGCTCTTCCCTGAACACAGGATCAGCACAGCAGAAGTGGGACGTCTGTGTGCTGCTGGGTCCCTGAGAGTAGTGTGGCTTTAAGAGGATGGAAAAGACATTTACACACACTGAGAGTTTAGCTCAGGGGGGAATGAGACTGGGAGTGGATAATTGGGAACATCAGTTGCTACTCTTCAGGTTTAATACTGTTTTTCTTAAAGTGATCATATAACTACAAATCCCTCATATATTATAAAAATGACACCATGCCTATATCAAAAAGAATGACAGAGTTCCATATGTATAGAGAGCATAAGGATTTCAAGGTACTGTCCATGAAAAATAAAGTTACAGAATAATGCACATAGAGATATTTATGTGTGCATTATATATAGTAATATATGTATATGTATACATTTAGAAAATTATGAAAGTCTATATAACCATACAGTTAAATGTTATTATCTATAGAAAACATATGTAATACTTAAAAATTTTTCTTCCATATTTCCACCTTTTGGTTGGGTTTTTATACCAAACATGCATCTGTAGATGAGTTATATAATTGGAAAAATATATTTTTGTACAAGCCACCCTGACTTCTCTCTGTCTCTCTCCACATCCAATTATCACCAAGTTCTGTCAGTCTTCTCTCTTCTACGCATCTTTCTGGTAGAGAAGTAGCTTCCTGGTCTACTTTTAATTAGTCTGGAATGCAGCTTTGGCATCAACAGCATCAAAATTCCCTCTGGTTAGTCTAATGCATGACAGAGTTTGAGAAGCACTGGTTTGCGAATAAATCAGAATCTTCAGGGATGAGGCCCAGGCATTGACATTTTACTAAAGCTTCCCAGATGATACTAATGTGCCCCCCACCCTCCACCTGAATGTGAGAACCGTTGCTGTCGTTCTGCAGTAGCACATCTTAAATGTCAACGTACAAACACATCATCTGGCGAACTTGAGAAAATGTGGATTGTGGTTCAGTATTTCTGGGGCGGGACCTGAGATTTCTGCATGTCTGCATAGCGTCTGGGTGACACCCCTGCTGCTGGTGCGGGGACCACTCTGGGAGCATCAAGTAAACTAGGGTCCTGAAAGGGCCATGTAAATGGCCCACACGCATTCAAAACACTTCCCTCTGATTCACATGGGATGCTACAGCCAGAGCGATCTTCCTAAAACACATACAGTTATGTCTCTTCTCCCCTTAAAACCCAGTTTCCAGTTACTGAGGCTGGCCAGTGTGAAGTTCTGAACTTTGTATAAAGGTTTGCCAGACCCTCTAAGCTCATGCCCCTGCCTAACTCACCTGCTTTCATCCCCAGTCCATCCCTCCCCTGAACATTGCACCCACGCCTAGACGCTTGAGTTCTACTGCAGCACCCTGCTCCCTCTGGCCCCCGGGGCTTGTGCATGCTGGTTCCTCAGCTAGAACATTCTTTATCATACCCTGACAAAGTTTTGTTTGCTTTCACATGCATGTCACCTCCTCTCAGGCCTCTGCCCTGCCCCTTCTTCAGCCTGGATCAGGGACACCTTCGATATGCTTACAATGAGCCAGCTGATGGTAATTTCCTAGTCACTTGTATGTCTCACCCATGAAGGATAAGGCGCATCTTCTTCTTCAGTCTAATTTCCTAGTGCAGCATTTAACACATGCTAGGTGTTCAGTGATTACTCATTAACTAGATGAGCAGATACCATAAATATTTAGTAAATTAATAAACACGTGCCATCAATATTTGGTGAGTAATACAACTTCGGTTGAACTCAATTAGGAAAGATCATGAGCAAGAGCATGCGTAACGTGGGCTATGACTTACTAATGAGGCTTCGTACAGGAAGTGCCTCACTCGACCAAGGAAAACACAATATGAGATCGTTTGTGAGGTTCTCGGTTGCCACAGAGAATGAAACTCTCCTCTTTCTCACCTCCCATCCCACAACCCCCGCCACACGCACATACAAACACGGCTGATTAAGAATTATTTCTAGTGTTCTTTATATTCCTTGCATATGGCATAAAAAAATGAACTTTATGTCCAAAGCATCACTGCCAAGGGCAATATTAAGTAGCTATCTCCCTCTGTTTTCTTGTAGGAGTTTTAGGAGCTCAGGTTTTACATTTAAGTATTTAATCCATTTTGAGTTAATTTTGTTGGGGATATCAAGAGGGGCTCCAGTTTCATTCCTTTGCATGTGGATCCCCAGTTTTTCCAACACCATTTGTTGAACAGACTACCCTTTCCCCATTGTGTTTTCTTGGCAGAGGTTTATTTCTAGGCTTCACGTTTCATGTCATTGGTCCTGGTGTCTGTTTTTAAGCCAACACCACACTCTTTTGACTCCTATAGCCTTGTAATATAGTTTGAAATCAGGAAGTGTGATGCCCTAGCTTTGTTCTTTCTCAAGGTTGCTTGGGCAATTTTGCATCTTTTGTGGTTTTATACAAACTTTAGGATTACTTTCTCTATTTCTTTAACAAACGCCACTGGACTTCTGGTAGGAATTGCATTGAATATGTATATTACTTCGGGTTTTATGGACATTTTAACATTATTCATTCTACTAACACAGAACATGGGCTATCTTTCCATTTATTTGTATCTTCTTCAATTTTTAAATCAACATTTGATAGTTTTCAGTGTACATATCTGTCATTTCCCTGGTTAAATTTATTGCTTTTGATACTTTTTTTTTCAGATAGTTTGTTGTTAATGTATAGAAAAGTACAGGTAACAGAAGCAAAAATAAACAAGTGGGACAATATTCTTTTGAAAAACTTTTGTACAGCAAATAAAAGCAATCAACAATCTTAAAAAAGCTAACCTATAAATGGGATAAAATTTTTGCAAACCACATATTTGGTAATATCTAACATATATGAGAAACCCATATAACTCAATAACAAAGAAAGAAATAACCCAGTTAAAAATGGACAGAGGACCTGAATAGACATTTTTCCAAAAGCCTACAAATGGCCAATTGGTGGTCAACCTCATTAATTGTTAGGGGAATAAAAATCAAAACCACGGTTAGATCACCTCACGAATGTTAAAATGGCTATTATCAAAAGGACAAGCTAGCAACTGTAGAGAAAAAGAAAAAATCTTTTGTACACTGTTGGTGGGCTATAAGTTGGTATGAAAAAGAGTATGGACATTCCAAAAATAAAAATAAAAATAGAGTTACAGTATGATTCAACAGTCCTGTCTGACGTATAGCTGAAGGAAATAAAATCAGGATCTTAAAGAGATGTTTGTGCTCTCATGATCATTGTAACATTATTCACAATAGCTAAAATATGGAAACAACCTCAGTGTCAATCGATGGGTGAACGGATAAATATAATGTCACACATGCACGTGCGCGCACACACACATATACAGAGTAGAAAATTATATAACCATAAAAAAGAAGGAAATCTTGCCATTTTTGGCAACATGGATGAAGCTAAAGGGCATGATACCTAAGTGAAATAAACCGTACAGAAAAAGACACTGTATGTTCTCACTTACATGTGGAATCTAAAAAATTATAATAATAAAGTCACACTCATAGAAACAGAGAGGAGAATGGGGATTTCCAGGGGCTGGAGGTTGGGGAAGATTGGGGGTTGTGGTCAAAGAGTACTCATTTTCAGTGACAAGATGAATCAGCTTTGAGGACCTAATGTATAGCGTCAATAATACTGTACTGTGTGCTTTAACCTGGCCGAGAGCGTTGATCTTAGACCTTCTCATGCACAGGAAGAGCAACTATGTAAGGAGATGGAAGTGTTAATTAACTTACTTGTAGCAAGCATTTCACGATGCGTGCATATTTCAAATCATCCCATTGTAAACTTTATTTTTTTAATTTTAGTTTTCAATTACAGTTTACATTTAATATTATTTTGTATTAGTTTCAGGTGTACCAATAATGGTTAGACAATCCCATACTTTATAGAGCATTCCCCTCGATATTTCAAGTACCCACCTGGCACCATACATAGTTATTAAAATATTAACTCTATTCTCCATGCTGTACTTTACATCCCATGACTCTTTTGTGACTCCCTGCTAGTACTTCCTAGACCCTTCACCTTTTTCATGCAGCCCCCAAAACCCCCTCCCCTCTGGCAGCTGTCAGTCTGTTCTCTGAGACGATGAGTCTGTACACTTAAAATGTATACAGTTCTATTTGTCACTTACACCTCAATAGGGCTGGAGAAAGACCCCACACATGTAGGAGATAAGCCAAGTTCTGTAAAAGCTTTAGTTGTGTTCATTTGTTTCATATTCTACTATATTTTGGCAATCAAATATTTGAAAAAATATATAAAGTAACCTTTATGTGATTCTTTTTCTAGAGCTTAGCTTTAAGAATTGGTACATTTTTTTAATCATAATTTTTGTCACTATCATAACATTTTGAAATATGAATTATAAAACTCATTCAGAGTCCATTACATGTGCACATATACGAACCTATGTGAATGCAAATGAAATGCACATATCTGAATTGGAATAAGCTTCCAATTGGATGGATGTCCTCAGTTGGGGAAAACAATTTATCAGCTTCTTCTCCAGAAGAGCATCTTCTCCAAACTCTTCTGGCCTCTGGGCTTTGCAGATACTGATTTCTTAGCTGGAATGTCTAGGAGTGAAATAATGTCACAGTAAGATGGAGATTTTCACCCCACAGTCTAGGAAGTTGGGCTAAATATAGACTTCAGGGATCCAACTTTCTCTTTTCCTTTTTTTCTTTCTCTTCCTCCCTCACTTCTTTCCTTCCTTCCTTCCTTCTTTTCTGTCTTTTGTTTTCTTGTTCTTTCTTTCCCTTCAACTGATAGGGTGTCGATGAAGCTATAATGAGATAATTTATGTACTTCCTGACATCTATTCGACCCTCAATAAAAAGATAGCTGCTATCACAATTCTTATCTTAACAATGGCCTTATTTCTGGCCCTCCTCCATGATTCGCTTAGATAAGCTGCTCATAGAAACAACTTTATAAAGTCAACTTTGGAAGGATGTGAAGTAAGAACTCAATTATGCAAGTTCAGAAGTAGCATCAAAGCTAAGATGATGCTTGCTTCATTCAGAGCATGATGTAAGACTTAAACTTGACTCCAAAATTCTGTGATCTAGGACCTTGAGAAGAAATATCCTTTTAAGGAAAAAAAAATGAATCTTTTGGCTTTGATACAATCACAAACTTTACCCTTAAGCACCCTGTACTGAACAGAACACCCAGTTGCTTTAGGAGTATTCTTATGCAGATATGTGGGTTTGTGAAAAATAGTAGCAGGAGTGGCTATGTATCCCTTTTCAACTTCAATCTGCAGCTCATTTTGAGTCTGGAATAATATTTAGGTGTGAGCAGTCAAGGAATCCATATGTGGCTATTAGAAAAGATTTGTTGATATAAAAACAGAATCTTTTCTCTTTTAAAAATCTGGTTCTATCAGCTGTTTATAGTGACAAGAGTAGAAAGACTTGGAGAATTTGTTTTCCAAAAAGAATGACTTTTTTTTCAGAATTTTAAGAGGAAAAAAAATCTGAGGAATGGATTCATGGGGGAACATGGTATGGCAGAATGTCAATATTTCTTAGAACCAGATCAAGCTCCAAGAGCAGGGTCAAATATCTGAGGAGGAGTGTTGTGGTCTTCACTTTACACTATTCAAAAATGAGCCTCTCATTCCCTTTGAGCCCCTTTTCACAATATCAAAGGAAATTAGAAAAAGCATAGGGGCGTGGCTAGGCCTCATGAACAGGGTTCCCACAGACTGTTTGGAGACAGAAAGCAGACAAGACCAGTGGAGTGGCCGCCGCATCAGACACGTATCACAAGAGGTGAGGGCCAGCCTGTGTGGAGCAGCTCCCAGCGGCTCTTGGCTGATTCCTAAGGATCACCAGTGGGACCCGGAGGGCTAAAAGTGGCATGAGAAACCGAAGACCCATCAGTAGGACAATTGTACCAACCTGGCGGTGTTACAGAACCTCAGCCTATGCTGTTCTGGGACAGCTGTGGGGTTCGATTGCCTGCCACCAAGAAGTGTGACTCTCAACACAAAAGTTTGGTGGAAAAGGAAAGGGCTTTATTTAAAAGTTTTACAGATTCCGAATAATGGCGGGTTCCTGCTGTTAAGTCCCATTCCCTCTAAAACACCCCAAAACACATAGTCCCGCCTCCCCCTGCCAAACCAGGCCAGCTTCAGAACACGCCAATCAGAGGAACCGTCCTCCAGAGAAGCAGAAGTCCGCGGCTTAGCGTTCCTGGTCACAGTTCAGCGTTCAGGCATCTCCCACTGATCCGCAGTTGGTTAGGCAGGTCCCCATAATTCCAGCCTCATCAGCCCTGTCACCGTGTTCCCCAGCGGGTCTCCTCTTTCTTACTCCACAGGGCACCTTTGTTCACACACCTCATGACCAATCCCAGAGGGCCCCTCTACGTTCTTTCAAAAAGCATGGCCCTTCTTCATCCTTTCAAACAGCATGGTCCCCTTCCTTGCAGCTGACTCCTTTCCTTAAGACTCTCCCCTTCAGGAAAGGCTTGACAGTCCCCTTGTCGTTGATATGCAAAGTCTGGTAAACAGTATCATCAGCCCTTCTACCAGCCCTAGTAACCAGCCTGCCATAGGTATGCAAAATATCTTAAAAGCTGTATGATTTCCTTCCCCCACCCCCCAAACCATGGGCTGGGGGGACTTTGGGGAGAGTCACTCTGTTTCAGTGGCAACCACCCCTCCCCCACCATGCTCCTGAAAACTGTGGTGGAGTTAGAAAGGTACCGGGGCAGAATCTGGATGCTTGCCTTTCCGTTTTTCTCACGGTGGATCCGTGCAGGCACCGAAGTTCGGAGCTGCCATCCCTGGGAACGTGGCAGGTCTCAGTTTGTTTCCAATCAGAAACACTCACTAACACCTCATCGAGTATTTTTCATGTATCTCTGAGTCTTTGGGGAGGATGGCAGGTGCAGGGGTGCGAAGAGCAGGCACTGGTGTCACATTGCCGGGGAGAAGGTCGGCAGGACCAGGGCACTGTTCCCTAATAAAATTGAAGAGGCATTTGGGGAAAGCTAACTATTCTAGTATGAATTTCAGGACCTCAGAACAAAGGCCTGTCCAACTAGCCTAGGTCGGGGTGACCTGGCAATGCTCTTTCCCAGCAAAATCCTGCTTTTGAACTTGCCTCAAAGCCAGCCACTGCCTTTCCTCCCTCCTGCGAGACTTAGGGGTCAGCCCGCAGACCTTCCCCTGGCCCCCCACAGAAACCTCGTCAAAATTCCCACCAAGGAAGGTTGGAAGGAGACATCCCCAATAACGCAGAGGAGACCCACGGGAGCGAGCAAGTCCTTTGATTTAGATAGGCGTAATCATGAGTCTCCGGGTACATAAAGAGAATTAGATGCGCATACGGGAAAGCCCACTACAAACAGAAACACTGATCCGGAATGACGTAGAGTTCTGGGCACAGAAGGAAAGCTAATATGCCCAGGATCAAGAAGCTGGTACAGCAATAAAATAAAAATAGTATTCTCTAAAAAAGAAAATCAGAGAACCAAAAACTCAAAGTTTTAATAGATTGGAAAATGAAAAGTTTGTATTCAAAGACTGACAAGTGAAGTTGAAACATCTCTTAGAAATTAAAAGAAAAGAGAGAGAAAGACAGGGGAAATGTGAGGAATTAAAAGGAACCGAGAGGAGTAACATAGGAAGCCCAAACTCTGACTAATTAAGCTTTCAGATACAGATATCAGAATCAATGGAAAAGAAAAAATATTTAAAAGGTAAAAGAAGAGAATTTCTTAAAGGTAAAGGAAGAACACACATTTTTTTCATATTTAAAGAACGTACTAAGTGTCCAGAACAGTGAATGGGGAAAAAAAACCTACATCCAGCAACATCACTGTAAAATTTCAGAACATCAAGGGTAATACAGATCCTAGAAGCTTCAAGAAACAGTTGCTGAAAAACAGAGGCTCACACTAAAACTTCCAGGGAGATTTATAAAACATCCATTCTTTGTTAGGAAGTTATGTGAAACTGTATTGTAACAAAGAATTACATGCAGAATGTAAACAAACACACACACAAAGATGAAGGCCTGCGGGAAAGAGGGGGCCCCTACCAGCAGAGAACTGGGGAAGAGGCTCTCCGCAGCTATCCTGGAGAGCAAACTGTGTGCATTGCAGAATAAAGAGAGAGCGGCTGGAGGGAATTTTATTGTTTTAAGGAAAAAAAAAAAAACAGAAACGCAAATAGTTGAATCAGCATCGATGGTGTGATTGAGAGATTGATTTTTACAAAGTGAAGATATAATTAAGATAAATAATACAAGGGTAAAAGAAAGCAAGAATAACACCTCATAACAAAATATTACCATTGGGAAGTCAAGTAGCATGCATTAACAATTTCCAGCAATTTACGGAATACAGGAGAAGAGAGCTCCTTCCCTGGGAGACTAGTTAGTGGCTGCAGAGGCCCACGCAGCACAGCAGGGGAGGGGAGACCATGGTGTTTGTGGTTGTACACACAGCCTCCTCCTCGCCTCCCTCCCTTCTCTACGTATTGATTTTTTTCACAGTTTATATTAAATATTTATTCAGGCCAGGTAGGCATGGGGTAACAAATCAGATAATACAGAGTATTCCTCCTCCATAGGCCCAAGAACCCAGTACATATACGATCTATTAAAAAAGCAAACCCAGTCTTCCCACAGCATGCTCATCTGATGCTGTTCATTGCTTTCCCCCTTTTATGATCAATATATGGACGATTCTGGGAACACTGAACACAGAGTGACATGTGGATGCGCAAGTGTAGGTGAACCCAGAAAAGGGGGCGTGGGAGTCCAGGGGCAAAGAGAGTGAAAACCCTCATTCTGTATCCTTTGAAACCAGGAGACACTGTCGAAGCTGGTGGGACAGGAAATCGGGGTAGAGTTGCGTATCTAATGTTACAAAGACGATCATTTAAAAACTGGAAAAATAATAGAAATGTTAACCTTTGGGAAGAATGAAGGGAGAAAGCAAAGGTTTAGGGAGCTGTATCATCATATGAGAGAGTCATTAGTTGTATCATGAAATATCATTATTAAGATGTTTCTTAATATCAGGATGAAAACGATCAGGAGAGCTAAAACAAATACGAAAAGTTAAAGCAAGTGTGTCATGGCATGGCATGGTTTGATGGTGTGTGCAAAAAGGATTTTTTTTAAACTGAAGCTGTTCTGTATGTGACTTGTCACGGTGCACATATGATTCTGATAAACACTTAAAAATATTCTATAATTTGAAACTTCTGATACTGGGCATGCCTTCTTCGTATGCACTTCAGCTAATTCTGAGCCATGTTTTGCATGCTCTGCACATGACAGGGGCCAAGACCCCCTGACCTTCTCAGACCTATGCCTTGCTTAGTCATTCACTCGGAAATGCTCGGTAGATAATACTTACCTTGTGATGTGAATAGAGATCATCCTAATGACCAATGAAAGGCAATCCCTGCAATCCAAATAGTTTGACTTCCAGTTTCCATCTCTTGCCTCTCAACTGAGGTATTATGTGTTGTGGCTTCTTTATGCCCAGAGAAATCCCAAGGTTCAGAGGCTATTCAGATATGACTAAAAATATAAAAAGACACTATGCTATTTGTTTAAAAGAACAACAACAAGGAAAACAAACACATAAAACCTGTTCCAGTTGAATAGTTAGTTTTCCAATAAGAAATAAAATAGATTATCACATCAAATGTTTCTTTCTGCTCTGAGAGGCACATAGTCCCACCATCCCGGAAGGTGCTAAGTACACAGAATGTTTCTACTTGCTAAGTGAATGAGTTTTTTTTTCTGTGGCAGTCTGGCAAAATGTAAAACAGAAAAACTGTTATTCCATTTTTGGTACTTTACAAAAAGTAACATACCTCATTAACACTTAAACTTCTAAAACTGGGATTAATAACCAATAAAACAAACATGCAGGAATGAGCTTCTATTTCTGCTGACTTTGTGTTCTAAAGTCTTGGCTTCTGTCGTTTCTTCTTTATTCATTAAACAGCTTCTTACCTATGCTTGTATAAAGGAAGAACAGAATTTCCAACTAATACTCAATATAATTGGAAATGTTACCAAAATAATAGGTTTGGTATTTACAGTTAATATGATTCATGATCATAAGCTTCAGCGTAATGAAAGTCTCATTACCTGCTTTCCTTGACAATCTGCTGAGTCCATGAAGAAACTTATATTGGTCCTAATTTTAATTTCAACCTTATAAATGCTCAGTGACTCCGGTCAGTAGTAATCCAAGTGATTTGTCAAACTGGTATTATTTTGTCCTCATGAATCTAGTCAAAAGGAAATCAAGAAAGTGGAAAATAATGTATTTAAAAATTTTATAAAAATCTTAGCTTCCTTTCAGTTGCATGAATAGACCTTTGAATCTTTATTCTAAAAAATAATAAAAAATGAGAGGAATCAAGTTAGATAACATTTTGTTATTATTGTCATATTTTTATTACCATGTATTTGGTCCCTGAATTATCATTATTAAAAACAATTTGGGGGATCAAACTTGAAATAAATCTGCTAAAATCTGTGAGATTTCATCTTTACTTCCTTCCTTTAGTCCCTCCCTGCCTCCCTCCCTCCCTTCCATCCATCCTTCCCTTTGTTCTTTCCAGGCTGGCAACTAGATTATTCAAGCCTGCTTGTTGAGAATATATTAATGAATTTAAATACTCAGTGCTGAGACTTTTAGGACACACCTTAGATTTCTTCTCCTTTTCCATCACCACCATCACTCCCCATCTTTAAAAAAAATCACTAAGAATCTACTTCCTGAGATACCCACTTTCTTTCCTCTGTTCAGTTTTCTCATTCAGAATCATGTCGGCAAGCTGGCTAGATCCTTTTCTAGCAAAACCAAAACAAAACAAAACAAAAACTGTTTTGCAAAATTCCCCAAAATCAGAAATAGCCAAAGCCGTGTTGACTTTGGCATTTAGACTGTGTCATTTTCACAACTTGAGAGTAATATAATTGGTGAAAAGATGTCAACAGACTAAGTTTAAGAATAAAAAAATGTTTCTTAAGTGGCAAACGATGCTGATTTGCATGTTCCCAAAGGGAGGTCCCTACTTTCTGTGTCCATCAAATTCCCTACAGAGAAATAAGGTGATTGATGAAAGTACTCACCTAAGTAGAAGGTTGCCTTGACAGGTGTGCCAGAACTTTGCCTTTGTCACTTACATTGCCTTCTGTACCAGCCCACCTCCATCGACCCTTGTCTACGTGTTCTGGACACACGGCTGTCTTCTCATTGGGTGCAAATGCTTAGTCTGTAGCAACCCAGCACACTTTGGAGGATTCCCTGGAGACCACTTCCTTGCGAATAACATTCTTACCAGGTCCAAGTTTCAGAGTCAGAGGTTTAGTCACATATACAAGTTTATTTTGGTATTTATATTAGTTACACATAGAGTCATATGTTGCTTAGCAAGGGGATCTGTTCTGAGAAATGCATCGTTAGGTGATTTTGTCATTGTGTGAGCATTGTAGAGTGAATTTATACAAACCTGGAGGGTATAGCCTACTATACACCTAGGCTTGATGGTATAGCCTATTACTTCTAAGCTGCAAACGTGTAGGGCATGTTACTGAACACTAGGCAACTGTAACACAATAGTATTTATATATCTAAACATAACTAAGCATAGAAAAGGTACAGCAAGAATGCAGTATAAAAGAGTAAAAAATGGTACACCTATTTAGAGCACTTACTATGAATGGAGCTGGCAGGACTGGAAGTTGCCCTGGGTGAGGCAGAGAGTGTGAAGACCTATGACATCATGGGACAGCACTCTGGTCTTTATAAACACTGTCCCACCCCACCCCACCCCGCTAGGGTCAGAAATAGAACACAGAAGCTAGCAATGCTGCTCCATTATCAGGGATGTGGGCTGGACCGAGTGGAAATATTGAAAAGAAACTGGCTGAGTGAAGCATAGGTCACCATTACAGCGACAGTCAGGGAGGACTGAAAGGTGGCCTGAGGGTCTGTCAGAATCAGAAATCAAATGGAGACACAAAGGGACACAGGGGACTGTCATGGCAATGTGGATTTGTCTGTTGCTTGTTGGGGCAGTGGTCAGACTAAGGAACGTTGTGGTAGGCATTTACAAAACAGGGTTTTTGGTGTGGAGAGGGTGCAGAACTGAGGACTCAACGTCCTGACTTTGGAAATTTGGTTTTGGTTCTATTGGCCCTTTCTGGCACAAAGGGCTCTCTCTGGCCCTGAGCTGATGGAAGAACTAAAACGCTTTACACCATTACAAGTAGTAAGGGCCACTGAAGTGTAACGTAGCTCCTATGGACCCAAGTCCTGGCCCAGGACCTAGGTCCTCAACCAGGAACGTGGAGCACTGTGCTCTGAGGACCCTGAGCTGGGCCAGGGAGGCTGCGGTGTCCTCTGAATGTGTAGCACAGGGGACGGCTCCTTGCGGCTGAGCCAGGCCAGTGGCCGGCTGATCGGGATGTAACCTGTGCCCTCAGAATTGAGGTGCTGTGAGAGGGAATCTATATCCAAGCCCCACAAACAGTGCTCCCTTCAGAAAAAAAAAAAAAAAAAATTCCTCCTGAGCCACAGATCCTTCCATTTCTTACCGGAAATTCATCTCCATCATAATCTTAAGGGACCACCGTCTTAAATGTGGTCTGTCTTTGACCAAAATGTCATTACGAGATGCATGATTGCACATGTGCAAACACACACACACATATGTAGAGAGAGAGAGCACTGTATAGACTTATAATTTAGTTGTTTACCTAGGTATAGATATTAATTTATAGATCAGGTACAGGTACTCTCACTGGCTAATACAGCTAAGTATACTATACATACAGAGCAAGGACCATTATTAATGACCATGGCTATCAGAGTCTTACTGATAATGTGAGGTTTGGATATCTGACTTTTCTCAGATTTTGAACTGATTGTTTAGTTTACTAATAAATAATTTGTAATAAGAATAGGAGGAATAACAGGGTTTATTTTGTCTGTTTGTATTTATATTTTGATCTGTAATTTTTAGTAATATTTTCAATCAATGACATCATTAAAGGAAATGTTTTCAAGTTACTGCTCTACTTTATGAGAGTTAGAGTTGCAAATATCACTATTCTTTTCCAATAGTTGCCTTCCTCTACTTCCAGATATGTTGGAGGATTTATTTGTTCCTTTGTGGTTAGATGTAACCCTATGACTATTTCTGGTCAGTGTGATTGGGCAAAAGTGATAGGTGTTGCTTCTGGAGCATGGGATTTAAATGTCAGTGTGAAATCTCCTTTTCTCTCTGTTCATTTTTATGACTGGAGACTTTCCAAATTGGAAAGTATAAACAGAAGTTAGAACGATTTTATTTCTACTGTCCAAAAGCTAATCTTGTCAGTCATCGTCGTCGTCGTCGTCGTCGGCAGCCGTCCGTCTCGAGAGACGATGGCGTAGCTTCCTGAGAGTCTATCTGCACCGCCGAGAATGGCTGTGCAGTCCGACTCGGGAGCGACAATCCCTGCCACACTTGTTACAGGTGAAGGCAGATGGCTGTTGTTGCTGCTGCTGACGCTGCTTCCGCCTCGATCTTTTCTGGACCGCCTCCTCGTTGCGCGCAGCCTCCGCGCGTGACGTACCTTGCCTGACCGCGAGCCTCCAGGCTAGGCGGTCGTCTGCTTGAACTTCCCATGTGTTGAGATTGATGGAGCATTGTGTCATGTCCTTTTTGCAGATGTCTTTGAACCGCAGTTTTGGGCGCCCTGTCATCCTCTTGCCTTCTGCTAGCTCGCCGTAGAGGAGGTCTTTGGGGATACGGCCTGCATCCATTCTTTTGACATGGCCGAGCCACCTGAGGTGTCTCTCACTAAGAACTGCATGCAAACTGCTCATGTTGGCTCGCTTCAGCACCTCGGTGTTGGGGACCTTATCCTGCCAGGCGACATGCAGGACGCGTCGCAGGCACCTCATGTGGAAGCTGTTGAGTTTCCTTTCGTGCCTTGCGTAGGTGGTCCACGTCTCGCTGCCATAGAGGAGAGTGCTGAGTACGCAGTCTTGGTAGATGCGCAGTCTGGTTTTCTCAGTGAGGCTGGAATTGTTCCACGCTCGCCGGTTCAGTCTGGCCATAACTGTGGCTGCCCTGGCGATTCTCCGGTTGACCTCCAAGTCGACTGACAGAGAGCTCGAGATGGTGGACCCGAGGTAAGTACCTTATGGTAATTTAATCTTCAGGAAAATTATGGAATTATAAATGATTGTATTTCCTGGGGAAAACAGTAGAAGGCACTGAGTTCTGCATCCTACTTACTTACCATGGGCCAAACTCCCATAAATGAGTGCTAACTCTTATGGGAGTTGAAGATTTTAAATTTATTTATTTATTCTTTGTAACAAACCAAGTAAAGTCATCAACAAAATAAAAAGACAGCACAGAACGGGAGAACATATTTGCTAATACATCTGATAAAGGGTTAATATCCAAAATTTATAAAGTATTTACAAAACTCAACAGCAAAAAACATCAAACAACCTAATTAAAAAATGGACAAAGGATCTGAATAAACATGTCTCCAAAGAGGACATACAGATGACCAACAGACATTTTAAAGGATGCTCAATGTCACTAATCATCAGAGAAATGTAAATTAAAACCACAATGAGATACCATCTCACACCTGTCAGTAAAATTATCATGGATAAATCAACAAACAGGTGCTGGTGAGGATGTTGGGGAAGGGGGACACTTTTGTACTGTTGGTGGGAATGCAGACTGGTACAGCCACTGTGGAAAGCAGTATGGAGATACCTCAAAAAATTAAAAATGGACCTGCCTTTTGACCCAGCAATTGCAATTCTGAGAATATATCTGAAGGAACCCAAAACACTAGTTCAAAAGAAAATAAGCACCCCTGTCTTCATTGCAGCGTTATTTACAATTGCCACGATATGGAAACAGCCCAAGCGTCTATCAGTAAATGAATGAATAAAGCAACCCTGGTACATTTACACGATGGAATACTACTCAGCCATAAAAAAGAAGAAAAATTTACCCTTTGTGACAGTATGGATGGACCTGGAGAACATTATTCGAAGTGAAATAAGCCAGTCAGAGAAAGACAAATGCGACATGATTTCACTCACATGTTAAATCTAACGAACAGACTGAACTAACAAGCAGAACAGAGACAGACTCACAGATGGAGAGTGGATTACAGCCAGTGGAATACTACACAGCAGTAAAAAAGAAGGAACTCTTAACCTTTTGTGACAGCATGAATGGAACTGGAGTCTATTATGCTAAGTGAAATAAGCCAGTTGGTGAAAGACAAATATCATATGATCTCACCAATAAGTGAAATCTGATGAACAAAATAAACTAATGAGCAAAATAGAACCAGAGGCATAGAAACATGAAATAGAATGACAGCTAAAAAGGAGAGTGAGGGAGGGGACTAACTGAAAAAGGTGAAGGGATTACTCAAAGAACATATTTGAAGGACCAATGGGCATAGACAATGATGTGGAGATTGACTATGGGAGTGGAGGTGGGCTGGATGGAGGGGGGCAAAGGGGGAAAAATTGGGACAACTGTAATAGCACAAACAATAAAATATTTACTAAAATAGAAGAAATGAATAAAAACATGAGAAATTAATGAAATAAGAGAAATATACAAAAGTAATGTAAAAAATTATTTCTTCAAAGTAATGAATGAAAGAATAAAACCTTGGTAATAATCTATAAAAGAAAGAAAGCACAAATAAATAATATTTGGATGAATGAAGGGGCTTGATCACAAATATAATCAATGTTTAAAAGATAAAAAAATACAACTATTTATTTTGGATTATGGGTTTTTTATCTTCCTTATTTCCTTATTAAAGCTCAAAATCCCATAAAATAGCTAACTGGAACAAACCGTAATTATCTAATCTCTTAGGCAGAATCAAGAACATTCTTTCAGAATAAGGCCTTTAAAACTGGTACCAAAGGTACGGGAAATGCAATGGGGAATGCTTGGGAACTGGGAAAATGAAGAGAATACACACACACACACACACACACACACACACACATATATTTATCACAATCTACATTTGCACTAAACCTCTATGTTACTAATTTCTTTGCTCTGGATTTTGCTCAAATACTACCCTTTCCTGCCAATGCTGTCTTCAAGGTCACCGTTGACTTTCTAATTGCCCATCCAATGGCCTATTTTCTGTTTGACTTCTGTGCAGCACTCACCACTTCCTCCCCCTTCTTTCTCTCCTCCTCTTCAAGAATACCTGTCTTCTCCTGAATTTCAAAATACCACCATTTATGCGTATTTAACACGTTGTGTGTGGGTGGCGAGAATTCTCGTCATTTCTAAAAGGCATTTAAATTCCCCGGTACGCAACGTGTTAACATGTTCTATTACTATCCTTTTAACTACTTGCCTCCTCTGATGCGTTTAACCTCCTTTGAAGAGGTAATGACATTCTCTCAGTCTTCTGAGGCAGACTTTCTTGTCTTTCTCAACAAATCTTAATCCATCACTCACCACCTCTTCTTACTTCAAAACTAATTCCCATATTGGTCTTTCCTACTGCCATTGCTTCTACCTTCACTCCAGTGTCATGAACTAATAATGCCTTTTTCAAGCTGTCTCTTTGAGCATTTCCTGTATGTTTAACGGTCCTGAGCAAAAACAGGACAAAAGCTCAATTTCCCAATGGTTTCTTTTCCTTCTCAGAATTGCTTCAGGGTCTTCTCTCCACTGTCTACTTTCCCTTCCCAGGGGATGCCATCTTGTTTGATGTCAAGTCTTGACTTAGCCTCATTTCTCTCTTCTGTTGTGAGGAAGAGTTTCCTATTTTGCCACCATGGGTTTGACTAAATGGAGCAGCTTCCAAGCCAAGGGCTGATAGGAACACTTCCTTTCTCCATTGTATTTTCTTGTTTACCAGCTCTTTGGAATGATAATATTTCTGTCACCTACAACATCCTCGGAATTTCATATTTAGTAACGCCTTTCTTCTCTCAGGAGAAGTAACGGCCAGGGTGTTTCCACTTAGCTACAAGTGTCCATCTGGGTCACCTTCTCCACTTCCCTTACCTTTTGCTGTTCTGCTCAGGACCGTCCCCACTATTGTTCAAACTCACCAAGCACCAGCCACCAGGAACCTTTGAACTGGCTGGTTTTTTTTACCTGGACTGCTCCTTCTTCAGTTGTGTACAGGAGTCATTCCTCTTCTCTGGAGTCTTTTCATCAAGTATCTCTTTCATGTTGAGTCCTACGCTGATCACCCGGACTACTGCTCTGTGCCTATTGTTTTAAAATATAGCGTGTTGATTAAAAAATTGAGGTACAGTAAAGTCAACAGACCAGAAAACAATTGCCATTGAAACTGTGGTTCATTACTCACAGTTTTCAAGAGGAGGGGCAATGCCACATCAAGAGGTAGGGAGGGGCATGTAGGGCAGCACCAGGATCAGTTACAAGGCAGAGGGAGGTGGGCACCGAGCAAGAGCCTTTATTATGATTTCCAAGGGAAGAAATGGGTGAGGCGAGGCAAGCAGGTTTAGGATTGGCTGGTTTGAGTAATTTCAGCAGGCCAGAGGGCATAGAGGCTGTCCCTACTTGTCTGGCACCTGATTGGGTGATTAGGGTAGGTGGATAGCTGTCCAGAGTGTGAGCGCCCAATAAGAAACATGGTTAAGAGTGTGGACTATGGATTGGTTGATTTTCTATCTGAAAAGCATGTCCTTGGGAAGAGTAACCCAAAGAGGTATTGAGAGCAATGAGGGAGGTCGGAGGCCAAGGCAAAGTGCCTTGGACATACTATTGCACTGCCTAGAATAGGATGTGCCCAGCATGTGTATGTAGGGCAGATGTTATAGTATTACACTTACAGACACTAGTAACATGGTTACTACATCTATACTCCTAATTTTTTGTATTCTAGTTTTTATTCATAGTTTTGTATTACCTTCTAACATACAATATGACTTACTTATTATGTTTATTGTTTATTACATATCTTCTTTAGACTATCTTCTTTATGGGATAAGAGATCTTTTGTTTCCATTTAATTAACTGATATCCCCTCATTCTAGAGTAATACCTAGCATGTATATGTTCTCAGTAACTCTTTGTAGAGTAAACACCTTGATCTCTACAATCTGTAAACTGTTGACATTATGACCCATGTGCCAATCAAGATTTTGAGATGCTATACTCTGGTTGAAGATCTCTCTGGATTCTGATTTTTCTTGGGGATGAAATAGGTAGTCTGAAACAAAACCTAACAGCTTGAGAGATCTTACTTAGTCTTAGCCTATTTAATTTTCAATTTGTTTTTATGTTGAAGACAATCTGTACAGAGTATATGAAAGAATATATTTAGTATTCCAAACTCAAGGACTCACGAGCAGCCTTCTTTGTTATTGGATACTAGTGCTTCTTAACCTGTCATCTTCAGGTTATTGTGGATTCAAATCCAGAAGTGGTATATCTGTGCACCGATGTATCATATGTAATGTGTGTGTCACACCTGGGAGGGGAAGAGGAGGAGACGCGTATGTACACACTTCTGCCAGCATGTCAGGAAACAGAAAGCTCAAGATGTTATTCATGGTAGGCTTTTCTGTCTTTTTTTCCCTAGTAAATCTTAATGTCTATTTACATATTTTGAGGTTACCATGGAAACTATTAAAAAACTCCAAAGCATTGTAGTTTTGTATTCTCTACTTAGTGCCCTTAATAAAGGGGTCTTGGAGATACTTAACTTCCTAGTCTTTGTTTCTACTTGCACACCATGTGTACCTTAATTTACACAATGAAAAAACAGACTGTTGTTGCTGATGTAGTTGTTGATACTCCATGCTGACTTGTCTTTGTCACTCACAAACTTAGTGCTGAGTTTGGATTTTCAAGGAAAACATAAAATTTGATATTTCATTAACACTACTATGTCTCCCTCTTTGGAAAAGTTTTCTGAATTTAACCATATTTTTTATTTTATGTTTTAAAAAAGCTTTCAATTCTATAATAAAATAAGAATATTTGAACTATCTCATGATACTTATGAAAAATGTCAAAACATAGATATCAGTCTATTGAAGAGTGTTCCCTCTCCCTTTTTTTTTAACTACCCGCCTTATTTAAAAAATGAGAACTGCATACAGAGACAAATTATGAAAA
Source organism: Furipterus horrens (assembly GCF_987537825.1). Classification (NCBI taxonomy): domain Eukaryota; kingdom Metazoa; phylum Chordata; class Mammalia; order Chiroptera; family Furipteridae; genus Furipterus; species Furipterus horrens. The sequence goes on along the minus strand of NW_028327172.1, from coordinate 208,518,987 downwards.
CCTACTTGGTATGTCTGGAACTAGAAACTTTGTCTTTTGTTGTTAAAATATACTACAAATATGGGGTGTCTGGAGAATTGAAGTCCATTTTGGTTTTTCACTGCCATGCATGATATGTTGAGATAGCATTGCCGATTGAACCACTCTCCATCCTGTTGATGTTTGCACGTTACGCCTCTGGCAAGGCGTGATCCTGAAAGATAAAAAATTATACTAGATGGTGGCAATTTTGTTTTCTGAGCAATGGTCGCTTAGTTAAAACCACAAGGCTATGCATAGTTTCCCCTTATTCACTTTGCTATTTTCAGTTTCTCATTTGTGCTACAAGTTATTTCTGGCTTGAAAATGAAGCCAGGTTTTCTATCACCCCCAAATATTTATCCGGTTATCTTTAAATCTTTTTCATTACCAAAGGCAAACTAAACACAAGATAATAAAAAGCAGGATTGTGTGGGTTGAAAAAGCAAATTCTGAAGACCGTAGGAAACTATGTCAAACATTGTCTTGCCTCATCAAGAAATTAGACATACATGCGATGGAAAGCAATTTTGGATTCTGGTTCTCAAATGCGTTTCATCTGGTATTCTGTTTTAGAACTTATTACTTAATAGGCAGAATATGTGATATTTAGTGAAAACTTCCCTGAACATCCAGTTTTACCCAACTAAAGTCAGAAAACCTTCCAAGATAAGCAACTGATAAAGTTTAACTGTCTAAATTTATTTCATATGTAGAATGGACAGATGGGATACCAGCATACATCTGGTGGTTGGAAATTAAGCAAATACATTCGTTGGCCTAAACTTGTGCTAAAATTCTTCACCCTCTGGCTCAGATTTCAACTTGTCAAAGAAATCTTTCCAAATCGCATTCCAATTTAAATTAATATTTCTACCTCAACTGTGACTGGCTTCCAAAATACCTTATTCGTATCTGTACTTTTGTGCTGATTACAGTTGATTTATTTGTGCACACATGTTACTCCCATTTGATACCAATTTAATTCAACAGAGAGTACTGAATGCCAACCACGTGCTAGCCACACTGCTGGACATCAGTATTGTGAAACTTTGAGACGTTAGTGGCTTGGTCTTGTTCAGTGGTGCACCCCTCATTGTTCCTCGCATCCTGAAACATTAGTGTTTGCTGACTTTGATGAGCTTAGAGCCTTCATCTTTAAAGGATGATACTGGTGCACCTGTTTCTTGAATAATGCAAGTGAGCAAACCTACTGTCAAAAACCAAACAGATGAACCAATTAAAAGAGAATGGACTAAGACTCAAACACCAGGGATAAAGCAAGTATAGGAACAGCAAAACGGAGCAAGGGGCTTTTAGGAGAAAAGATGGAGCTGTGGAAGCAACAGTAGTATTAATAGAAACAACTGCCACCACCTTTATTCAGTTAGGGACTGTGCTATGTGCTTCCTATGAATTAACTCATTTAACCCTACCAACAATATTCTAGGTGGGCATTATTATTGCTATTACCCTTTTACAGATGAGGAAACTTGTAGGTGCTATTGTGAATTGCCTACCTAAATTTCGTTTCCTTTTCTATCCATACCCTGATCCAGCTCAGGTATTCACCCTTCCCCAACACATACCAGATACTTCTCTGGAAACAGATGCTATCCCCAGATCTAGGTGAAACCCCAGTTGGTGGAATGGCAACTCCATCCCTTGCCAATGATTTATTCAGGAGCTCCGGCCTAAGCTGTTTAGTTTATAACACCGTCTGGTCACAGGAACTAGTTCAGGAATAGGCGTGTGACCCAATTCAGATGAAAGGTTTGCTGGCGAAGGAAGATTCTTCAGTCTGTAAAGATCTTTCATTTCCTTTCAATTTAATAGTGAACAGATACAAAGTCAGAAACTGCTACAGACATGTTGCCACCATGACGCAATTAGTGAGGACTTCTGGTTTGATGAGCTAATGCATTTATTCTATTTAAGTATCAACCTGGGCCAAATTCTTGTTCTCATTGTTGCTGCTGAAAGCATTCTAGTTGACACAAACCTGAGGCATGAAAGAGGTCAATGATTTTTCTAAAGTCATATACCTCGTAAATTAAAAACAAAACAAAACAAAAACAGCTTTAAAGTTAGGTCCATTTGCCCTGGCTGGTGTGTCTTGGTTGAGCTTCATCCCGGAAACAGGAAGGTCCCTGGTTGGATTCCTGGTCAGGGCACATGCCGGGGTTGTGGGTTAGGTGCCTTGTTTGGGTGCCTATGGAAGACAACCAATCAATGTTTCCCTCTCACGTAGACATTTTTCTCCCTCTCTTTCTCCTTCCCTTTCCTTCTCTCTCTCAAAACAAAAAAATAATAATAATAAAATAAATTCAGGTCCATTTGACCAAAAATCTGTTTTCTAAATGCTTCTGCATCACCTCCCTGTAGCAGCCTGGGGAAATTCTACATTAGTCTTCAGAGAGTGCCACTGTACCTTGGTGAGCTAGTCTGGACTTCATTAATCGTTTCAGTTTCTGTCACTAGTACAGACAACTTCTCTCCGATGTTCAGATTCTTTCACTGGGGCTCTTTTATTTTCCCATGTCTTTAGCCAGTTTCTTTCTGCCACTTCCAGCAACCATAGCTGCTTTCCTAAACCCCTGGTTAATGAGTGCAAGGCTGCTTCAACTCAGGCGGCTCTCTCAGGATATGCAGTAATACACCCATCTGTGAATGTGTCTCTGTTCAGACATTTCTGTGGTCACATAATGCAAGTGAGCAAACCTCGTGCCAAAAACCACATAGATGAGCCGATTAAAAGAGAGTGGACTAAGACTCAAACACCAGGGCTAAAGACTCAGTAGCTCAGCCTCCTAAGAGTTGCTGTAGCAGTCGTGATTCGGGTAAGCGTTCATTCTTTCTTGAGACATTGTGATTTGGGCTGATGCCCTTCTTTTCTTAGTTCTAAACATGCCAGATTCCATAATATTTCTTCTCTTTCCAACCCAGCGCTAGGATTCTATGCCTTGTAATTGAAGGGACACTTGTCTGGGGCCATATATTTATTAAGGTCAAAGATGACCCCCGTATACCATTAACTATCATATAAGGCACCGTGTGAGTAAAAAGCTATAACTGATGTCTAAAAAAATTCAGTTGGTATAAAAAGTAGATTAATCCAAATCTTATTGGCAAAAAGAAGAAAAGACTAGAAAAAGAAATTAGTACAATGGATGAGACTATCCTATCCTGTTTTAAATGAGCTTTTAAGTACCCACAATGGTTATGTTCTCCCTGTGACATGACTCTTAATTCCATGTCCTAAAGGTTTGTGCTGGCTTCTCTTAAGAGCTGGAGTTTTTGCTTGGTGAATTTGAAAAATGGAGACACAAATAGCTAGCATATTGAATTGTCCAAGGACATAACGAAGTTACCTTGGCAGATGAATCAAATGATAGCTCTTAAGCAAAAATCAGGAAAATAATCCATTGTTTACACAGTATTGCCAAGAGTCATATCATTTAAAATTTCAAAGGAGAAACTAACTGCCTAGAAACCTTGATAAATGTATGTTGACATCTCCCCAAAAAGAATGGCCATTCAATTACTTCCATACTATATCAACTGAATCAGGAGATGAAAAGCATATGGTTGGAAAGTGACCCCAAGTTCATGTGGCCTTTGACTGTTTCTAAAATATTTGATATTAATGTCATTTTTGAGTTCATCTCAAAATATTTCTTTTCAAAGAAGAAATCTGCCAGGGGAAAATTGGTCCAAGTTAGGAGTCAGTTCAAATCAAATATACAAATTCATTCATTCATTCATTCAATCATAAACCCTGAAAATATTTATTGGGCACTCACTTTACTATAGACTCTGTGTCAACCTCCAAGTCTACCAAATGCAGGGGAAAGGGTGTTTGTTAAGAAACTCACAGCGTCGTTGGGTATGGGGGAGGAAGTTAGCACCTTACAAACACCCGTCAGACTCATGGCGACTAACATGTGCCTCCCAGAGGCTGGGAAGATGGTGCTGGGGCGAGGAGGGTGAGCTAAATGCGCCAGGAAAGAAGACAACACGAAAATGACACATGGACAGAGACACACAGAAAGAGCCTGTCTTCACCATACTGAGAAAAAGAGAACAGCTGGTAGCAGAGAAGAGAGAGGTGTGGAGGCGTGGTATTGGCTAGGTGGGCCCTAGAGGAAGGGGCAGCAGGAGAGGCTGGGAAGGTTAATGAAGCCAGATCATAAAGCGCCATGGGTTCTGACATTTTGATTCTATACTCTGAGTCACACTGAAAGACTTTATTTATTTATTTTTTCTATTATATTTTTTTGTTTTTTAATTACAGTTGTCCCCCTTTTTCCCCCCATTCCGCCCCCCACCCAGCCCACCTCTTCTCCCACAATCATATCCCTCCCCGTTGTCCATGTCTATGAGTCATTTTATTTTAATGAATGATTCTTTAGAGAATTTACGTGGCAGTAGATGAGAGGAAGGGGAGGAGAGAAGACTACATATTCGTGACAGAGTGAGCATGTGATTTTGTCTGACTATATATCTTCTTCAGGTAAAATAGTCCATTTCTAAAGAACCATCTCTCTCATATTTTTTTATGTACGTGGTCCAGGTGGGAATGACATCACCCTCTGGATCTGGGGGAGAGCTTGAGACCCAGGCCTGGCCAACACCACACAGTCTGTGCAAGTTATAGCAAATCTTTTAATCACTGGGTCACAGTGTTCTCCACCGAGAAAGGGGAATATACTTTCCCATTCCATGTGATTTGTTTTGAAGATAAAAGTTGATAATTAAAATAGAACAGTGGAGTAATAGGTACATAGTGGATCTTTCATAGATATTAGTTGAATTTAATTCCCTTATAGTCACCAAGAGGCACAAATGAAATGATGTATATGAAATGCCTTAATACAGAGTTTTTCAAATGTTAATTTTATTTTTTCTGAGTAGGATTAGTTTCAAGGGAAGAAGAATAAGAAGGGAGTGCAGAAATTTTTGAATCAGTTTCAACTTTTTGATTAGTATATTCATTTATACTTTAATCCATTCCAAATATGAAACTGCATCATTTATAGATAAAGAAATCAAAGCCCCGAGGGAAGATGGTCTTAAATAAACAAGGTTTGCTCTTCAGAGGACAGTGTAACAGCTCCGCTTAGTCCAGACCACTGCTTTTTCTCTTATACTTTCTCATTTTAGATAAAATTATTATGGTGAAGTATTTAAAGAAAATAATCTGAGTCTACCATTACAAAAACAATCAAAGCTAGGGTTTACTTTTATTATTTTCTGATTGTGAACATTTGAAATGTGTGTGGATCACGTATGATGTGAGGCACAGAGAGGCTAACACACTGGCCTAAGTTTACATAGCTATTTACTGGTAAATCTCAGATTTGATTCCAAGCGGTCTGATCCCAGACACCTTCACTTCTAATCTAAAGGGGACAAAATGGCACCGACCTGTGAAAACCAGCTAGATGTTGATTCTAAGATAATTCTGGGGATAAGTTCAAGAGTTTCACCCAGAGGTTTCCCTGACAATCCTTAAGCAGCCCTCTGAAAGCACCAGGCCTCTACTTGGGACTCCTTAGTAATGTTTGAGCCAATAAAGGCATAGGCAGAGTGATTTGGCTTGATTTTCTACCAAAGGTCACAGGTGACCTTGAACTGAAGTGAGCATCACTATGGAGTGATTTGCTCTTCAGACACAAAGCTCAAAGCCCGCCTCCTCATTCTTTTCCTTGACTCCTCTGCTTGCTCCCCAATCTAACCTCAAGTGTTGGGGATGTGACCGAGAAAAAGCAAAGCAAAAAGCATTGGTAGGTGTTCGGCTAACCTAAGAATTGTTCTTGAATATAATGAAGTAATACTGTAGGATATGAAAATATGGGGATTTGAAATTTGGGGGTGAGCACCAACTTCCTTCCCTTTTGTGTTGGAGGGCAGGAGGGGGACAGCTGAATCTCCTGTCTCTGTCATTCACCAAAATCTCTTCACTCCATTTGAAAGGAGCAAATTGATCTTAAGGAGTCATAGAGGACCCAGGGTTTCAAGGCATGTCTTTTGAATGGAGGCTAGTAAGTCCTCTGGACAGTCCAGATCAACAAGCTTTTCTGAGAGATCATCTCTAGAGCAGTGACCTAAGAAATGCATGGAGAAGTCTGTATTCAACAGGAGACCATATCCTATCCATTTAATTTAAAACCAAAGGATCACACCAATCCCTGCAATGCAACGGAAATTCGGCCTCTGACGTTGTAACACACCGTACTCCTAACAATTTGACAATAAAAATACATGTGTGCGAGTCTTGCAAGAATCATTTTTGTGTCCACTATCTGTTCATTTTAAATATCTTTTATATGCCCTTGGTAAATAAGGAATGTTCTCTGCGTCTCTGACGGCTGTTTTGTCTCCTCCGCTTTCTCGGACAAGTGGGCAGAAATCATTTGTTGAATAGCCTGCGATAAAAGCTGTCGGGAGTGGCCGAGAATGCCTTTCTTGCTGACTTTATGTAGCTGCGGAAGAAATTAGATATGCATGTCATACTGCGGGCATCTGGTTTTGAGACTTAACGGGTACTTTTGAAACAATACTAATTTTCTAATTAGAGACTACGTAGACCATGGAGCTCCTTGTGAATGAAAAGCAGGCCTGGGTTGCCTTTTTTAGATGAATCCCATGAAGCAGCATTAACAGTACCCAGGGTGAAGGAAAGGGAATGCCCGCTGTAGTCCTTTACGGACTTTTAGAGCCAAAATTTAAAGGTCATTTAACCAAATTCCTCAGTGAGTCCCCTAATGTTGACGCCAACACAGTCTTCGGGCCCCTCGCCACTAGGGCTGGGCCTGGATTTGTACGTAGTCCTCCATTTGGAGCTGATGCCAACGTTCCACTTCACATCTATGTTCATCGATTTCCTGTAATGGCACCACGTTTCTCAGATGTTTTTGTTCTGCAGCGGCAGTGGGATTGCTTTTCTAGCTCATCGTTGTCATGTCAGATTGTTTTTTTATTTCAGTAACTTCCTTCTAACTTTACTAAATGGGTCTACCGCTGGAGAGAGAGTGCAAAATTTACTTTAATTCCATTTGTATTTTTTTGATTGGCTGAGAGACTGGGATATTATATTGTAAAAAGGTGAAAAAATATGTCAGAATAATCAGGCTTTGTATGTGTCTCTAAATCATCCCAGGGCTAAAAGGTCACATGAATTATCTAAGCCTCCACCAATAACATTTTATAGTGAGAAAATTTAGACCCAGGTGATTTATACTGGGAGCCACAAATTCAGATATTTACATGATATAGGCAGGGAGCCTCGCATAATACAATAGGACTAAACTACTCACAGTTCAACCAACCTTAGCCAATGTCACATCCCATTTGAAAACCTTGAGTAATCTAATCGTTAGGCTACCATTGGGAGGCAGTGCACCCAAAAGGCTTCCTAAAATTGACTCTGATTTACATCCAGTGTTTGATACATTAGCTGCCCCTTCCACTGCGTTATATAGCTTTGCCCATTTTCTAACTTATCCGGCTGCTCTGTAATCTGTGTTGGTGAGAACAAAATTAAAATTGAAAAGTTTTTGTTGGGTACGGCAGTCAGGCAATAATAAAAGTATTTGGAGAGTTTTTTAAAAAAGATTTCATCTCAAGTGTGTATGTGTCTGTGTTATGCCTGTATACATGTGTGTTTTTATATGTATGCTCTGTGTGTATCAGTATGTATATGTTCACATGTGTATTGAAGTGTGTGTCTGTGTGTCTGTGTATTGGTTGTCATCTTGGCTGATGGACTGGATTTCTTCCCTGAATTACACTGCTTGACTGTGTGGGCACAGGCTTATATGCTGCTAGAGTTTCCATGCCCATATGCTTTAGAATGGTTCTTTTTCCAGTCCCTTATGGGGCGCACCCTACTTATCACAACCTGCATAAAGCAATGCAGTTTCTTGCATTCTTCCTTTAACACTGTAGGTTGGCCCAGGGATATTTTTAGAAGGAGCAGACTCTAGAGATTGGTAAAAGCAATCTGTCATTATTTTGCCCGGATTTCTTTTTCTTTCTTTCTTTCTTTCTTTCTTTCTTTCTTTCTTTCTTTCTTTCTTTCTTTCTCTTTCTTTCTTTCTTTCTTTCTTTCTTTCTTTCTTTCTTTCTTTCTTTCTTTCTTTCTTTCTTTCTTTCTTTCTTCCTTCCTTCCTTCCTTCCTTCCTTCCTTTCTTTTATTTTATTTTATTTTATTTTATTTTTTGGCTTTCACCACGATTACTGCAATAGCTTCTTCACTGGTCTCCCCACTGTTGCCCTTGCCAATTCCTTTTTTCTAATTAATTTTTAAAATTTTATTTTTATTGTTTTTCTGTTATAGTTGTCCCACTTTTTCTCCTCATTGGTCCCCACCCCTCATGCCCTGATTTTTTACCAATACATTCTTTCAAATTTTTAGATCCTTCCTTAGTAGACACCAATGAATTTTTGGCTGATTATTTTGTGCCCCCATTTTTCCCCTTTGGCCAAATAGCCACAGGTTAGTGTTGATGTAACTGAATGACTTCCACCCAAATTGTAATGAGAAATATTTCAATGGGAAGGAACCGGCGTGCACCAAAGATATACCATACTTTTCTTCTTGTGCAAGAAAAGCTTTTCTGGCAGACCTGGTCTTGAACTGGTCTTTAATCTCCCAGGTTTCCAGAGAAAGCATCAAAATCCAATGAGGAAAGTGTTTATAAACTAGGCCCTTGCAGAGGGAATTTATGAGACCTTAAAACTCAAATAAGGGGAGAAGAAAACAGCCTCATTTTTGCAGAGAGAGATTCACCCTATTCTTGTGAGAGGCTCTCTTGGTGGTTGAAAGTGAAATCTATGTGTGTGTTATAATGGCCAACTTAACTATTTAGTGTAGTCAAGCAATCGTTTTTTGTTTACGTTTTGAACTTGAGCTATAAATAATAAACCTTATTTAAACCCCAGTCAGGGAAATTTCTGGTTATTGAAAGTAACAGACAATTGGCTGTATCAAAAGTGCTGCATGGGAGAAAAGGGGACAACTGTAATTGAAAAACCAAAAAAAAAAGTGCTGCAAGTGACCAAGAGGCCAAGCACAATGGTCAGTCCTGCGGTGTGTCCACCTACACCATGTCCCACCCGCTTGTAGAAAGGAAAGGCAGGGGAGGCTATTTAGTGGATGTGCCTTGTTACACCGAGACATTTCCCACAATAAAATTACATTTGCAGACACTCAGCTCCCTCTTTCCTCTACTTTCTCCCAAGAACCAATAACTTGGATATCTAGAGCTTCGCAATTTACTAAGCTTCTTCCTATGTATGTGGACATTATGATTGCTTTTCCTAACAACTACCATGCATGGGTTGTCATCCCCACCTTACAACGGAAAAGGAAAAAGAAGTTCATGAAAGTGAAAGTATGAAAAACAAAGATTTTTCCATGGTGTCTAAGGGTGCCAAGATCATAAATGTGACAGCAATGGTCACAGTTCCCTGAAAAATTAAAGCTTGTCATTGGCAATGCTAGAAATGTATTAATGGTTTCTTGGTTTCAAAACTAATATCCTTTCTGTGATTCTTTCAGTAAACATTCATTGAATATTTTTGTATGACAGTCACTATCCTGGTTGCTGAGGCAAGATAAATTAGACATGGTTCTTGATTTGAAGGATCTTAGATCGGGGGTGGGGTGGGGGCATAAAATATGTAAGCAATTACAATATAGAGCATGATGAGCGTTCTGGGAATAGAGAAAAGAGCACCTGGCACGGATTTGGGGAGTAGTGACTACTTCTGAGAGGAACCACAGTTATTTAAGTTATGAAGGACATACTGATATTTTCTAAATGAAGTAAGGTCCATAAAGGCATTAGAAACAGCAGGGAATGCATGTGCAAGGACCCAGAGGTAAGAAAGAATGTGGACAAGAAACAGAATGAGTGACTATGTCAACGTGGCGACCTGGATGGAATCCAGTCTCACTGCAGCAGAGACTGAGAAGTACAAAGTGATGAGAGATCAGGCTGGAGATGTTAGCAAGGGGCCTTGTTTGCTGTACTTCTCTTTCCAGCACATTTGGCTACGTCTCTGAGCATATAAGTCAGGCTGCCCCACATTTCTAATTAGGAAAGCCCTGTTGTTCTTGGTGCCTGTATGTAGCCAGAGCTGCCAATGGGCCTCACCTTGACCTTTGGTTTTTGAGAAAGGCGGTCAGAGTCTTGAAGACTGTCGGGGGAATCATTCACTTAGAACTACAGAGAATCACAACTGCAATTAGTGAGGCCTGGGCACCTTGTTCTGAGTTTGGTAGAGCAGAAATCCCTCTGCCAATGGGGAATAGCTCTCCAGAAGGTGTTAGCTCTCAGCTGCTTGCCAAAATTCTTAGGCATCAGATCCTAGAAGGTGAAATAATCTGTCAGGGTATCCTGGTAATTCAGTATTTGGTACTGACATGGTAATCTACTTCTAGGCTTGTTTTATTGAGACAAGCTTGCTTTATGAAAGGGTTACAATTTCTAATATTTCTGTAGCTTGACTGAAAACTCACATTTGTTCATCCTCTCAGCTAGACTCAATCAGACACAATCATCCAGCTGATTAAATACAAGGTCAAGCACTATTTATTACTTTAAATTGGCTATCTCTCTGAGTTCCCAAGAATTCTACGTCTATCTGCAGAAACCACGTTTGGAAATGACAGAGTTCCTAATAAAGGGACACTGTATTGGGTTATAATATTTAAGACACAGTTATTCCAACACTTCTGTAGGGTAGCACTCTGGTCGACAATGGAAGATGAGCCACACAAGACATTCCAAGGAATAAATGATTTATTTCAGGGAATATTTGCACTTAAGATCAGGGAGACTTCCTTCTTGTCAGGCCACAAATTAGTTAATATTTCCTTATAAAATGAAGTAAGTAAAAGCTTTGATTCTTTAAGTCATGTATTAAAATTTAAAAAAACACATTTTATATTTTTTCTGTTTTAAAAATTATAGTAGAAATAAGATTTTACCTGCAGTGGTTTTATTTTCTGGTGCGATCTTCTTTAAGAATTGCTTAAATAGTGTTGTGGGTTAACTTGTGTCTCCGAAAAAGATATGTTGAAGTTTAACTCGCAACACCTCAGAATGTGATTGTATTTGGAAATAGGTTATAGCAGTTGTAATTGATTAAGATGAGATCATACTGGAGTTAGTATAACCCAGAATAAATGGTCTCTTTATAATAAGAACGGAGAGAAAGTCATAGGAACTAGGCCTTTTAAAGATGATGTGTCTACAAGTCAAGGAATGCCAAGGATTGCTGGCTTTCACCAGAAGCCATGAGAGAGAATTAAAACAGTTCCACTTAGATCTCTCAGAATGAATCAGTCCTGTTGGCTCATTGACTTTTGTTTTATAGCCCCCAGATCTGTCAGACAATAAATTGATGTTGTTTTAAGGCACTTAGTTTGTGGTACCTTCTATGGCAGCCCTAAGAAACTATGACAAATGGTCTCAGCAGAAATGGAAACTCCATCCCCACAATATCCCTCAAGTTTGGAAGGGTGATCTTGAGCTCCATGGATAGGACCTAGTCCCTGTTCGTCTTCTCTGACATGAATTGCCACGTTTTTTCCACAGGATGTTTGACAGGGTAGGTATCCAATTAGAATTTCTTTCACATTTGGGGCACTGTAAAATGAACTTCTAGTCTCTATAAAAATGTTACAAAATAGGAAGCACTCAAAAACTCCCATGATGTCATATAATGACTGTATAATGGCTGTAGCTCATCTTTTATTGTCTCCTCTGATTGTAATATATTATGTGAATTAGCTTCTGGAAAGATGATGTTCTTGGTCTTCTCTACCACGCTGCCCTAATGACAGTTCATCAAGACCATATGTTCACAGGTGAAGGAAAAACAATCCCAGGACAAATGGCCAAGGTCTCAGCCTCCCACATGAGGTTGTCCAAGGTCCATGGTACATTCTGATCCCCAGTTTTCCTACTGATGGAGAACAGATGGGCACTAAATTCTTAGAGGCATGAACAGTGCCTTGTATCTGACAATTTTTCAAGGCAAAATAAGAGACAATAGTTTGTGTTAGCTTCACAACAGCAATAAACTAGTTAAGTAATGGTAGCCAGTAAATTGTCACGAGGCATGGATACCCACCCTTGGTACTACTATCCCAGCAGCAGAGAGTCCATCAAACACGCACGTATTAACTTGGCTTCTAATTTGTGTTAAATTTTCCTTCTTCTGAGCTTCATTTAATTTCCAACTGGACAGCCACTCCTTGGATTAATTTGTTATGATATGCTAGATAAAAAATTTCCATTTTGTTTAATTTACATAATGACAACCTAAAAATTGAGACATACCGCAATTTACCACAGCTTAATAATGTTTGTGTGGAGTGAAACAAACGTCATACACTGCTCTTTAGGCAGAAGGCTGTCCTTCAACCAGGAGGATGCTTTTAGTCATTAGGTTCTCCAAAGCCATGGAGAACATAGCCCTCACTCAGGATAACATTACTTAGTTTCATTAAATAGGGGCACCAAATCTATTGCCCTGATGTCAAAGTGGCCCAGTGTTTCTACACTGCCAGAGGAATGCTCTGATGTGGCATCTACTCTTCCTTAGAGCAAAACCAGCTGCTATAAAAGAACCGTACATGAGCTATCAAAGAGCAAGTGAAACAGGGACAGTCAAACATGCTTATTCAAATATGTTGGGTAACAAGACCACAGGTTTGTCCCTTGCTTGGTTTTGGCAGGTGGGCACTTTGTCCTCCCAACCAAGGAAGTAAGAGCAGAACAAAATCTCTTTTGGTACCTTGAGCTGTAGGCAGGCTGCCTGTGGAATCATGTTCTAACACTGCGAAGCAGTCTACACCATCGACAGTGAAAAGTGGTGTTAAAGGCTCTTATGGACTGAATGTTTGTGTCCCCCCCCCGCCCCCCCCAATTCATGGGTTGAAATCTTTATCTCAGTGTGATGGTATTAGGAGGTGGAACCTTTAGGAAGTTTAGGGCATGAGGGCAGAGCTCTCGTGAAAGGATTAGGGCCCTTAGAAGAAGAGACAGATGAGCTTGCTGTAGCTCTCTGCTCTCTGTCACGTGCCATGTGACTCCTCAAGGACAATGCAGCCATCTGCAAGTTAAGAAGCAGGATCTCACCAGATTCTAGCTATGCCAAGACCTTGATCTTGGACTTCTTAGCTACCAAAACAGTGAGAAATAAATGCCTGTGGTTTAAACCACCCAATCTGTGGGTTTTTGTTATAGCAGTCTGAACTGGCTGAGACCAAAACATATCTTTTTAATTTCTTTCTTTTTTTTTTTTATTCTTATTCTATTACAGTTGTCCCCCATTTTTTTTCAAAAGAAGAGGCTAAGGCTGCTGGAATTATTAAATTTATAATTTGAGAGTTTTTGATCTTTGAGCTTTACAATTTGTATGTTCACTCCCCCAATTAATGAGTTTTTATTTTTCTTACATCTTGTTTGCAATATAGAGAGATTGGGGAAGTGTATCATGTATCACTGAGTGATTGTGATGCCACCTTCAAGCGTCATACAACAGGGAATTTGAAATCAGTAAGCATTAGTTTGAATCTGACTCTTATTTTCTAAATGTGTGTCCTTGGGAAGGTTAGCCTTTGTGTGTTTGGTTATTTTGTGTGTGCAGGCTGAAGTTTCTAGAATGAAACCTTGGTTAACTGAAATCCAAGTTCCTAGTACCAGGCCCAATTTCTCAGTTCTGCCTCGGTTCAGCAGTAATAATCAGAAGCAGCAGGATACAGCATTACTTTTATTACAGATAAGAACTATGAAAACTATCTTCTATTGAAGAGAAGGGTCAAAATCAAAGGGAACCTAAGTTCAGTAAAATTGTTCTCTTGCATAGAAAACCCCTTCTTTTAAGACATACCATTAATTCCCTTTAAAAAGTAGGACTGTAATGACACAATAAGAAGAATATTTTTTCACATATTTTTAATCAGTCAGAGATACATATGATTCATACACATTTATATTACTGTTTCTTTGTCTTCTATGATTACTTTTCCCTATTGTCCTATATACCTACTGAGTCTCTACTGTTCCTTTTTTTCTTTTTTTTTATCCTTGGGAGTTTGTTTTTCTTTAACTGGTTAGTATGTGGTAGGTTAGACCTGGGCCCCTACCTTATTCTCACCCTCTGGGAAATCTCACTTACAACCACAGTTTTAATCACCACCACTGTCAAGAACTCCCAAATAGAAATTCCCAAGCCCTGACCTCACACTGGAGTTTCAGATCTGAATATCCAATTGTCTCTATCTGGATGTCTCAAAGCCACCTCATAGTCAACATGCCCACAGGCCAACGCTGGCCGTCATCTGCAAACCTGGATTTCTTTCTGCAGGTGATCCGCTCAATCAGTGATCCTGCCTTTCATCAACTTGCATAAATGCAATGTTAGCGTCTACCCCATAAACTGTTTTTCCGTCTTGGATTCACCAATTTCTCTCTATTTTCACCATTATTTTCCTGTACAAGCTAATATCATGTCTTGTTGGAACTACAAAAATATCATGTTTCCATTTCTTTCTGCACCTTCCAATCCCATTTGCATTTTATAGCCAAAGTGATCACTCTGAGGGGTGAATCTGTATACCAACTTATTGGTGTTTTGCTCCCACTGGGTGGGTGTCCCCGTGGTAGAGGAATACTCTGCAGTCTCACCTCACTCTCACCTCCCAGTCCAGCTTCCTGAGGGTGCCTTGCATTGGCTGACCGCACCTCGAAGCCGGAGGACAAGGGAACCCGCTGATAGAGTTTTCAAAATCCTGTCTTCTAAGGCAAAGGGTATAGTGAAAAAGGGTGTTGAGTGGAGCTGGAAGGCCACATCAAGCATGAGGGAGTTCAGATCAAGGAGCTGCTAGTCACTTCTTTGCGTCACCTCCCCCTCATTTTGTGCCATTCTTCTTTATAACATTCTTGGTTCCCTCTGCACTGGTCTTCTTCTTTCAGTGATTTGAATGAGCTTCCCACTTTGCATATGCTGATCACTCCTCCTGGACATGCCTCATTGCCCAGCAGTTTTACTTGTGTAAGTTTTTATATTTTAGCTCCAACATCATTTCTTCCTGGGAGCCTTCTCCATACTCCTAAGTCAGGCCAGCCCTCCTGTTATATACGCTCTCAATACCATGCACATTTCTTCCTTAGTACTTGTTAGAAGTTTAATTTTATATTTTTCTCTGATTATTTTGATTAGAGCCTATCTCTTGTGTGATTGTCAGCTCTTGAGGGTCTAACACAATGCATAACACATGACAGATGTTTGCACAACATTTGTTCTTATTACGGTGGAAGCAGAGGCTTAAGAGAATGAGTTAGACACCCACCACTTTTCTTAGAGCCCCAGGTTCAGAACGGGCACACCCCAGCTTTTGAACTTTTGACTTATTTGAGTTATCAAATAATATCAAGTAACGAAACCCCAAGTCATAGTGGGGAACTATACTCTGCCACTTTAGTGGGAGGTGTTATACAGTCTCATAGAAAAGGACATGGAGACAGTAAAGGGTGAAGATTTGAGTCTGAAAAGGAGTCAATGAAGAAGACAGAGTAGGCAGAACCAGGAATTTGACTCTCCACCTAGACAAAACTTGTACTGGCGGGATCAGTCCAATGTGATTATTTCAGAATTCTGGACTTTACCGAAGGCTGGCCATCTCCAGGGGAAGACTTGAACCGTAAATTGCGATTCATTTCGGTCAATTTCAGCCCTCAGCACAGTAGTAGCTGCCCGTCTCCTGCACTCAGCCGCGCAGCAGGCAGCTGGGCATGTGTTCCGGGAGCAGCATGCACACAATTTTCAGGAGCCGGTGTGGGTGAAAAGAACCCTGTCCTCCAACTACCCAGGGTCTGTGCTCTGATTGCTGATTGTTGTCGTTGGTCACAGGGGTGCAGGCACTGAGGCTGTGGCCATAATTGTTACACCTCTGCCTCCTGTTGTAAGCTCCTCTCTCTGTGGCCGAAGAGACTTCTAGGGCATTTAAAAGGCTGGCATCTTTCCCCCGACACCCTTGTTCACCGCCCCGCCCCCCACTTTTGAGAGCTAGGTGTTGAAGAGTAGGGCATTCAAAAGCAATTGTGTATATGAGAGAAACTAGAAAGTGACCATGCACACCCAAGAAAACACACAGGCTCAGAAAAGACCAGAGAAGACTTGAAGTTTATACCTTAGGGCAGATCTTCTGCACAGAGACAGCCTCTATCAATCAATCAATAAGAAAAAGAAAAGCAGTAAACCCTAAGGAAAGGGGATGATCTGATTTCTAGAGTTAACGCATTATTGGATTCTAATATTCAGTTTTCAACCAAAAAAATATCACGAGGCTGATATATTCAAAGTGCTCAAAGAAAAAACTGTTAACCAAGAATCCTGTATCTGGCAAAATGTCCTTTTCAAGTGAGGGAGAAATTCAAACATTCTCAGATAAACCAAAGCTGAGGGAGTTTGTTACCAGCCGGCCTAGCTTGCAGGCATGAAATAAAAGGACACTAGAGAGGAATTTGAGGCCATATGAAGAAATAAAGGTCCAGTTTCTTCATTATGTAATGGAAACTGACTGTATATATATAATTTGGCAGGTATGTGTGCATGTGTACATACATACTCTTCTTTCAATGTATAAAACATGTACCTTCCACCACAGCAATAATTGTTTTAGTCAAGACTCATCCACACCATTAGATGAAAGTTTGTAGGACACCAGAAGGCAATGTGATGCCCTGAGCACTTAGGGACTCTTCTAGAATTAAGCACAAAAAAAAAAAAAACAAGACTGCTAAATGTAATGCACAATCCTAGATTGGATCCTGGACAAAAAGAAATATTCCAAAAAGGACATTCTGGGAGAGGTCAGCAAAACTTACATGTTATTTTATATGTTAGACAGTAGTATTTTTTAAATATTAGATTTCATGAATTTGGTAGTTCTACTGAGGTTAACTAATAGAATAGCTTTGTTCTCAGAAGATACATACTGTTTTTTGTGGTGAAGTTCATTATACCTGCAACTTATTTTTAATAATTCTATAATTGTTCAGTAGACTAATAAGATTAAGAATAGCAATAATAAATGTGTAACTAAAGAGAGGAAACCCAAAAGCAGCAAAATCTTTAAAGAAATCAATGTATTCATATAAAGAATATATGGTGCTCATTGTACTGTTTGTTTTTTTTTCCTGGAGTTTTGAAAGTATTCAAAATTTAAAAAGTAAAAAAACAAAAGAATTGAGGCTGCAAATGTGATTTGCCACAATGAGGAATATATGTCCATGACATCTGTAATGGGTGC
The DNA here is from genome assembly GCF_987537825.1 of Furipterus horrens. Lineage (NCBI taxonomy): Eukaryota > Metazoa > Chordata > Mammalia > Chiroptera > Furipteridae > Furipterus > Furipterus horrens. The sequence continues at coordinate 208,501,634 of NW_028327172.1, read as the reverse complement.
ATATTAATTAGTCAGTGAATGCCTACAACTCCTGGTGAGAGGTATATTTTTCATCACCCACCAGAACATATAAACGTATTTGTGCACATGTACGTGTAAAATAGAAACAAAAATTTCAGAAAAATTCTCATTTATCTTGACTTAGCCACACTCATATTTTGTCTTGTCTTGCCTTCTTCCATCCAAGCACTTACCAGAGCTGACCCTGCCTAACTGCTAAGATCAGAGGAGGTCAGCCATCTGCAGAGTGCTAACTCTTGTCCTGCCTTGTATTCTATTCTATTCTATTCTATTCTATTCTATTCTATTCTATTCTATTCTATTCTACTGGATTTCATTTTTAAAAAATCTTCTCTGCCTCACACTGAGCTCCTTTTATCATCCCCTAAGTGGTCACAAACCACAGTTTGAAAATCTCAGTTCAAGATGGTAAAGTTTGACTATGTGGCAAGACATTAACTGTGAGAGAAATTTAAAGGTAGATACAATCACACAAAGTAACCCTCTATATTCGTCAAGAAGAGGAAATTCAAGTGCCGTCAAAGAAGGTGCGTGTATGCCAGGAGCACTCGTACAATAGCTTACTGGTCCTTTTGAGTGATGTTTTTAGAAATCAGTACAGTTATACTACAGAGAACAATTTGGTGATAGTATTGCATAAAGTTCTGTACAGCGAATTGTAAAAAATAGCTGTGATTTAATTCTAATTACATGGGTTTCTGATTTATAAATGTTTTGGTATATTGAGCATTTGGGCATTATGGCACGCTAATGGAAATCATATTACAGGCAAAGTTTCAAAGATCTCAAAATTCAGGTTCACATAACTCATAATAAGATAAAATCATGTCCCTGATAATAAAAACTATAATTTTTTTGAACTTTTACTGTGTACTTTGCTCTGTTCCAGGAGGCTTATAAACATCATCTCACTTAAATTCACATACAAACCTATGAGGTGATTATCATTATTTATCTTAATTTAAAGTGAAGAAACTAGAGCTCAGAGAGGTAAAACTACCTGCCTAAGTCTACACAGTCAGTACATGATGAAGTCAGGATTTGAACCCAAGTCTTTGTGCTCAATGTCTAAGAGCAAAACTCTTAAATGACATAAGACATAAACTGAAAAAGGTATGAATAGATTTTCCCCTAGAGCTTTTGGAGAGAGTGCAGTCCTGTTGACACCTTTATTTCAGACTTCTGGGCTCCAGAACTGTGAGAGAATAAATTATCATTGTTTTAAGCCACACACTGTGTAGTCATTTTTTCATGGCAGCACCAGGAAACTAATATAGGCAGCTTGATAAAAATGGAAATATGAATTCAATAGTCAAGATTTTCTTATAAGTTGAAGAGAGGGGAAGCTGAAGACTTAGGAGCCAATTATGAGGTTTAGAAAGCATAATTTTCAAGGAAATTTACAAAAGCCCATATTATTGACTTGCCCGGTTCAAACTGAATAGTCATTGTCCAATCCAGTAGGGTTTTATACATAATCCTGGTGAAGATACGTGTCCCTTTGTTGAGTTAGTGCTTCATTTCACATATAATTCAATAACAGCATGGCCATTGATTCTTGAATACGTTCCACAGCAGAGATTAATCATGTGCACTCTGGTGACCAAAGAAAAATAATTACCACAGGCCAACTCCTCAGTGTCATTGCTGTCAGGGCTCCTACACAGAGGCAGGGCCAAGCTGGCACTGAGCCATGAGCAGGAGTAAGAGAGAAAGGCTTGCTGTCCCCAACTGTGCTTAGCAATCCAAATCCAGTACCACAGTCACAGCCAGCGAGGACTACGAACAGTTCCATAATCCTCAATGGGTCAAATCAGAGGGATGAGTTGGGACAGAGGTTTTGAATGTTAGTATCCCCTCTAAGAACCGGGACTGGGAAACACCAGACATCATTTTTTCACACATCAAAACTGAATCCGATTCTTTTGAAATCTCCTAATTTTTAAGTATTGCCAACAAATTCAAATTAAATAACTCTGTCCAGGTTGTATAGAGACCATCAGTGGGCTATATACATCTCTGGATCATGGGGAGGACTCTGGTTGAAGAGATTTCCCTTTCTGGTTGAGTCTAAGGGCAGCAGGACTCAGAATGAAGGTAGAGGGCAGAACTAGGTAGGGTTTTAATCTTCCTCATCTGCGAGGGGCTCCATTGGAACGTGTTGGTAGAGTTATCAGGATAAAGAAATACAAAATAAAACAAAAGCAGAAAAAGAGAATGAAAATAATAGCCTTGGTATCAAAGATGGGATTAGCAGGGACTAGTCTGAGTGATCGGCTATCCATGGTCCTCAATATTAAGGGAGGCTGAGAAAACTTTCTTGTTCTGTTCCCCTGGGCTATGAGAATTGAGATAATAAAAGTCCGAATTGCTTTTATATCCATTCATTATTGTGAGTGGAGATTTTAATATCCTGACATAGTTGTTTCTCACTTTTCTAGGGTTAAATGACGCTGAATCATAGGTGATTATTATCATTATCCACAGTGGGGAAAAAGGGCTGAAAAGTGGGGTGTTTAAGATGCAATGTGGAAAACTTAGCTTTTAGAGTTGTGTTGTCTGGTAGAGTGACCACTAGTTACCGTTGCTTATGTCCATCCACAATGAAACTGGTTTGAAGTAGCCACAAGCCACATGCAGCTATTGAGCGCCTGAAAGGTGACCAGTCCAAATTAAGATCAGCTGCTAATGTAGACACATATCAGATTTCACAAACATACTAAAAAAAAAAAAAAAAAAACCCAAAAAACAAAAAAGGAGAAGGTAAAAACATCATTAATGTTCTTTGAATGACTATATATTGAGATAAAAATATTTTGCATATATAGTGTTAAATAAAATGTTATGAAAATTATTTTCATATTTACTTTTACTATTTTTTTGTTATTTATGGTTTTATTGTACTTCTGAAGCATCATATATTTTGTTGTTGATATACTTTTACTATTTTCAATGTCACTACAAAATTTAAAGTTGTATGTGTGCCCTGCATTTATGGCTCATGCTTATTTCTAATGGACCACACTGCATCAAAAACTTGAGTTTCTTGCTAATGTTTCACTTGGTAGTTGAATAAGATAGTGTCATATAGACCAAAGCTGTGTTAATTTTCAGAAATTGGGCAAATAACATGATCTCACAAACATGACTTTTATATAATATGTATTTCTTACAAATATTTGTCCCAAGTACTTTGGGTCAAATGCAAGAACGTGAGGCAGCTGCTGAATGCCTGTCAAAGCAATCTTCACTTAGCTGAAAAAGTATAATTCTAAATCATAGCAGAAATTATAGTTCACACGCTGAATTAGCTGCCTTAATCTGCATAGTGTATTTCCTACAATGAATTTCCATGTGATAACAACAAGTCCAGATGTAGCATTTGGATGATCAGCAAGCTTTCATTGATAGATCAATTTATTATGAATAAAAGAGGCATTTATCTCCTCCTCACTCAATTTAATTTGCATCCCCTTTCCTGAAATCTTAAAAGCCCTACAGAGGAGTCGGTAATGGACATTAAACCAAAGTAGTAAGCATTTAGTTTCCTCATGTAACATGGTTGCCTTTGGAATACAAATGGAGGCATTAATTTGGAAAGAAAGTGTAAATTTTGCTATTTGAGTTTATGCTATTCAGGCAAATAAATCACTCTTCAGAAAATTATTGTTCCTAACAAGAAATTCAAATATCATCAATTTAAATTTAAATTACAAGAAGGATTGCTATATTCATTGAGGAAGACTGGAATTAAAAAAAATAACAGTAGCAAGACATGCATAATGTTCTTATCATATGTGTGTGTGTGTGTGTGTGTGTGTGTATAAAGAGAGAGAGCTGTTGGGGTGTGTGTGTGTGTAATTGTCATGATCCAATGATATTAGTTAATAGTCCTTTATGTGCATTATATTGTGTTAAAATAATAGAATTATAAACTTGTACGGCTGGTATGGAACGGACTTGCGATCCAGCCCTCTGTCCAAAGCATGTAGTTCACACTAAAATCATATCCAGAAGACTGTTATTTGGATGTTTCTGCTTCAGGTCTCTAGCAGTAAGGAATTCACAGCCTCATTTAGCACGTTCACCTGTTACCCACTCTTGATATTTTCAGACATCTCCACTTGTTAGCCGTGGTCTTCTTTACACAGTTTCAAGGTCCACTTCCTTAAAACTTGAATGTATGGGAAGTAACTCTTGCTCCCAGTTGTGTTTCCTTCCTAGTTCACAGGAACATTCAGTGCATACTTTTGACTGAATAATATTAAAAAATCATAAAAATTATTCTCTTCCCTGTCACTCTACCTATTCAGACAGTGCAATATTCTGCTCTGTTGTCTTAAGGCTTTGGCTTTAGAGGGTTCATAACATAAGCTTGCATAGTAGTAGGTAAGGATTTGGGCTTTGGAGTAGGTAGAGGGTCTTAGGTTAAAATCTTTTAGCACTTACTTTGGTTCGCTGGCCTCGTTCAGATGATTTAACTTCACTCAGAGACTCTCTGCTCTTACATATTCCATGCATTGTAATCTGGAGTCAGACTTCATTTGGTATAAGAGTCACTTTAATTTTAAATCATTGGCAGATATTAATCTAAACTCCTCAGCTCACCAGAATAGCCAGTTCTAGAAGATCTGTAGAAGGTGAGCAAACAAACAAACGAAGACCGATTACTTCCTCTCAGGGATCTTGTCATTCAGTGGAGAAGCTGAGAGAAGATATTCCCGCGGACGGATAACTGATGAGTCTGTGTCACAGGGACGTTAGAGAGGCAGGAGCAGAGGGCGGCTGAGAGCTCGGGCTCTGGAGCCAGTCTGCCTGAGTTCATGTGCTCACTTCATCACTTACTAGCTGGGTGTCGTGGGCCAACCACTTAATTTTGCTGAACCTTGCCTCTAAAGTGGGGGTAATAAAAGCACCTTAAGGCATTGTAGGAATTAAACAATGTAATATATTTGAAATTTGAACAGTACTAATTAAATATAGATCACACACATACTAACATGCACCTATAGAAGCAGAGAGGAAAGAATATTTTTAAGCAATGAAGAGCATGAATAAAGGAAGTGAAAGGTCCAAGCATCATTAATAATTGTCTAGATCTCTGTGGGTAGCCTCTGTGTTTATGCCAATCTTAAGGCAGCCCTCTATTCTTTGCGGCATCCCAGAAACACTTGTTCCTGTACAATACATTAGCAAGAAATGCATGTTTTCTGAAGACACGATGGAGAGACTCAAAGGAGAGTTCAGGACACTTTATATGACCATACTTCGTGAATCTCCCTCTGCGCTACTCTGTCATTCTCCTAAAATTTCCGTTCAGATACTAACCACCTTCCCTCTCCACTCTTCCCCAAGACTAACCATCCACAGCTTCTTGGGCAAGACTGGCTCCATCATCTTGCTCCTCGTAGACTCAGAGCCTCAACTCAGAGCCCCAATGTGCTCCCTGTTTATAGCCTCACACTCACCATTCTGCTCAGCGATGAAAGGATCTTCCTCAGGAACTGTTCTCATTGAGCAGAGAGGAGGCTGCTAGAACATTCTTCCCCTCTAAAAAACAAATTATTGGAGGAAAGCATGATCTTATTTATCAAGCAATGCTCAAGGACTGATGTTGCATAAAAATGCCTGACAAAAATGATTGGACTTACTGACCAGGGATGAGAAACTAAAGCAAGATTTTGGATCAGTGAGATAAGGGAATAAGGGTTTCTGAAGAGACCTACCTGAGTTTCTGTGATTTGACCTTGAGAAAATTACGCTTTGTTTGAATTTATTTCTCCAGCTTTACAATGTGGAGAAACGTTTGAGTTCAAAGGTGATTTATTCTTTCCAGATCAGAAATTCCAAATATTCAACAGCGCACCAGATGTCACACCATTCATTAGAGCCAGAGCTGATATAACATTTGTAAGTCTCAGCAGCCTGGAGAACCTCGGGAACACAAGAGTGAAGGCCTTTCATTTCCGAATTGCTGTTTTCATGAACAGTTAGAGTGGTGAGGATTTTCATGATTTTTGTCTTCACAGTGTGCCAGTCAAGGCTGAATTCAATCTGCTACTCTTTAATGCAAGACTTTCGTGGGATTTTTCCCATCCTTTGGAGTCTGATCTTTGTCCTGCGGTCTTCTCTGCAAGTCATCTTACATTTCTTGGGAAGGGAATTGGGACAAAGCAGAGCATGGGTGAGCCCCTTCTCTGTGCTGAGCCACGCCCACACTCACAGATGTACCTGGGAGCTAAATGATCTGAGCTTTACAAATTACTAGGTTAGTAATTCAGCCATTCCTGGGGAAATGGCCAAATCCAAGTCTAGGAATGCCCATTTGGATGATTTAAACATTTTGTTTAATGATAGGGAAGTGATTACTGTAAAAGTTAGGGTTATAGTTAGAGAAAGAGGAGAAGAGAAAGAGGGTGTGATAGGGCTGGGTCCCATGGAAGGGACTTTTCAAACAGAGAGCAAAAGGCTCTTTCTTGTTTTGGGTGGTTTCCATGTAATAATAATTAATTAAACTATATATTTTATGTATATTGTATCTGAATTTAAGTTTTATTTTATAATAGAAAGATTGTAAAATTTATCCCAAATTCATCAAGACGTTAGTGGTGTAGATAGAATTTGAACCCAATGATGATTCCACAAGAACTTAGAAATGCTATGCCATTCCTGGCTGTAAGAAGCTGTGCTAATTACTATAAACTTTGGCTAATGACAGTTTAAGAAAACCCCAAGGAGGCCCCCTATCCTGCTTCTTCAATTTCTAACTGGATTGCAGAGATGCGACATAAAAATTAAAGAATGAGTAGTAAGCCTAATAAGTTATGCAACTTGTACACAAATTTAAAAATGAAGAAAATTACCATATGCTAGAAATTGATTTTTTAGTAAATTGAAAAATAATATTTAATCATAGTCCAATACCATTGGTCCTCATTGGCCTGAGAGGTTTTACTTGTTATATTATTCTTCAGGGCCTTTAGTTACTTCATGATAAAGGGATCTACGTGGCTTACATGACTTTGTTCTGGGCTGTCATATATTTTTTCTGCAGTAAACTTGTACAAAGACCTTTATTTCAATTCTACACTATACAGTGCTTGAGAGGAATTAAAAGTCAAGAATAGATTTTATAGTCTGTTGAGAATCATGAGTGCCTTGCTGTTTAAAAAACATTTTTAATATAGGAGACCATTAATTACTAGGATTCTGATTGTAATTGCCTGGTCTCAGAATTGATGACCAAAGCCATTTTGGAAAGCAATCAGTTTGAAATCTAATTTGTTGGCGAAATGAACCATATAAACAAAATGCCACTTGCAGTTTGTCTAAAATGAGATGTGCTTAACGAGCCCATCATCTTCCGCGACCCTCGTCACTATGCGTCTCAGCTACCTCAAATGTCATCGGTCAGCTCTGGCGCTCAGAGAGCTGAAATAGAACACTGTCCGGTGAGCAGAACAAAATGCGAAACAGATGGCTCCCCAGTACCCGCACGGTGACTTTGAGGGGCCGCTCTAAGGTGAAGGCGTAGTTGCCACCAAGGTGAACTAAATGAAGACACACACTCATCTGCCCGGTGTCGTGCACCAAAAGTACCTGGGATTCTTTTAGGTGTCTCATTCCATTCAAGTGAACTCAGAATACAAAAGATAAAAGTGAAAGAAACTAGATTTGGGGAAAAGGATCTGAAATATATGCACATGCATGCATGTGCGCACACATAAAAACAAACACATTGCACATGTAAAACATGTATATTGTCATGTGCCATTTAACAATGGGGATGCATTCTGAGAAATGCATCATCGTGCAAACGTCACAGAGTGCACATGCACAAACCTAGATGACACAGCCTTCTGCACACCCGGGCTATAGGGTACAGCCTATTGCTCCCAGGCTCTTAGTCTGTGCAGCAGGTTACTTTAAGAAAACAACACGTGATAAAATCAGTCACAAGACAAAACCATGCAATCACGAGACAAAGTAAACTCAAGATGTGTGAGGCTGCTGCCAGCATAACATAGCATATACTATGTTATATCAAACTTTAAAAAAAGCATAGGGTGGGGCAAAGGTAGGTTTACAGTTGTGAGTATGTGCAAGAGTTTATTCTTTTATTATTATTTATTAATTACAGTATTACGTTCCATACAAACAACTGTAACCTACTTTTGCCCCACCCTGTAAGTAGAAAGGGAACACTAAAATAACAATGAAAAGGATAGTATAGCAACTACTTAAAGCAAGAACATAGTTGTTTATTTTCAATTCCAGTTGATGCTTGAACAACATGGGTTTGAACCGCCTCGGTCCACTTATTTGCAGATTTTTAAAAATGAATTTAGTGCACCCTTTGTATCTGTGGGGTTTGCACCCGTGGATCTCGCAAACTGCAGATCACAAAGAGTATTTTTGCATTTCCAACTTCAGTTTCCTAACCTGGGATTCCCAACTGCAAATTAAAAACTGTATTATTGACCTAGTATTGATTGACCCTGCAAATGTGAAGAGTTGACAGTAGAGTCAAAAGTTAAACTGAATTTTTGACTGTATGAGGTTGGTGTCCTTAACCCCTGCCTTGTTCAAGGATCAGATGTATTATGTGCTGTGCAGAATTGTATGTGTGATGCTTGCACTCTCTGGCACCACGGGAGGCTTGTTTACACCGGCATCACCACAAACACGTGAGGATTGTGTTACACTATGACATTATGATGGCCAGGATGTCACTAAGTTCTAGGTGTTTATAATCATATGGACCACTGTCCTATAGGCAGTCCCTTTTTGACCAAAACATCTTTATAGAGCTCATGACCATGTACAGAGAGGGGGACACAAAGAGAAAGACATCTAGAAATCAAAGGTATCTCATGGGCTATGTTGTAGAATCTGTGCTTTGTACAAAGTTAGAGTGCTCGCCTGCTTTTTTCATTATTTAAAGTAAAATTTTCTCTAAAAGTCTCACTAATCATCTTTGATAACTTATGACTGCATGATCTTCAGACATTGTGAATTCTTGAAATGAATCATGAAAGAACTATTAACATATATGTTTTGAAGTCTTAGAGTTAAACATTTTTATCTAATTATTTTAAATTTGATAGGCTGTGTGTATCTTGGGGCTTCTTTCTCTTATTTTCAAGCAATTTGCATAAATAAACTAATAATAACTTGAAAAATACAGTAATCTCAAGGCTTTATAAAACTAAAGTTTCAAAACTGAAACCAACCTGAAGATACGCTTTTTAAATTTATATATTTAAATATATAAGTATATAAATATATAATATTGAAACTCAATCTCTCCCAATTTATTTATAATTTTAGAAGTTATACACTTCATTTCATGTAAACAGTCTACTTACTATCACTTTTGTCCCATGAATGAATCCCCCTTATCCTGAACAATATATGATTTTAGAATGCTTTAACTCCAGGCACTTTTTCTGTCTTTCATGTTACAAATGACTCACATTTTAGTTCTGTCTCATTTTTGACTCCCCTAAATTACACTTAGTTAACTTTGTTTTATGCAGTCAATGTTTGAGAGTTATTTATATTTTTACCAGTTTTTTACTCAGCATTATTTTTTAAAAATATATTTTGGACATTCTTAATGGGAATCATCTACTTTCTTCCTGGCGGTACATTCTTTGTGCTTTTAGGCAGTAATCTCTCAGTTTCTTTTTCCTGACTGCAAAAACAATAATTTAGTTTGTACCCAGTTTTAGCTTTACAGCATTTTCTCTCAGCATAATTTGCCTATTTCTTTCCTTTTATAGGCAATCACCCCTTTTTTTCTGATTGCTTTAAAAGTCATTTTTAAATGGTATTATGTAAATATATTAAGAATTGTGTAGGAGTAGATTTCTGTTTATTTCTCCTAGTTTCTTTCTTTTTTTTTTTTTTGTGCATCCCTGTTTTGACTTTTTAATTTTCTTAAAATTTCTCAGCTATGATCTCTTCCAGCATTACTACTCTTTCATTTTTTTATATTCTCTTCTGGAATTCATCTGGATGCATGTTAGTTATATAAAAATCCTTCTGTGTTTGTCTCTCCTTTACATGTTTTATATGTTTCGCTTTTCGTGTTGCATCCTGTAGTTATGAAGTTTCCTTAGATGTGTCTTTCACTTCGGCATTCTTCAGCTGTGTCAAAGCTTTTATTTAAGCTATATATCGACGTTTTAACTACAGTGTTGACATTTTTTAATTTTCAGAAAAGTTATTTTTATGATGCCTAGTTATATTTTTTACAGTCTCTTGTTTTATATTCATATTTTGAAATCCATCTGTTATTTCTTTAAACATTTCAAGCATAGTTACTTTATATTCCACATCTGATAATTAGACTGTTTGGAATCTCAGGGTCTGTTTTTATGATTTGTTTTTTTAGAACTTGTTTTCTCGTGAATTGTCAAAGTTTAGGTTGTAATCTCAAATTCATGTGAATTGTCTGCAGAAATCTGTATGGGTCTAGGTTAAGGACAAACTCTTTCACAGAGGATGCGTGTTTCTTTCTGCCTAGCAACTTGAGGTGCCTCTACTCTTGGACTATATGAAGACTTTTTTTTGGCATGGGTTTTCTAGACCAAACAGTAGTGTAATTTTATTTTAAGGCAGATCTATGCTTAGTGATTTTCCTTCCATCATCAATCTTTTTGTCCTTGTAATGTCGTAGCCAATATAAACAAATTTTTGGGGGTCATTTTCCTTTGTAAGTTGGACTCTTAGAAAGTCCATTCTAACTGTACCTTGCCCAGGCCAGAGTCCTCACACATGGCATTAAACCACTATGTTTTAGATTTCTGATATCAGCCAATATCCATGGGCATATGTGGTTACATCCTTACCATATCATTCTCTTCTTATAATACTTTGTTGTTATTTTTGGTGTCTGGTTATTTCTTCACTTTGAATTCAGTATGGTTTTATCACATGGGGTGCCTTCAAGATAAGGTTGCCCCATTCTTATTTTTAAAAAACACATAAAGATTTCCATTTACATATATTTTTAAATGTCACATTTTTTGTTTCCTCCCCTTGTTCCACCTGATAATAATATTCAAGTGCTCTCCCAGGTACTGAGGAGGTTTTACAGCACAAAATAAAGATCTGTCTTTGAGGAACGCATCAGAAAAATCATACTGCCCTGTAATGCAAGGTGGAAATGCAAGTCCCATGGAAAGAGTCCAGATGAAACGGTAGAAAGGGGATGGATGGGCTAGGCTATGCCGTTTGAGCATCAGGACGTAGAGAATTAGAAAATCTGTCACTGCTCCCCTCTTCTTTAGGACAGTGACGCTTCAGCCAAGGACATCTCCTCTCTTTGCCTGGCTAGTTCCTCTCTCTCTCTCTCTCTCTCTCTTTTTTTTTTTTTTTTGTCTAGTTAAAGCCATTCCGCCCTCAGTCATTACTTTGACAGGGAAGCCTTCTGTGATGTCCTTGGAAGATTAAAGTCCTTGTTACTTACTCCTAGGATATGTGCCTCTTATTCACAGAACTGCACAGAGTTGCAATTTTAGATTCGTCCATGTGCTATATTTTAATTTCTCCTCTAGAGTGTATCTAAGAGGGCAACAGTCATATCTGATTTTTGCTCATTACTGGCTTCCTAGCATCAGACATTGGGCTTGGAAAATAAAATACTTGACTCACAATATGCATTTTTTTAGTAAATGAGTGAACACCTCCAATTTGATGTCATTTACTGATTCAATAGGTATTTTGCTTGTGTCTCTGTCCAGTTCATTGCTTAGCAGGTTGATTACTGAAACACAGAGCCTATTGTTAGATGCAAGACAGTTTCAATGGCCACCTTTCTGGTAGCTGTGGGAACTGAGTGACCCAAGTTCGGGCAACTTTGGAGGCTCTAGGGTTTATGGGATTAGGATAGTCTGGGGCTTTCTCCCTTCCCTAATTTGCATAAGCCCACAATCCTTGCCTCTACCTTAGTCGAATTTAAAGCTACAAAAGTGAATGGAATAAAGTTTTAGAATTGAGAGTAGTTAGAGTTAAATGAACAAAGCATTATGAACCTGGTTTGGACTACACAGAGACCTCATAAGAGTGCTCAGAAAATGGACTTGGGATTCTTCCTTAAGGGTATTACAGTGATTCCTTATTTATCACAGGTATTATATTCCAGACCCCCCTGCGATAGGTGAAAATTCGCAAAGTAGGAACCTAACATTTATTTTAGTATTTATTGTACAATACTGCAAAATCCCACGATATAGCAAAAAATCTGCAATAAATAATTAAATATAATATTTTAAAAAATCCCGTGATACAGTGAGGCCGCAATAAGTGAACCACGATACAGAGAGAGACTACCATATATTGGTTTCATCAGCTCTGGGTACAGATACAATATTTGTGAGACAAAATAGGAAGTCAAAATAAGCAAAAATAGATTAAGATTTAGGAATGAAACTATATGAGTAGATTCTGAGATGACAGACCAAAAATAACATGGACTGGGTTGATTTTAACAGTTTCTCAGGATAGGTACATAGAAGGATATTAATGTAGTCTTGGGAGAATAAGCAGCTTTTCCTAGGCTTGTGAAGCTGGTGGTTAGGATGTGCATGCTGAGAGTTTGCAAGGCTGGCCACAGGGCTAATCTGGCCATGAGGGGGACAGCATGAAACCTGAGGCAGTGTTAAGAGGTCTCCACTGAATGTAGAAGTAATAGGGGGTCCACTGGGGAGCTGGAACTATTGAAGCAGTATGTTAAAAATGGCAGCCAGGAGAGCAACTCTAGAAGTATTAGGCTAAGCCTTTGTCTGTGGGATAAGGGTCTTCCTGATTCTCCTGGATCATCCACAAAGCCTTCTATTGACTTCCCACTGCTACCAAGGCCATTGAAGACTGCGTCTGGGGAGGGAGACTGAATGTGAGGCAGTTATGTCAAACACAAGGCTCTCCCTCCTGATGGGGCCGATGGTGCCAGGCTCTCAGAAGACATAACGCGCTTGTTAAGGTTTGGTGAATAGCACCAGCCTTCACAGAGGGCGATTTGGGTTCCCATAGAGAAGTCATCAACACAGGGTAAGAATTCAGCCAATTATGCCTCACTTCATCGGTCCTATTTAGATGGTCACCCCATGGGGCATGGACCATGTCTTTCCTTGTGTATTGTACAGTGTTGAGGAAACACTTGACCCTCAATAAATACCAGTGGAGGGCCTGTTTCTTGTCCCCCTCAGCCTCCCACTGAGCTGATCTGAGGACGGAATTCCCTTTGAAGTGGCTTGTCCCCATGCTTTTGATAAACAACACAGAGGCACAGAGAGGAGGCGTCTACAGAGTCCTGGAACTGTTTTTGGTATCCGTAGATGATAAATGCTACCTCTGTAGTGATGTAACTAGGGGGCGAGGGGCATGTTTAGTGGGGCCCTTCAGTAAATAAAGCTCTTCTGCTACAAACATTGTCTTACTTCTCACTTCTCACAAATTCACGATTTATGCATTCAAATGTCCGTTAGTAACATTGCCAGGCTTGTCCTGCTGAGCTGGGAGGTAGAGCCCTTTTAAAGTTTTGGTTTACTATAGTTATTCATGAGTTTTACCATGTACATAGAGAAAAGCAAAGTATAGATGAGTAAGAAATTAGAAGAGAAATTACAAAATAAATATCATAAGAATAAAAATATTTTAAAAATGATAACCCATGATAACTTTAATAAGCCCTGCTAAGGAGGTACTTTTAGCATTGATGTATCTCTATTGAAAAATTACTTTGTTTTTTTATATTGTAAAGATATTATAATTTTAGCATCAGGAAACAAATATTTACCAATCTTTTTTATAGGTATTGAGATTCAGAGAAGAGAAAACAGAAAGTAATCTGAAATAATTTGTAGGCATCTGAATTAGCATATGCATGTAATCCAAAGGAATATACAATTTTCTCTACCTACTGGAAAATCTCTCAAAATGTTGTCTTTAGCTACCGAGGTCAAGACATTTCATGTCATGAAAGACAGGTACTAATGAGGTTATGTAATCCCAAGGAGATGTGGCCATGTGGTGAAATGACGGCAACTCTAACATTTTTTATATATTCATAATGCCAGCTGTCTTCCTTGTGCTCTGTCTGTTCTCTCCCCTCTCATCTCTCCTGTATCTCTGTGTTTACCTCTAACTCTCCATTTTTCTCTTTTCCTTTTCTCTCCCTTCCTCCACCCATTTGAATATTTTAATTATAAAACCTGTTCCATCTTACAAAACTTACAAGGATGGAGGTTTACCTTGAACTTTGATTCAGTGAAATACTTAATATCTCTTAACCTTGAATAATATGCAGAATGAGAATAAGGCTTGATGCAGCCAGGATTTTAAAGAGAAGTGTCATGCCTGCTCATATTTCTTTTGAGAATAAAGTAAAACAACTAAATTGTGTCCTGAATGATATAACTTAGAAATATTTTGACCCAAAGGTAATAGAGACTGGGAGTTTTTTTTTTTTTTAATTTCCCATTTTACAGTTGGCTTATTAAACTTAATCTATTCCTAAATTAAGGCCAAGGGGTAAAACATTAAAATTGTAGTAGCTAAAATAAGTGAGAATTCACTCAGTGCACTGGGTATTTTGTCACCTTTGGTCACGATGATGAGTTCACAGATTGAAATCATAGTTATAGTGATTTTCTTCTTCCGTGGAGGAGAATCAGATCGTCCCCAGGGAACTAGGTTCAGTATTCAATGCCACAAGATCTCAGGAAAGTGCCTGGCACTTCAAAGGGACCGAAACCAAGATATTAACGAAAGTTTGAAGAAGCAGTGAAACCTTCATTTATATAGAGAATGTAGAGAGAGTAAGTGCATCGGTGCACTAGAAACTTGTATTGGTATAAGTCATCTTCAGTTTTAAATCAAAATTTTAAAGCAGCAGCTTGGGCCTGGGGTGAGGTGGTTCTCTTTTCTGTTGTAGGTGCTAAGGTACAGGTGATAATAATGAGCAGGATGCTCAAATGTATGTTGATTTTTATTTCAAAACCAAATAGCAGTTAATGTCCCAAATCAGATCTATTCATTCACTTAGTCTTTCAATAAATAATTACTGAGCTCATGTACTAGGTAAGATATTGATACATGCTAGAAACTGGGGTTGAATGAGAACGATATACTCTCTGAACCTATGAATCTTAGTTTCTAGAAAGGTGGACTTTAACCAACCAGCTACAAATTTGGCATTGAATGATATCCTTGTGAGTGCTATAGAGGAGAACTAGAGAGTGCTAAAAGAGCTTATAACAGAGGGGATTGGAGCTCTTCTGATGATGGGGTGAGGTGGTCATGAAAGTCTTTGCAGAAGAAATGATATTATTCTGAAATATGAATGTCAGGAGAATAAAACAGAGAACAAGCCAGAGAGCAGGAAAGGCAAGTGTGAATAAGGATGTGGGGAAGAAGCAGCCTGGTACATTTCAGAGAGTGATAAGACATCTATGTGATAGAGACGCAGAAAGAGAGGGTCAGGCCTTGGAAGCTTTGATAAGGATTTGAGGATTTATTCTAAGAACAAGGAGATATCACAAAAAAGATTTAAGTAGGGGATTAGTATCATAAGATTCACATAGTTGCAAGATCATGTTGATTGTAGTATAGGGAATTGTTTGAAAGACTTCAAGGTCATACATGGGGAGGTGTTTTAGAAGCCTGTTTGATAGACTTCCATTCATAATGGCCTAAACCACCCTCTCAGGATCCCTAAGGAAGGTGTATGTACCAAGGACAAGAGCAAGCAAATATTTATATTTCTGCTGGGCTCCTTTTCACTTTCTAGTCTGTTCTCTGGTCTTGATAAACTAGGCTATACACCATGAAAATCTCAAGAATATCCCTACCCCATTGTTCTCCTCTCAGACCTATTACAGAGCCAAGTTAAAGTGTGTAGTTCCAAGCTCCCATTTCTTAGCCACCATCTCAGGTGTTTGGCAGCCCTCACGGTCCCCTCCCCCAGGTATATATTTCTGTTTTAGGCTGATGAAAAACAGAAAGTCTATCCAAAGAGAAACTGAAAGGCCATCCATCACTAGCAGCAGGAGCATTTAACCTCTTTTTATCAAGGTGAAATCACCAGGTTGCTTCTGCATAACCCAGGGCCCTCAATACTGATTTTGTCTGCTACTGGGACTTCTCCTCCCTGCAAAAAGACAGGCCTTCCTTCATCCTAAAGATGGGAATATACCTCTCACTGAACATCACAAAAGCCTGTGGGACAACATCATTATCACCTCCAGTGCCATTGTGAGATAGTCCACAGTTGAAGTGAAAGAAAAAAAAAGAATTATAATTTTCCCAGCAGGAATAAATCTGCCTTCTAATCTGTAAATAGAATGCTGTTTGGAGATTTTTTGTTCTGCTTTTTGAAAGTTCTTTATGTATTCTTATTTTTGCCATTATGTTCCCCATTTGAAATATGTTACTAAATAGTAAATGATGCTCAATTCTGGTTGAATTTCCATGACTATATTACTGATTGGTTGAATGGTTGTAGGTAGTTAAGTTCTTTAATTGGGGGCCAGTTAAAATTATGCCTTTGGGTTGCAGTCTTCACAACTTGTATCAGTCGTCTTTTAATATTCTTTGTATGAGTAGAGACGTCATTTTTTCCCTCAAGATTTATTGGGGTGTAATTAACAATAAAAATTTTATGTATTTAAAGTGTACAACTTGATTTGATATATGTATGCACTGTGAAATGTTCACCACAGTCAAGCTGATTAGCATATATGTCACCTCACAGAGTTGCCGTTTTTGTGTGTGGCGAGAACACTTAAGATTCACACACAACAAATGTCAAGTATGTTATATAATGTTGTTATGTTGGTCACATTATACACAGATCTCCAAAACTTATTCATATCGTATAACTGAAATTTTGTACCCCTTGACAAACATTTTCCCTATTTTTTCCTCCCCAGCCCCTGATGATTAGCTTTCTACTCTATTCTATGGTTTTGATTATTTTAGGTTCTACAGCAGTCCCTCCCTATACTGTGGTTCACTTATTGCAGCCTCACTGTATCGCGGGATTTTAAAAAATATTATATTTAATTATTTATCGTGGATTTTTCGCTATATTGTGGGATTTTTCAGTACTGTATATGTATGTTGTTAAAGTTATGTAGGTTTAAGAGGGTAGAATATGTTTAAGAACATAAGTAGTGTTTATAAACGTGTGGAAAATGTTAATAAGGGAGTGGGAAAGGTTAATAAGGGACTGGGCATGGTTTATAAGTATGTGGGAAGGGTTTATAAAGCCTTAATATATATATAAATACTAAAATAAATCTAAGGTTTCTACTTCATGGATTTTCACCTATCGCAGGGGGTCTAGAATGTAATACCCACGATAAGTAAGGGACTACTGTACATGTAAATGAGATCATACAGTATTTGTCTGTCTGCATCTGGCTTATTTTGATGTCCTCCAAATTAATCCATGTTGCAAGTGTCAGGATTTTCTTCTTTTTACTGCTGAATACTATTCCAATGTATATGCATATATACCACAATTTCTATATCTGTTTTTCTGTTGATGGACATTTAGGCTGTTTCCATATCCTGACTATGGAATAATGGTGAAGTGAACATGTGTCTGAGCCCTCAACCTGTGGAATCTGTACTATCTCCTGATAGTGTTGTGAGAAACGCTCACAATAAAACACTGGAGCACAGGACTTCAGCAGCAAAGCAAGGCATTTATTCACTATTCTACAGAAATGGGTGTGCAGCCAGAGGCAGGCACACTGAAGTGGAAAAAGCAGACTGGTTTTATCCTAATGCAAGTAGTCCCTTCCCCATTTCTCCATTAACTGGGTACTCTGGAGTTTACAATCTAGTGCAATCGTCTAGTGGTCATAGGTCTGTCTCTAGCTCTCCCTTGAAGATTCCCTAACTTGTTTACTGAGTTGTCTAGCTACATTCCCAGTTTCTCTGGTGATGAATGTCTTCCTCCTTTTGATCTCAGAGACATTTGTGATGAGCCGTGGAATGTCATTTCCTTACTTGTATACTTATACTCTTTTTTTGTTTTACTGTTGACTCAGAGACTGACCCCCTGATTCATGATTCAATTACAGCTGGTCTTAGCTGTTAATAATTTCCTAGTGATTTGAGAGTCACCAGCTTCCTTGTCCCCTACAGTGTCAGAATTGATATAAAATCTTAGAAACCCTGCTGGTGTCTGAGAATTGCTTGAGATTATGTGGGAAGCTGTTCCTTCCCCTCAACACATAACTGGAAATTAGGTTCCATGATCTCAAAAGAGATATCAACTTCATTCTATTTATTCATTCATTCACCAAATATTTATTAGTACTGTCTATATACTAGGTGTGTGTGTGTGTGTGTGTGTGTGTGTGTGTGTGTGTGTGTGTGTGTGTGTGTATGAGATTAAGGGAGCAGTGGTAAAGAAAATCAACATTACATCTACCTGCATAGAGTTTATAGGCATTAAACAAACATATGCCATCATTCAGTGAATATCTACTGACTGCTGATGATGGACAAAAACTACATTAGTTACTGCATATATAGAGCTAATTTAAGTAGATTTCATCTCTGCTCTTGTGAAATTTATATGGACCAGTGGTAGAAATAGATGATAAGTAGTTAGACAAATAAAAATGTAAGTACAAATTCAAGTAATACTCAACAAAAATTTCAGAGGAATATGAGACAAAGTAATGAACATTGGTGATTAAAGAAACCAATGTGAGAAATGATGTTTGAGAGCTGAAGAACATCAGGGATTAGCCAAGCTATGTATTGATTATTTTGTATTCACTCTACTATTTTATGTTTACTTTTTAAGGTGTTTAGAGCATTTTTGAGAATTTTACATTTTTGACTTGAGAAGCATATAATCAATTTGAGTCTTTTTTGATCCTTAATTTGCTAAATCCATAGAGTTTTGAGTTATAAGTTATATCAAAAGTGTGTAAGTGTTTAGTTAAATATTAATTATAAAATAATACATTGAACTGAGGAAAGAATAGTGACTTGTACACCTGAAAGATGCCATTAGTTATCTTTAAAGAGTTTACGAAGAGAGAAGTCTTCTTCCTAGGAGATTGTACTTGTCTCTACAGCCTACATTTAGAAGTACGTACTGCCTCATATAGCTGTTCGGTTCTGCATGTCCATTAATTTATTTTCTCCCACTTATGTATTTGTCTATTTATTCATATTTTCATCAAGCATTCATCAAGTGCCTACTTTAAGCCAGGTACAATGATAGCACTAGATAGAGAAAACCAAACAAGACAGGGTCCCTGCTACCAAGGAGCATTTACACCAGAGCAGCCTAAAGATGAATGAACTAATTATCACAGAAAGTTCAGCAAGATCAGTAACAGAGCTAACCCAGAGAGTATGAGGGCACAATGGAGGGGCATCTTAGTCAACTGAAAGCAACAAGAAAGTTTCCTTGAATTGAATTGTCATTAATAACATTGCAGGAGGAGGAAAAGCACAGCCAAAGACTCTGACCAAACACCAGTATGGGCTATTCATGAAGTAACCAAGAGGCTAGTTTTATTGGAGCAGAAGTTTTATTGATTCCAAGTCATCAACAGCATCCTCTGGTAGGCACTGATGGACAGATTACTGCCCAAGAAAGACATGGACTCATCCTCTTGAAGTTTAAAGATTATTGGCGAATGAGAAAAGATGAATTAGAATATCAGGCAGGGATCAAATTAATAAAGGCTTTTAGTATTAAGCTAAAGTATCTACATTTTGTCCTGCAAAAGTAAGAGAATTGCAAGGTCAATTAAACTTTACTTACAAAAGATCAACTTCATTGTAGTTAGAGGCTGAATTGAGATGAAGGTATTTGAGATTTGATAAAAGCAGACTAATTATGAGGTATTTTAAGAACTAAGAACTGATGGAATATGTAACTAAGCAAGAGGCTGTAGTTTAGTGTATTAAAAAAGTGAGAATATATAACATCTTTGGTATTCTGGCTTAAGAAGTTGTGCAACTATCATAATTCATCAAGGCTAGGAATGCTAGAAGCATGGGTATTAGAATAAATTTATAAACTCAAACTTCTATGTATTATGTTCCCATGAAATTCAGAGCTCCTTGAAGGTAGAAAGCATCACTTAAAACTTCCTTGTAATGTTACATCTTTCCATGCTTTAAGGAATCTTAACATCTAATTGGAAACTCAATCAATAGGCATTTAATCAATTGAAAACCATATTTGTCATCACCTATAGAGAAAAATTTACATGTTTATTTACATACTTTGAATGAAAAGAAATGATGACTTATGGCAATATGAGACTCCCCCATGTACTGAGAAAAGAAAATCTAGAATATAAGCTAGGGCAGAGGCAGTTCTTTATCTCTGAATTACATATCATAGAAAAGTAGAAAACGAAATTCATATTCTAAAATAAGTATTACTGTATATTTTTTCTAAAATACAAATCTCTAAAGTTTCCCAGTTGCTTAAATAAAAAAGCAAGCCTATTCTACATCACAATCCATAATCTATCCGTTGACTTCAGTGATCCATGGACTAGAGGGACAGTGCCTTTCAGGAAATCACCTCTCAGAGAATGAAGAAAAGGTGTACCACTCTCAGGGTGACGCAATTTCCACGCCATCCACAGGGAATGCTATAGAGCAGGTTGTACAGGGAAGAATCAAGAAGTTTTCTGATGGAAGGTCAATGTGAGCAGTGAATGTTTTACTGATACCCAGTGTCCTCAGTGGATTGCCTATGCTGAGTCTCCTGCCGCCTTAAGGCACATCCCAACTTTGGTTGAATCTCTTCACCTCCTGCCCATACCCTTCCTTTAATAAGAGAGTGGAGGAGACACTCACTCAAGTTGAGAAGAGCTGGAGCACTACTCAGCAGCAAATCCACAGTAGAACAAATGTTCAGGGAGCTGGGATCTAAAGGGGAGCTCACATCAACTGACAAATATTCCTTGAATATTCAATCTGTGTAGAGATATGCATTTGTGGGGATAAAGGAACCAGATATGAGGGATAGAGAAACTACCTTCAATCAAGGTGCTGGCTGAGTAAAGGCTGAGCCCTAACAAGTGGAAGAATAGCTAGTAAATGCATTTTGGGAATCGTTTTTATGAAGCCATTATATAGCCATCTTCTCTCCCACAGAGCTTATCTGCCTACCCTAATGACAATGATTTTTTTTTCTTTTTTAATTTCTGTAAGAGTTGGGAAGGGAGACTTTCAAACTTATCGTTGGCAGCCGTCCGTCTCGAGAGACGATGGTGTAGCTTCTTAAGAGTCTATCTGCACCGCCGAGAATGGCTGTGCAGTCCAACTCGGGAGTGACACGGTATCTGTCTCCTCCCGTGTTGAATCGACATCTTACGATGACGCTGGAGTGTCCTCTCCAGTGAAGCTGAAGCTACAGAGCCTGGGCAGGGTAATATGGAGGGTCTACTGTTGCCCATGCAGCAGACCCCCCCCTCTCTTCGCAGCTGAAGGGTCCAAGGGAAAGACGGAGTCAATACAGCTTGGCTTCAGGCGCGCCGCAGGAGTTGCCGGTGTTGACTACAACGTCAAACCGCCTTAGGGACTCCGGCTCCGGATTTTCTGTCGGGGTTTACTCCCTTAGCCTTTCCCCTGAAGAGGTATGCCGCAAGGCAGCGGAGGTTTTTTGGAGTCAGAGTTTTCCTTCTCTGATGTGCCCTGACTGGAAGATCGAACCAGCGACACTTAGCTCGCAGGCCGACGCTCAATCCACTGAGCCAAACCAGCCAGGGTCTTCAAACTTGTAAGTCTCAAAATTATAAGGAAGACATTGAATATCAAAGCAGAACTTCTTAAAACTTTCATATAACATGACATCTTAATGGTATGCCTTGTACCACAACCCTTCTGATGGCATGAGGGAGCTAAGTTTGCTTTTTCGTCATCTAGGAGTGAACAATGTAGCATGTGTTGCATTTACAAGAATAAGTTTCAGTGAAAGGCCAGCGTATGGCACAAAAGCACTCTTTGCTTTGGAGGCTGCAAGGCAAGAGAAGATACCAAAAGCTCCCAAATCTAGAAGAGCCGGACACTTGTGCTGCTCTTCCCTGAGCCAGCAATGCCTTTCTTTCCTCATTGAAGGTTTATGGGGCTTGTAATGTCAAGATTCATGAATTCCCAGGACTGTACTTGTCCTTGGAAGTGTCTTTTGATCAGTGAAGTGAAACAATTAATTACAATAAATAATACTACTAGAAGTCCTCACACAGTTCACTGAAGGAGGAGGAGGGCCAAAGAATTAAAGCTCGTCTCTGGCACAACCTCATCCTCCGGCTGCCAGGATCGGATCCTGTCTGGCTATGGCACGCATGGCTTATGAAGCCACCGCGGAAGACAAAGTTGCTTCATTTCCTCATTTAGTGGGCAGTGAGAGCTTCTGGAGGGGGTGGAGGTGCTAGGAGGAGGTCAAAAGAATCAGACAGGAATGCAGAATTTCTTTCTCTTCATCTGTATTTGATTGCTTTGTGCCCTGAAGCACATGATTTAATTATTTTCATCATTGCCTCAGCGTTCTCAGCTACCAATCTCGTTGAGGGCAATAAAATTATTCAGCCTTTACCAAAAATGCAGCCACAGTAATTTTTGACTCTATGGAATAGTTAAGGCTATAAAATCAGCTCCTGAATGACCACATCCAATTGAAAACAGAACCTAAGTTTTTCTCAACAAAGTACAACATAACCTTACATGAGATGGACATACCCTGTTTGTGATTTTCAAACTAGATAGCCGTTACTTGTCACCTACAACCTGCATTCACCATCTCTAATCAACCCAAGAATACTTGGTGCAGACATTATTATGCCCAGCCTAAAATGAAGAAAGTAACACTCAGAGACCTTGACATTAGTTGGCATCTTCCAGGGGAGTTCAAGAAAGCCCTGAATTAGTGTGTCAAGTTGACGTTGTAAGGTGTGGGAGGGAGGCACAGGGATGGAGCTGGAGGGAGGCCAGCAATGAGAGCTTGAGGTCTGGGCAATAGCAAATCAAAAGATAAAGCCGGAGCAGGAGACACTACATATGGAGATGAAGAGGGGCTCCCACATCCAGACCAAAAATCATGACAGAAAGATGTGGTGGAGGCATGTCAGAAATGAACTAGAAGCCCTGGGGTTTCTCTGAAAGTGTAGTTTATTGGCAAGCCTGCAGAAGGAAGCTCTGCCCAGTACTCTGAGCATCTTCGACCTGAGTTTGTGTGGGTGAGTGTGTATGTACAAGGGGGAACCCCCCAAAACAGAATTTATTTATTAAAAAATGTATTTATTCTTACAGGTTTAAACTTCAGTCCCCTTCAAAGTACTCTCCATTTGATGCCATACTCCTATTAGGACATTATTTTCCACTGTTCAAAACAGTTATTCAAGTCATCAATTTTGATGCCTTTTAGTTGTTCTGTGATTTTGTTTCACCTCTTCCACATTGGCAAAATGTTTCCCTTTGAAGAGTTTTTTTCATCCAGGGGAAACAAGGGGAAAAAAAAGGTCACTTGGGGTGAGAGCAGGTGAATAGAGAAGATGGGGCACAGGGATCATGCCATTTTTGGTCAAAACTGCTGAACACCCAGCGCAGTGTGGGCAGGTGCACTCATAAATCACCCATCATGAACTGGGCAAACGCTTTGAAAGAGTCTTCAAAAAAAAAAAATCACTGAAGCCGAACACAGCCTCTCACAACAATGCCAGCTGGTACTGATCCAGGTGGGCTCCTAGAACACTCTCCCAGTGGGGAAGCTTATACTAGAAGGGGCCCACTCTCTAGAAGATAATTCTGTTTGGGGGGCTCCACCCTCATGTATATGTATATAGGTATGTGTATATTTTAATTTAACCTTTATTTTGGTAATTTCTCCAATAAAATTGCTTATAAAATCAAAATCTTTGCTCATTATCAACTTGAACAGTTAATCCAAAGGTTTGCTTTTCCCACCTGGAAGGGGAACAATAACAGTGTGAATTCACCAAGTTGTGGCATGGAATGAATAGATGTGCAGCACTTAGCACAGTGCCCATTTAATGTAATTATGCAGGAATTGTCAATAATTTTTTTCTTTTTTACCTAGCCTCTTTTTTGCTGTTGCCCTTGTTCATTTACTTACCTCCTTAAACCCACCATGTGGCAAGGTTTTAGGTGATATGTTATTTGGTGTTGCACAGAGCCCATCATGAAGGAAGGATTGTATTGGAATGATAGAGAATGGAATGTGTATGTGTATATGGTAGATAGGAATGGGGGCAGGTCCTCTTGCAGGTGCTGAACTGGTATAGCAACAAATCTGTTAAAAAATGTAGCGTCTAATAATATTTCATAAGTCCTACATATAAGGGAGTATAAGGTGGATACAGGGTGCTAGTGTGGTAACCAGCAGCGACCTGGAAGAATTCATGTCCTTGCCCACACTCTGAGGCTGTTGAATTGTGGCTGAAATGTGGCTGGTTGGTTTTGCCCAGAGTCATGAGTGGTTTTCTCGTTTTTGTCAAACATCTGGCTGGAGAGGGATGGATGATCATTTATTTGTAATAAACTGGTAGCAGTTGAAGGATTTTAAGTTCTTTTATGACTTTTATGTCATTAATTCTTCCCACGTGTATATTTGCTTTAATAGCAAATGCATTCTCTGTCACCTGCCACCAAAGCACTAACAATTGTCATCTCTATGATTTCACTGTCTCAGAGTTTACCAAGGATCTTGCTGGGAGGCCCATTAATATCTCCGTGTTGTTGGGCTGCTGATGGGGAGTGATCAACAGGACCTAGGATGGGTTCCAGTGTTGAACAGTGTGGCTCAGAATCTTAATTTCACTACTTACCAGTTATGTGACCTTGAACGAATGACTTGATCTTACTGAGCCTGAGTTTCCTTATCTTGTGAAATTAATACCAATCTCCCAGAGGTGCTGTGGAGATTAAATGGGGTGAAGCACATTAAATGTCCATCACAGTATCTGGACCTGACAAAATACATCATCAATGTGAACCCAATTGCCACATCCCCTGAGAAACTAAGGGCAAATTCAAGCCTCGGTTAGGGGGTTGGATAAAATGATCTTTAAGAAACTGTCCAACCCTAAGATTCTATGACACCGAGGTTGCAGACTATGGGGGAACACTAAGAAATAATGCCTTTAATTGGAGGAATGCTGCCTTTCCTGTAAATCATTGCCTGACTTGGGGCACCAGTCACCTGACCTCTTAGGGCTTGACATTTTTCAAGTGTTAATGGGATGTTCTGATTTTTATGATAACAATGAAAAATGATTGCTGGTATTTAAAAATAAAGGGCACTATATGTTCATAAGCAATTAATCAAGATGGTTTTTGCCACATGAGAATGGATTGAAACTACAATGAAAAAATAGAATTCGGGGTTTGGAGACCAAAATGACTGTGTTTAAATACCAGTTCCTCCAAGGGGACAGTGACAGATACCTTTGATCTCTACTTCCTTTATTAATAAAATTAGGATGATAATCTGTACCCACTGTATCTTATAAGTATTAAATAAAATAAAGGATGTAAAGTACCTCCAACAAAATTACAGATAATAAAAATTAATAAAAGAAAAAATAAAATGTAATGTTTCTATGAAGGAAAATAAACATGATACTGAAATAGTGGATCAACAAAATAATCATAGTTAGTAGACATATCCACTTTAGATGCCAGAATTTCTAATTTTTGAGAGTTTTCTAATAATAGAAGAATGAGAACGACTCAACAAATCAGTTTGCTAGAGTTTAGAGGTATTTTCTTTCTTTCTTTTCTATTAAAAAAGGACCCCACAAACTTCGTCTGTGAAGAGCCAAATAGTAAATATTTTAGGTTGGCCGTGTTGATTCTGTTGAAGTTACTCTATTCTGCTGTTTTGTGAAAGCAGCCATAACAATAGCTGACTGAGGAGACATGGCTGTGTTCATATAAAACTACTCACAAAAGCAGGCAACGGGCTGGACGGATTTGACTTGCGGGCCATTGCTTGCCAACTCATACTTTAGACCTCAGATTTACCTAAAAAACATTTATGAAACACCTGCACTGTTTAAAATGCTGCATTTGAATTGTTTAAGGTGCAGGGTCTTTTGTGGGGAAGTAAAACATGAATTTAAAATCAAAACTGAAATTTTTCTTTCTATAAAGTAATTGGCCATAGTAGGCTTTAAAAAATACTGACAAGATAAATAGCTAAGGAGCCATGTCCTAGTTTACATCTTGACTTTTGCCTATTTCTTCCTCCGTTGCTTTGAGCAAATTATTCAAGGATTATAAGCATCAATTTCCTTTAGATGTAGTAAATAGAGGTAGCAGTATCTCTACTTATTCCCAGTTTTGGGGAGAAGTAAACAAGAAAATTCCCACAGAGTACATTGCAAATGTACTGGCACGTAATATGCAGTAAACACTCATTAGTTACCATCACACAGACGATTGAAGAAATGTGACTGATCACTCCAGGTACATAACCCCTACTCAAGCCACAATGGAATCACCCATGATCCAACTGTCTCTGGTCTAACTTCTTAAATTCTACTCATCTTAAAAATCATGAGTAGATATCTGTTTGAAAAGACTTCCCCACAATCACAGAAATGTTACCATGTGCAGTCTGTACTTGCATTTATTAGCTCAGTTTTTGGCCAGTTCTTAGTTATCATGGTCATGTGCTTCCCTTTGCAGAATGAGTTCCTGCTGCCTTATCAGTCTGAGCATGTGTTGCTCACTAGTGTGGTGTAGCACAAGGGACTCAGTAGGTGAGCACTATGACCAGACTCGCTTCTAGCAGAAATGTGGTCTATCATGTCTTCCCACTTTGTCACAATAGTCATTTGCCTATCAACCTGACATTCTCTGTTACTACTGGTCTGTAAAGGATATTAGGATACAATCCATGAATTTTAAATGCTCTCAACATAGATCCAAGGACAATTGTCAATACTAATTTAAACCTGAGGTTTGCTCCCTACAAAGTAGTTCTGTAACATATCTGCTTCGTACTTTGCTGAGCCTTTCAGTTCTGCTGCCTAAAGTAAACTGTTGAGCTTCCTCAGGCTCACGGACACTGGAAAAAGAATTATACTGCTTCATTGTTATCAGGTTAAGCTACAAAATTTGCCTTCTTTTGTAGTTCAGATGATTGAATATTAATTTTATATGGGTCAACCTAAGGCTATCATTATTATGATAGAGTGATTATATTTTCTGATTAGAGTTTAAGCTAAAAATGAATTCCCACCATTGGGCAGAAATATTGATGTCATGTTTTTATTAGATATATATGTTCTCTACATATTAACATATAGTCTGTTTATTAATTTAGTAGGTACTATATAATATTCATAGTACACTTCCATGCCAAACTAAACAAACAAAGGCATGTGTTTTTAGAAGCACGTAGTAGGTTAAAAATGTGAGGCAGGGCAGGGGTAAATTCTAGGGAAACCTAGAGTAAGTTTACTAATTCATTCTAGAAGAGTAAAGGCAGATTGAACAGACTGATTACATGAACAGCCCCGATTTTTTACTCATCCCTGTATCCACATCCTTTGTGAAGTGACTTTGCAGCTCCGCCCATCAAGAGGTGGGATCTGTTCGTCTACCCCTTGATGTGCGGCCAGCCTGGCAGCTCGCTTTGCTCAGCGGAAGACAGCAGAAGGTGTGTTGGGTCAGGTGTGGACCCAGGCCCCACGGGGCCTTTCCCACATCACTTGCTTTTGATGGGGTTCAGGGCATGCTGCGCCCAAGTATGAGAACTTGGCATGTTGGGTATTTTTCCCTGAAACAGGTCACACACCCTCATAGGAGAGGTCCCCTCCTTATACTCAGAGAAAAGGAGCATCCTTGTCTCCTAAGACAAAGGGACATCAAGAAGAGTCCTTACAAACAGGCCTTACGAAGTTCCCCCTAGTTTACTACCGTTCCCTCATTCTCCTTAACCTGTCACAGTCCTCCATGACTGCCCACTCCTCATCACACCTAGCATAAAGTACGCAGGTCTAATAACTGTTTCTTTGGGTCTTCCTTTCTTTATGAAGGCTCCTGTGTCACCCAAAACTTACTTTTAATAAATTTGTATGCTTTTCTTTTTTCTTTTTATTTATTTAGTTTTAGAGAGAGTGGAAGGGAGTGTGAAAGAGAGGGAAAGAAACATCAATGTGCAGTTGCCTCTCATGCACCTGAAACTGGAGACCTGGCCTGCAACCCAGGCATGTGCCCCGACTGGGAATCGAACCAGCAACCCTTTGTTTCACAGGTCGGTGCTCAATCCACTGAGCAATACTAACCTGGGCTATGCTTTCCTTTTTAAATACGCCTTTGTCAATTTAATTTTCATACCCAGCTAGGGACGCTAAGTAGGTGGAAGAAAACTTTTTCCTCCCCTACAATTTCACAAACTCTTACTTGGTTTCTCTTTATACAGCCCGGCCTGAGCTGCTAAAGGACAAGAAACCACGCCGAGTGTAACTGAGCCATCTCAGCCCAGCCAGCCCCCAGCTAACCTGGTAGCCAGCTGCAGACAAACAGGTGAGCCCGGTCATCGAACTGCACCCTGCCCAGACTGCTGATCCACAGAATCCTGAGCCCAGAGAGCCCCAAGGTTAGGGAGTAGTTTGTTAAATAAAAAATGATTGCTGATAGATCTCAGAGAGGAAATTCAATTTGAGCTAGTTCTTGAAATTAAAAAAAGAGACTGCTAGATAAAGACAAGGGAATAGAGAATTCCAAGCAAAGAATGCATTAGGCACATATGCTTAAGTTCTTGAAAAGGTTTCTCTTATTCTAAGAAAGTGAGAAATCCCATAAATCCAGATCATACTTATTATATGATATAGAATCTGTATGTGTGTGTTGGGGGGTGTAAACATGATTATACATGTTTCAGATATTATGAGATATGATAGAAATGAATCTGGAAAAGCAGGTAAGTACAAGACAAGAAACCCAAAACCTTGTAGGCCAAGCTGAAATGAGTTTTATCTCAAATGTGTCCTCTGCTTATTTGTAAAACTAGTCCTTGAAAGATGGCTGCATGCCAAGTACTCTGATGGGTACCCATCATCTCTAACACCTTCCCATTTATGGGAATAGAAACAGTCTGAGAAGTCGGGGCACTATTTGCCCAGTTGTGCCGGTATAGTCCTGATTTATACCCATTGTCACAGCAGATGACAGTGTCCCCTTGCACTGTCCAGAGGCCTCTTGGATGATAAGTTATATTGTCCTACTTAGAAGTTATATAAATGTCCTGATTTTACAAAATTTAGGAAGTGGCAGACCTGACATTTGAACCTTCAAGACATGTTAATATTAATTATTGTATTCAGATGACATTGCCTCTCATAATGCTTGGTGCATACAGGTGTGTTAAATATTTGCTTAATATTTTACTTTTACAAAGATTTGGGGATGAACATTTTTATACCGTGGAATGTTTCTCTGGCATGATAATTTGAGTTGGGAGAAAGCTTGCCTCAATTTATAAAAATCAAATGGCCATAAGAATGAATTTTTGTTGACAAAGTTGGATTCATTGATATTGATACAAAAAGAAACTTATAAAAATAATACTTCATTAAAAAAATGTACATAGGTATGTGTGGTGTGGATGAAGGGGCAGAAAGTATAACCATTTTCACTCATTTCCCAGTTATATCTGAAGACTGATGTTAGTTAAATCAGTAGATTTGGCATTGACTTTGTTCTTGAATGGTATCGTGTCTGGCTTTCCATGCCAACCACCATAATTACTGAATATATATATACACTTTACTAAGCCAACCAAAGCATAATTCTGACTCAAAAATGGAAAGAGTTGTCATGGTACCTGACTTAAGTTTTGAAAATAGATCATGTTCCCCAGTCGGACCCATGTATACCTCTCAGCAAACTTGATGTTAATTGCTGTGTTCTAGAGTAGGTCAAGTGTGCTCTCACTGCTTTCTGATTATATATTTCCTGAAGCTTTTTAGTATTCGAACTTGTCTTGCTCTATCACACACAATCAATGTTATACATGATCAGCAAATGAACACACTGCCCAAACAATTTCCTGTGTGGTTATTAGGCAGTCTGATCAGAAGCTGCTAAAAGCTTCCCCACAAGTGAGTAAGTCTAATTTGTAAAAGATATTAAAAAAATATGTGAAGCAAAGCTTTCAGCTCTATAGCATAGACTATAATGCTCCCTTTATAGGAAAGATGTGTTGGACCTTGCATGGTTGTATTTACACAAAGGATTGTAATTCTGGGAGCTGTGACCCTTAACCACCTGGGTTATAAAGAACCTGTGCATAGAAGGGTTTATGGATTTGGCCCAACGAGTATTCACAGAGCCTCTGCTGGCTATCCCCACTGCAGGAATAAGAATGAGAAATAATTCTTATCCATATGCTAGTGAAAGCAGTACCAAATCAAACTGATATGAGTTCAAATCCTGTACTCCAGATGTATCAAGGAAATTTATTGATTAGCTTTTGAAGACTAAATTTTTGTCTTTCAGATTATAAAAGAAATACATTTAGAAATATAAAAAAAATTTTAAATTTTGAAAAGAATACAGGAAGATATTGGCATAATATTTGGCAACTATTAAAATATTAGTTATTTATTTTAAATCTTTTCCCTCTGTTTCTACATAGTTGCATAATTATATCACACTTGTGTTTACACTAGATTTCTATCATTTAACCTTGCTTTTCCATCCATAGCAATAGCAAAATGTGTGTATTTTCTAGCTATTAATGTTTTTTGAAAACATTTTATTGGTTTCATGCTTTACAAAGTTACAGATATGCCAGAATTTATTTACCCTTTCTTTGCTTATGGATATTAGACTATTTATAATCTTTATTATACATTTGTATTTACATCACTGATTATTTCTTTTATCTAAATTGTAGAATTGCCATTAGTGTTTTCAAAGTTATACACTTAAATGATTACTTTATACTTATATAGTAATGCCTATTCACGATTTTTAGAAGTTTAATAATCCTGATGGTTTTAGAATTAAAATAATACTAGACATTTTTTAAACCAAAAACAAACCTGGCTTTCTCCTTCTTCGGGAAAATAATTTTCAAAAGTTTCAATTATTTCTTATAATATTGAATATCCTATCACCTAGTAACATGTTTATATTGCTATATCATAACTTCTTAATATTTGACACCACTTATTTTCTTTCTACTATGAAAGACAAAGATTTAGTTCTCTTAAAATTCTGCTTTTTCTCCTTACTATTTATTCAGACATTTCTCTTCCCTCATTAGCACAGTATGATTATAGCAAATTACTTACATCAGTATTCAGTGTTTACAGTATTATGGCTGTGTAAATATTATTTACATGTGGACCCAAGTATATATATTAGAACTAATTTCTTGAAAACCTTTACATTTTGGGGGGGAGCTGCTGGATTTTCTATTTACCTATAATCAATTCATCCCCACATTCTCTAAGAAAACTATAAAGCAAGCATATAGTCAAATGTAATAAGCAAACATGTAAAGAAGTCTGTAGCTTCCATTTTTTATGTCATGTATCCCTCCTGGAGTCCTCTGACCACCTATCGAAATAGGTTTTCTAAGGAAACTCCAATTCTTGGCAACCGCTAATCTGTTCTTCTTTACAATTCTGTCATTTTAAGAATGCTATATGAATGGAATCATATAGTATACAGTCGTACCTCTCTATATCATGGTTCACTTATCATGGCCTCACTGTATTGTAGGATTTTTAAAAATAATATATTTAATTATTTATCGTGAATTTTTTGCCATATCACAGAATTTTGCGGTACTGTACAGTAAATACTAAAATAAATGTAAGGTTACTACTTCGCAGATTTTCACCTACGCAGGGGGCGGGGGGTGTCTAGAACGTAATACCCGCGATAAGTGAGGGATCACTGTATAATCTTTGAGGTTTTTTTTTCAATCAACATAATTCCCTTGATATCTATCTAAGGTGATGTTTAGATCAGTACTTTATTCCTTGCTGTCACTGAGTAGTCTTCCACGGCGTGAATGTACCGCACAATTTGCTTTACTGCTTACCCACTGAAGGACATCTGGATTGTTTCCAGGTTTTGACTGCATGTTCATTTTCTTTCCATAAGAGTTGTCTTAATTTTTATCTCCAATGGTGATATTAGAGTTAAATATGTGTCTGCTCCTTGACTTCAGAGTGGAGGGGTTTTGTAACCTATCAATGTCTGTCCCAAAACTTTGTAGAGTTCTCCCAAGTAATACATATTCAGAATAAATTTGATATCTGAATGTCATTTAAGATATTTTGAGACAGAAGGGTGAGTGACAACTATAGGACTCTACGCATCACTGTGTTCAGGGATTCCATCATGGTTTCACAGAATGGAAGGGACTTATGATGTCCTGTGAAGAGTATGTATCATATGGTCAGGCAACTTCCATGGGAAAGCTGTCACATTACTTAATTAAAGGCATCTAGCATGGAAGGTATGTTTAACATAACTGAGTGTATCAGGTTGGATAAAGAGGAGTTTGTGTACACGAGCCAAGGAAAATAGGATGGAAAGATAGATTAGGACCGCATTGAGCATGGCTTTGAATGTCCAGCGAAAGATTTTGACCTTTTTTCTCATAGACTTTCAAAAACGATGTCAAGTTCATGTTTGGGAAAGGACTGATAAAAGCTGCATTTTAGTAAGTATTTTGGAGGCATTTGCTCCAAAACTGCAGTTATTTATGTTCAGATGACATGCATATCATTGCCTATGTTGTTTTTGGATTATCATTCAGCACATCAGGAGTCAGGACCTACTAAGTGTTTGTGATACCAGTTAGCTAGATCTGAGAAAGGGGAAGGAGCTGTGGAGGCAGTGACAGCATCCTTCTCAGGCAGAGAACAGAGACTGGGAAATCTAGTCCCTAGGTCTGAACCGTTTTCACCTTGCTTCCTGTCCTGGCTGTTCAAGCCTCAGAATAACAGTAAAATAGCCCTGGCCGTGTGGCTCAGTTGGTAGGAGTGTAGTCCCCTGTGAAGAAAGGTCACAGGTTTGATTCCCTGTCAGGGCACATGCCGTTTCATCACACTGCATGGTGCGGAGGGGCAACCAATCAGTGATTCTCTCTCACACTGATTTTTCTCTCCCCCTCTCTCTCCCTCCCTTCCCCTCTCTCTAAAATCAATAAACAAGTAAAAACAGTAAAATAATGCCGCCCTCATGACTTTGGTTCCTTCCGTGTAATTTACACGTCATTAAATCCTCACTGCAAGCATGTAGGAATGCATTTTGACTCATTCTAGCGAAACTAGAGGAATTCTGGAACTATTACTGAATCAAAAGGGCAGTAATGAAGTAATGCATGAAAGAAAATCAGGTAGGAAGAGCAGAAGGGAAACGAGTGAAATAGAAGCAGATGAGCCCAAGAGAATCTTGGGAGGGATCCCCCACCCCCCGTGAAAGCCCTGCGGTGAAGGTGGTTCTTTGCCTTACTGACCCTGCTGGATGACTAGACTGGCTCCACTTAAGGAAGCAGGATGCATGTTTATCCCTCTCTCCAGAAACAGATATTCATTTTAAGGAGTTGGCTCTGCACTTTGTTTTCCTTAACATTTTAATCTCATAACCTTGAGGTGTTCGATCAATACAAGTTGCCATGGTGTTAGAGCCCCCTCAATCTACTGGCCTCCTCGTTTAATGAAGTTAACACCGCCTCAAACACGTACTCTGATCGCACTAAGCTTTTCCTCGTTCCGGCCACACCAAGCTGTTTCACAGTGCTTACCTTCGTCTGGGCTGCTGCCCCTGCCCCAAATGCCCTCCTCATAATCACCAAACCTGGGAACCTCTGCTGGTCCTACTGTGCTGATCAGGGCTTCTCTCCCTCCAGGAACCCTTCCCAGACAAACATCACTCCAGAGCTCATTACGTATGCGTTTCTAACAGAGCATCTGTGACCTCTAAGGTTGCTTATCTGTATGTTTGCCTAGCCTGGTTTCCAGGCGCTCTTGAAAGACAGGAAGTGCTGCAGGACCTTGGTTGTGGAGCCCCCATACTCGACCCCTAATAGGGACCCAACATGCATTTGTTGAATAAACAGGTGAATAAGTCTTTATTATAGAAGATAATATTTTAGTATAGTAGGACAATTATTTATTTTCCCAGCGTGTGATTCTCCCTGGTGAAGTGATAGTCCTCCATCAATTTGTTAGAAAACAATTTTTAAAAGTAAATATATAAAAATGAATTTTAGTACACATAGTGCTATGATTTTTTTAAAAAAACGAAGTCAACTGTTAATTAGGAAACTCAAAAGAAAAGTTAAAGACTCAATAAAGTATAAAAATAAATCAGAATATTTTTACCTACGTCTGGATTATATTTTTTTATGAGAGTAAAACCGTAAATAAAACAAAAAGAAAGAACTTTTTATTTATTTATTTACTTTGGTGAGTCACTGAGATTTTACCTCCAGGCAAAGGAATAATTAACTAGAAAATAATACAAAATTTGTTTTATAGATTGTGAATTATTTAAAAATATCCACTGGGTACACAGCAATACAAATTACAAAAATCTTGTTGGATAAAATGAAATAGAATTAATCGAGTTTACTGAAAAATAAAATACTGAACCTGAGAGCCCAGTCACCTGCCCTGTGACAAGATGATCTAAACACCCACTAGATGGCAGGGTTACCATTTCAAAGGAAGAACAACTTTTCTGATTCAAAATAAGAACTTCCAGCAAACAGAATTTGAAATGTGTTTATTTGTACGGCTATAAATATGGCACATCTGATCTAGTTTTCCACTGGGTTTCATATTTTTCAGTGATTTGCAGCCAGTTTTTTTTAAAGTCAGATTTAGGAAGTTATTTGATATGCAACCACATTCTTTCCAAATAATCAAAGTTAATCCCTATTTCTTCATTTTAATCAGATGTTGCGTGTTCACTGTGTCATTAGCTGAAGAACAACAACAAAAAAAAGATGAAACCATTCTTTAGGAAGTGTGCTATCTTTGCACTGTTCCACAGGCCCCTTCGCACACGTCAGTATGAGCATCTCTGGAATTTCTTTAGAGTTCCAGAAAGCCAGAGCAACACCTGCTAAATTTCGTTAGATTCCAGACAGGACAATCATGGCTGTTTCAAAACCACTCCGGTCCTGGCCAGTTGGGACTGGCTGAGACCAAATTTTGTGAAGGTAAACTGAACTGAATTTTCAGACAAGTGGCGGTGCTTTGGTCAAGTAAGTAAATGCATGGGACTATTCTTTGCAAAACAGACAGCGTGCACACAAATGAAGCTGTTTTTATTATTACCAGTTATCATGATTATTACTGTCACTAATCTTTATTGCTCAAACCTTTAGAGGAGTGTTTTCCAAGAAAGTTAGGAGTCAAGAAAAAGAAATGCATTCTTTACAATCTAACATACAGACCAAGTGGGTTTCAACCAAAATAAAATTTTTCCACTCACAAAGTTCATGCTAAGTCACGCTTTATTACAGAGAAAAAGGGATCATCCAGAAGTCTCTGAATACTCCAGATTTTCTCATTCCCACTGTTTTTCAGAAATTGCTGGAATTTGTAGCTCAAATACATGAAAATTATTCCGAGGCAGCACTATCTAAAGCATTTGCAACCCTGCGTCTCTTTCAACAGAGCAACGTAACACACTGAAAAGACTCCCTCCTAACATAAAACAAAGTGGTGTGTGTATCATGGGGTTTGCAGGGCAAACCATGAAACCAATACGAAAAAAGAGCTTTCTCCCTCCATTAAAAACAAACAAAACACAATAATGCTAGGCTATTCTTGAAACCCCCCGCCCCCCTCATGATGAACAATAGGGTTGTTAAATCTCTCTGCAGCCTCTGAGCAGTGTTTAGACACAAAGTATTTTTCATATATCACGAGATCGCCATCTTTCTGCCTAACCCTCCTGCAGTGCAATGGAGACCCACGCACATCTAATTTCCATAAATTACACAGCCCGATGTTTTCATACAGACAAATTCCGATCGTAAGCTATTAAACCCAACTCAGTGTCCTTTGAAGGCTGAGAAAAACGGAGAGGGAAGTTTCCGCATTCCCACAGGAAAACATGTTCCCGAGTAGGTGAAGGAAAAGGAAGGAAGGAATAGGTTGCCCCTGTATCTTCATTAACTTGGACTTTTTTTTTTTTTTTGAGATAGAACTTAGTGCCTTCACAGAATTCTTTTTTATTTTTAATTCTAAATGCTGGGGACATACTAACATATACCACTTCTCCCAAAAGCCAACCTTTAAATCTGAACCAAAAGAAAGTCTGTTTCTTTGAGCCCCGACTTGATCTCTCCCTCTTAGGGGGAAGCCCAGTCTAGCTGCAACCAAGCAATCATCTTATTCGTTCATTTATTTAGTATTTATTTATTTATTTGTTTGTTTATTTATTTATTTATTTGTGTTTCTAAACTTCTAAGCTTCCCTGTAACTAGGTCCTTAGATCAAAGCTCACACCATCCAGAAGCCTCTGCATGCAGGTACCATCAATTTTTCATCCTTTAGTTGTGGAATTTCCTCGACACATCTGTTCTCAGCATCCTGTTGACATAGTTTAACATACAGGCTACAAAGAATTCCGTGAACCTGCTCCCTTCCTGTTGACTTTCCCTCCTCAATGGAGCCTAGTGCTCCGAAGTCCCCGCCCCCCCCAAGCCGGCTCTTTAAAATCTGAAAGCCGGATCACCTCCCCCCAAAGCAGGAAAGGTGTGAAAAGCAAACAGTGGAAAGTAAATACAGTGGCCTTTCAACAGTTCCTCGGCGCTCCCCTCAGTCTGAGAGGTGATTCAGGGAGTGAGAATTCAGAGCAGGAGGCAGGATGGGGACCCTGGATCCATTTCTAGGTCCTGCTGAGTTAGTCCTTCACAGGGTGGCTTTGTTGTGAGATGTGAAGTGTTAGGAATTCCTGGAACCCCCACCCCCCATACCAGTATGCAAATATACGTGCACTTAGACACATGAGAAAGCTCTCAGATTCAGGGCCACTAACTGAAAGGGGGGAGCTGGAAGCCTCCTTAGCCCTATAATTACTCCTGGTGAGATAACCACGCACACCTCTGGGAAGAAGACCTTTTCCCAACTATGTTTGTAAACCCTGGCTGGAAACCCCGGGGGCCAGGCCAGAAATCTCCATGTGGGTAATCTCAGATCCAAACGAGTCAAAATGTCATAACAGAGGAGGAGCGCCAAGAAGTCCTGTAACAGCAACTTGAACTTTGTAAGCACAATACAAAGCAGCTGTTGATCACCCAGGCTTGTGGAATGCAGTGGGTGTGCGCCTGAGGTGTTGGTGGGCAGGATGGATGTGGGTCCACTGCCGGGGGTGGGGGTGGGGGGGCACTAGGAGTCAGCAGCTAGAACCCTGGGCCGAGCACCAGGGACTCCTTTGCCAGAATGGCTAGCAGCGGAGGGACTGAATTCAGGGTAGGTAGGGTGACTGGCTCAGTGCACGGTGCATCACACAGTTTGCCGTGAATGCGTTTTGACAAGCTAGTGGCAGAAAGGCAGGCATCTGGGCCGAGAAAGGACAGGGGAGAATATGAACCTGGCGTACACTCTGGCCATCTGAATACAAGCTTCAGCAAAGAGCAACCTGTCGATTCAGTTCACAACTTTCTTTGTAAACTGACCTTTTTAAAAATTAAATTTTACGTGGTATTTTTTGAAATCACAAACAGTAAAGAACTGTGCATATATCCTTCCTGAATACAATGGAAACTTCAGCATGGCTTTATTCTGCTACTTTTAACCCAAATCCCAATTTTTTAACATTATCTGAGACTTAAAACCCAAATTTATAATAAATGTGTACTTGAAATTAGTATAATACTACTAGTATTGAAGTACATAATTATATTTTTATTTATATTTATAACACTTCACAAAAAGTATTTCCTCAATTGCTTTAAGTATATAAACTTCAACAATACTTGCTTAGATTTAGTGTACATTTAGTTTAATTTCTTATGAGCAGTTGTTTTTGACATTGTACCATGATGCCCTCATGTTTTGATGTCTGTTCTTTTACTCATTTCTCAGAGAACTGTCATGAAAATTTGAGTATATTTTTTACAAAGAGTATGGGAGCAAGCGAATTCGCTTGTGAGGCTCTCTTCTTGTTTTTCTCACACCAGGGCAACAATATAACAGTTGCAGAATTTTTGTGTCAAATTTTGTCTACTTTAAACACTAAAGTTTCATTTATTCAACCTATTTATTGAGGACCTTCTATCTGCTGGCATCTCTTAGGTGCTGCAGACCAGTGAACAAGGCTACAGCGTCTTTGACATTTTTGAACTTGCATTTAGGGAAGGTTAAAATACATTGTCTTTTATTTCATTTCTCCTTCCCTCTCTTCTTCCTACTTTTGAGTGGGTGCATATGGGTGGTTTTCCCCTTTATTTTTCAAATGGAAAAATGTTAATTGAGTTAAATCTAAGACTGTATGTTTTTTACTAATCCTTCTTGGTCTTTGGAGGAAAATTTGAAATGTACAGTGTTCTGCTAAACACATGTTGAACACTCTTGCACCTTTATGTTTTACTTCAATCTTTTCTCTCATTGTTCTTGTCTCTTTATTTGCTTATTTTGACATTTAGGATAATTTATTAAGTTGGTTCTTCTCTTCACTAATTTATTTTTCCATTGTGTTCATTCCCATCTACATTGCAGTTTTTAATTCAGCAATTATGTTTAACCCCTGAGTATT
This sequence comes from Furipterus horrens, assembly GCF_987537825.1. Lineage (NCBI taxonomy): Eukaryota > Metazoa > Chordata > Mammalia > Chiroptera > Furipteridae > Furipterus > Furipterus horrens. Next base: position 208,462,841 of record NW_028327172.1, on the reverse strand, counting down.
CCTCCGGGTCTTAGATCATGCTCTCTCCATGAGTGCTTATTCTAGTTGTTCTGTGATATGTGTCTTCTCTAATTCATTATGAAAACATAATAGAGTTGTTGTCAAAAACACCATTTCTTGCAGCAAATCTATTCTACTGCTACCCATTGCCTCTTCCTCAGGCTGTTCTCTTTTCTTTTGAAACAGTGTGTTTCATGTGTCTGACCAGCTCTCTCTTTGTTCATCTTTACAAAGAGAGGGCTCTATTGGCTTTGTGTAGATTGTACAGGTTGAAATGAGTCCTGTCAGTGAGGTTTCCTGTCTGATTCTTACGGATCCCTTTAGGAAGGGATAAAGGAAGGTTTTAATTTACTCTACATTCATTTACCCATTTCGTAAGATCCAGAAAAGGGGAACGCGTAGATGGTGGGGATTAAAAGGGGAGCTGATGCCATAACTCCTTCTGGCCCAGGTGATTGCTTTGCCGTTTTGTTGAAACTCCCTCCTAGATACGTCTCTTTCCTTGACACCCATAGTTGGTGTTATGGGACTTTTTGATCACTGTGGCCTTTGTCATTAGAAGTGCCAGCATCTTTACCAGGGGTCCTTGAGGATTGCACAATCCTTTCCACCTTCTTTACTAGACTTTCCAATTTTGGTATGAGTGGTTTTGTCAAGTTCTCGTCCAATTGTTTTTTCAGAACACAATACAATCACTTCATAAAAAATCAGTTTCTGTCCCTTATACATTAATCTGATTTTGTCTGAACTATATTTCAGCACAGACTGTTAGCTCTTCCTAGATAACTGTTTTTATATGATGACTTATCTGTCTGGCTACAAACATCATTAACTAGCTTGCCTTCCAGTATGACTGGATTTGGGCAAATAGTAGGGAAATAGATGTGGTATGTGGGACATCGTGTGTTTAAAAGGAAAAGAATGTATATAACCTTTCCCCCTGCCTGCTCAGTGGAATGTACATGGGGTGGAAGGAGGTAGAACAGTCATCTTAGACATGAGATGGGAACTATATATTGAGAAGGGCAGAATAGTAAGACAGAACAAGCCTGGGTTCAACAACATGCAACTGCATAGCAGACTTGGAATGCATATGTCTGGACTGTTATGCAAGCGAGGAACAAACCTCAACATTTACTGTTCAAGTACTGTTCTATTGCTCTTTATCAGATCTATAGAAATCTCCATGCATGTGATCAGGCCCTGATGTCCAGAAGTGAGATTATGTCAGTCATTTTCCTAGCGTCTAAGAGGAGGACCCATCACCACCTGCTCCCATTCTTGAAATGATTTCGAAGACTGATAGAATTCTATGTTAAGACAATGTAACCTTACCTATGACCAGTTTCCACTCCCTACTTGCTTTTTTGTGTGTATAATACTGCTGTTGCCCTGTCAAGAGGTAGAGCTTTTGTTCATTGATGCAGCACATTATTTAGAACCTTTTCCTATCCAGGCTCCACTGCGGACCAGGATACTTCAGGCTTCCTCAAAGACCTTTCCATTTCATAGATAGAGATAGAGGTATGAAAAACAAGCACAGAAAATGTGGAGAAAGCAGGGAGAGCGCAGAGGAGGGGAGGAGCAGCAGAGCTTTGACCCTGCGGGGGGGGGGGGGGGGGGCCCTGCTGCTGTTATTTAGAAGCTTTGAAAGGAATTCACATCCCTTTCATATTTTATTTCCAGGAGATTCCCAGTCACATAAGCTGATTTTTTTTCTCTCTTGGTTGTGAGGAATGAATGGTTAATAGATAATTAGTTAAGAATCTTGAGATAATTGTCATTAAGTTGTAACCACCGGTCATATTGAGAAGTGGCTTTAACTGGCTGTACAATTCTAGACATACCTAGAACTAACATAGAGGATCCCTTCTAAGTGCTGCGGCAGAAGGCTTCCTTGTTATACATTTTGCTATAAATTAAATGCTTAAGATAGAGCATAGAACTCTCAGTGCCAAGCAAAGTGTCAGTGAAACAATGTAATACCAACAATCATGGCTGAGCAACTGCTCTCTGGATGGGAGGAAGTATCCCCATGAGACACTGATGGAAATTTATACTGCTCTTAATCTTCAAGCTCTTAAAATAACAGAACTAACTTTCCTATTAGACACCTTGACATAATTGAGTGAAAAAGAAGTAATTTCATTAAGCTGATAGAAAATGAACCCCAGTTAGGTCTTTGCTGTGGCTGTGTATGAACATAGCTCAAGCCTCCAGAGTAGGGGCAAAGAGAATTAAGTACTGGTAATTCGCTGCTTCTACCCCCAAATCATATTGCTTTCTGCTCACATTTCATTGTCTATAGACACTCATATGGTCATTGCCCAATACAAGAAGACACGGAAGTAAAATCCTTCCATGTCCCAAAAAAGAAGGGGACAGTGACTACCAATGAAGAGTTGCGAAGTCTACCACAATGAGCTAGTATTTTATTGAGGATGTTTACACCTATATTTTCAAGTGAGATTTGTATATACCTTTATTTATTGTGCCATCTTTGTCAAATTTCATTATTAGGAAGATGCTAGGATTATAAAATACATATGTCAAGAAAATTAGGTATATATATATATATATATATATATATATATATATATATATATATTCCTATAAAGGTTTCTAAGTTTTCTGATTGCTGTGGACTGAACATGTGTCCATGCCACATTCCTGTGTTAAAGCCCTGACTGCCAAGGTGAAGGCATTTGGAGATGGAGCCTTGGAGTGATAATTAGGCATTGATGAGATCAGGAAGCCATGGGTCTCTTGAAGGGATTAGTGCCCTTTAAAGAAGAGACACCAGAGAGCTTACTCTCCCTCTCCCTCTGCCCCAGGTGGCCACAGAGAGGAGGTGGCCATCTGCAAGCCAGGAAGAAAGCTCATTTGACTTCTCTCTCCATGCAGCCCCAACAGATGAAGAAGGGAACAAGGCATTCCATATCTAGGAATATTTGGTCTAGCCATTAACTGAATGACACAGAGGCTGCCAGCTTTGAGTGGGGCCTGGAGCAGAAAAGGCCACACTAACAGTTCTAGGTGAAGACACAAACAGCTCTGCTATTGGGTCATCTGGTCCTGAAGACTCAGTGGTGCTGAGGTGTCAGTAGTGGGCAAGGATGCATGTGGGGCTTATGGCACGCTGCAGGGGAAGATCCACAGCCCAGACTCCCGGTATTCTGGAGGAAGGCTCTGCCATCTGCCATAGACGGTGTCATGCCATTTGAGAAACATCCCATGGCCTGTTACTGGGTTCTGGTAGAGATGGATGATTTGACCATTAGAAACTAAGTGGCTCATTACAGGCTGGGTTCTGACATGGCCACCCAGCCACAAAGCTGGACAAGCCCAGCTGCTGTCTGTCAGAAGACGGACACATCAGAAGAACCTGAGGCAATGTGTGTACTACATGAGCCAGTGGGCCCTATGTCACCCAACACAGGTGCACGAGCGCTCCTTCCCGGGCTTGTACCTGGGCTGTAAAAGCATTTGAAGGAGGAGGGAAAAAAGGGAGTTTGGCTGATGAATGGATAGACTTGGCACACAGGTGAAGCCGCACACAGGTGATAACTGCATTATACTAAAGGGGGGCTCTCCCTAGTGGGTGGAGCTGCAAACATTGTACCTGCTCACCTACTTGATGTGGAAAGAGCAGTGGTTAGAGAGGAAACATATGCAGATTCCTAGGTGGTGACAAATGACCTGACCCTCTGGGAGTGGGGGAGAGCTGCAAGGACCAGGACCAGCAGATTAAAGACAAAGATCTTTGAGACAGAGGCACGTACCTGGCTAAACGAGGGTAGGCCCGAAGTGTGAGGGTGTTTGTATCATCTGTGAATGCCTAATAGAAAACATCTACTTAGAATAAGCCCTGAAAAATCACATAGATGAAATTCCTCTCTCAGTTAACATTTCACCGCCCAGAACTGGCATGATGGGCACACGCTTGGAGAGTATGAAGGCTGAGATGGCAGCTATGTACGGGCCGAACAATGTGGACGACCCATTATTAAGGCTTATCCAGCCATGGCCTCCATGGGTTTCCAATTTTCCACAACAGAAATAAACATTGAGCACAGTCCCCTGTTTGGCAATGCGACATCAGGCCCCTTTCATCTTCACTTAGCCATTCGTCCCTTTCAGGTATAGATCTGCTTTTCTTGCTTGCGGTATCTTAGTTGTTACCACTATTCCCGTTCTTACAGAATGCCTGATCGATAGCCCTCGGATTCCACAGAGCATAGCGTCCAGCCAGGGAACCTTACAGTGAAGGAGGTGCAAGAGGGGGCCCACGATGATTGGGTCCACTGGTCATGGAACAAGCAAACCAGGGCTTGCTCATGTGGCACCCTGGGGTACGACTCAACAATTAGTGTAGAGAGAATTAGGTCTTTATTTACAATATTCCAATCTTGGAGGGCGCTGGGAGCACTTCAGCTCGGAGCCCTGTTCTCCCATGAGACCCAGCACTTTCCTTGCTCCCCAAAAGGCTATAAACCAAAACCAAGCCAAATAGTTCCCTGTCCCCTTGTCTGTCAGCTCTCTTCTTCAGGATCTGGGGCATGTTGTCCTTAACCTTCTGTAATAGTCTAGAAAAGCATGTGCCGTGTTATGCTGGGTCATGGTGACATACAGGGAATACACAAGTCCTAAGAGAGTGTCCTCTGTCCTTAATTCCAAGAGGCCAGATAGAGTCTGGGTCTGCAAGGCAGAGTCCTTGGTGGCTTCGGAGTCAACTGGAGTGGGCAGGACCAAAGCAGCAGCGTGCCTGCTTTCTTACTAGCCTAGGCCGTAGGGCCTGATCCTGACTACACACTGCATAGCTGCTTGCTCCTTCCCACAGGGCCACTACAGCATGCTCCTTCTCTCAAGGCTGCCCACCTTTCTTTTAAATCCTGACCCAGAACTTCCTACGTGACCTCGTCTCTGACTCTTCCCACAATGAGCTACATTTGCCAGTTTCCCGGTACTGTTGACATTCTTTTGCCTGCCATTTTTAGTCAGGGCCAGAGTTCCTGTCACAGGGGCCTCCAGGGAGGGCCTTCACCTCTGCTGGGCACCTCAGGAGTCAGGATACATCTTGAAAGTCAGGTACACCTCTTGCCCTGGGGCAGTGGCACAGCTATTATCTAGCTACCAGCTTGCCATAGATATTATGATGTCATATCTAGGCTGTATTATCTCCTTCCCCCATCCCTCAAACCATGGACTGTGGGGAAGACCTGTACCCTGTTTCAGTTACCTCATGGACTATGTGACTCCAAAGCACTACACCAGCTTTCTAGCTGTACAACCAAAAAACGAGCTCACTGAAAACACTCCAGAAAAGATGGGAGGCTGTACTTTCGTCGGCAGCCGTCCGTCTCGAGAGTCGATGGTGTAGCTTCTTAAGAGTCTATCTGCACCGCCGAGAGTGGCTGTGCAGTCTGACTCAGGAGTGACACGGTATCTGTCTCCTCCCGTGTTGAGTCGACATCTTGCGATGACGCTGGAGTGTCCTCTCCAGTGAAGCTGAAGCTACAGAGCCTGGGCAGGGTGATATGGAGGGTCTGCTGTTGCCCATGCAGCAGACCCCCCCTCTCTTCACAGCTGAAGGGTCCAAGGGAAAGACGAAGTCAATACAGCTTGGCTTCAGGTGCGCCGCAGGAGTTGCCGGTGTTGACTACAACGTCAGACCGCCTTAGGGACTCCGGCTCCGGATTTTCTCTCGGGGTTTACTCCCTTAGCCTTTCCCCTGAAGAGGTATGCCGCAAGGCAGCGGAGGTTTTTTGGAGTCAGAGTTTTCCTTCTCTGATGTGCCCTGACTGGAAGATCGAACCAGCGACACTTAGCTCGCAGGCCGACGCTCAATCCACTGAGCCAAACCAGCCAGGGTAGGCTGTACTTTAGGGTGCAGTATACCTACTAAAGCAGACATTTATGTGGCATTGTGCCCACACAAGGATTGGTACATGGGTCCAAGAACCAGGGTGCAGAAGCAAGAGGCCCCATTTGCCATCACTTGCCATGACCCATAAAGGATTTTGTTCTTATTATCTCCCCAACTCTGAACTCTGCTGGGTTAGTTTCTAAGTCTCAAAAAAGACCAACAGAGACAGCAAGAGACCCATTGAATTACAATTCACAGCTGCCACTAGGGCACTTTAGATTCTTTGTGCCCAGAGAACAGCAGGCAAAAGGAGGTATCCCCATACTGGCAGGGACAAATGACCCTCATCAGGAGGAGAAGATGGGGCTGCTTACATACAGTGGCTGCAGGGAGCAGTAAGTGAAGAACTCAGGTGATCGACTTGGGTGCTTCCTGGTACACCCTCGTCCCATTGTAACTGTGAATGGGTGTGTGCAGCAGCCCTGAACTGACAAGGACATGACTGCCAGGTGTTCCAAGCAGGTATTAAGGTTTGGATCACACCACCAGGGTAAGCCACCCAAATGTGCCAACTTGATACCTGAGGAGGAGGGGAGCTCAGAACGCCCAGTGGAAGAGGTGGAAGATGAGTGCCCTCTGTGCTCTGACATCACCTGCTGTCCCAGGGGCTGAAGTCCATCCCATTAAGCTCCTTTTTTTCAAGATTTTGTGCAGGTGACACCTCCCAGAGGCTATGATGGGCAAACCAAGGCTCACAAAATTAAACTTATGCTCAGGGTCACACAGCTAGTAGAGAGAGGAGGTGGGAAAAATGCAGTTCTAATTCACACCCAGGAGAATCTTAAGACAGTATTATCTAAACCATGCCTCTCCTTAGGGTAGGCAGTGTGAAAATCTGAGCTCGGGATGGGAACAGCTGGAAAGATAGGGTTTCACATACAGGACAGTCTTAGGTTGAAGATTATGGTAGGGGTTTTGGAAAAGAAGAGCATAACTTTAAAGCAATCTTCACTCACGTGAGGAGCGCATGGTCAAATACAGCAAACCTGTGGACAGGTTGTACTTGCTTTATCATTTTCTCATAAAGCAGTCCTTGCCAGGCTTCCGCGTGTGTGGCGCCCTATGTTTTCTATAACTGCCCCTCCTTCAAGGACTTTTCAAGTTTTTCCTCTGCTGGAGTGCCTTCTCTGGTCTACCTGTATACATACCTGAGCTTCCCTATGTACATATCTGCCATCATCATCATCATCATCAGCAGCAGCAGCAGCAGCATTATCATTATCCAGTAACTTATATTGCAGTTATTAATTGCACATCTAGCTCCACACTGGATTGTAAGTTCCTCGAGGTCAGCATTTAAGTTTTTTAAAGGCATTTCTCTGCACAGTCTAGATGACTGAGTATCTCGAGCATAACATGTGACCAATAGCAGAGTTGGGATTTGAACCCAGCTCTGGTTATTACATAAATGAATGAATGAATGAATGATAAACAGGGTCTCTTATAGGTTTATGCGGACAATGGGATTGGGGAGTACATTTGAAATTACTTTTCTTTATTTTGATGTTTTTATCTCGGGGAAAAGAAGTTGTGATGTTTTACAAAATAATAGATCATGTTTCAAAACTCTGGAGATAATTTAATGTATGATCATCTATCATCAGTAAGTTGTTTTCCACAGCGAGTTGTGTTGTAGCATCTTGAATATTTGGATCTTACTCTGAGAGCATGACGTATTGAGATACTAGGCTGGGACATCATGTATAAGCAGCATGTGGTCACATGGGAGGGAGAGTCCCTCTGAGACACTGATGGAAATTTATACTGCTCTCGATGTGCAAGCTTTTAAAACTATAGAACTGACTTTCCTATTAGACACCTTGACATAATTGAGTGAAGAAGAAGTAATTTCATTAATCTGATAGAAAATGAGCCCCAGTCTACTACTCTATAGAAATGCTCTTCTGAATTGTCAGGGGGTCCCAGTGCTCCAAACTGCTCTTTGAACAATCAATCTGAAGAAGACAGAGGTTGTACTAGAGAGACCGTTTTTCAGAAGAAGCGACTGCTTAGATGTTTGAGAGCCAGTGGAGCGGTATGCTGGTACTCCCCTGCCAGGATATGCTGTTCCTGCCAAGGGCAGTCATTTCCATTCATGTGACAGAGCACAACCGTTGACTCTAAAGCATCTGTTCTAGAGGGTTATTCATGTCTGCAGCAAACCTGCCTTTCTACGCACTCCTGCAGGGACATCTCAAGTGTGCTTTTCATCCCTCGCACCTAGTCTGTGCAAAGGATCTCTGGCTCTGGGGTCTCTTCTGTGTTTTAGAGAATTTGCTTCAATGACAAGTAAATGTGGCAGACCTTTCAGAGAGTATACATAGCAGTCCCTCCAGGATGGTTTAAGGTTCTCTCACATCTTGGTTGATGAGTGTCGACTTAGTTTCTTTTTTCTTTTTCTTTTTCCATCTGAAACATCGTCTTCTTGACTTATCATGGACTCGTTGTTGGGCTGGGAGTAAGGAAACCTTTAGGTGGCCTTTGCCAAAAAACAGCCATTTGGTCCAGGAAACATCTCCATGCCTCGGATTTTGAACTTGTAACATGTTGTGTACCGGGGTATTTAAATGCCTTTTAATTTTCTGTTCTTGCAGGTTTTTAAGATTTAAATATGGTTATATGGTTATTAATGAAATGACTTCACAAAATTAACAGTTAAGCTACTACTATCCTTAATTAACAGAAAAAAAACAAATGAAAAATTACTACTGAATGTCTAAATAACCTTATTTAATTGTTTAAAATTACGCACTCAAATGACGAGAATTCTCATCATCCATCCGGAACGTGTTAAATAACTTGGTGGCAGTGGGAAGAGAGGGTTTGCTGAGTTCATCTCTCCATAGCTTCAAGTACCACTTCTTGGCTAAAAATGTACACATATGATCCTCAGCCCAGTTTTTGAAACAGAGGTGGGTGCCTTCCATCAAATATTTTACAAATATCTTAAGGCCAGCATGCCAAACTGAGTCTAGTGTCATCACAGTTTTCCCGTTGTCTTCTGTGATGGTGCATCAGGCCACTATCACCCTGGTTATACAGGAAGATACTTAGACATCACCCTCGGTATTACAACTACAGTACCTACCACATGCAAGTCTGTACGGGTGTTTGCCCTAAATTCCCTCCTCATTCATGGCTTCTGTGTTCGATTGACCTTCATGAACCTAAAGATGGATCATTGTTTCATAAAGACAATATTTTAAAAATACTTCTTGATATATTTTTCCCTTCACGTAGCTACACTTTTCACTGTGAAGACTAGATCATAAGATTGAAGGAAGACATGAGAGGGACAGGACACACGGGTATAGAAGAGAGGAAAGGGGGGCACAGGAAGCTCTCTTCTTCGTTGGGTGTCAGATAGGGAAAGCTGACTTGAAGGGTAAGAGGTCGGATGTCCATGTACTATTTCCCACTCATCCCCTTCAAAGCAGGATTATTCTTCACTCATTACGGCACAGCAGTGGGAACTTTCAACCTGGTTTTTAGCAAGATGTTAGTATATTCCAATGCATAGAAAATAGTTTATGTACAATTGAAAAAGGTATCTAGATGGATTGAGTGACCTCCCCCCAAAATGAAGACCTGTGATTGGGATCAGGAGGTCACAGGGGCAGGGACAGGCATGGATTTCTGCCTTTTTTGCTTATGACTGTGTATCTCCAGAACCTAGAACACTGCCTGGTATAGCATACTAGGTATCCAAGAAATATTTATTGAGGGAAAAGATGTGACAAGATACCTAAAGGATCAGACACTTTTGTAGACTTTCTCACAGGACATCCAGAGACCGGGCAGGGTGAAACATCTCTTTGGGAGACCGAAGAAGCCTCCAGTGTCGACTTCTGGATTAAACACACATGGATTTGAAGCTGATACCAGGTTTGTATGTAAGCTCTCCATCCTTCCTCAAAATTTAGTTCTTAAGTTAAGGGAAGAGGAAGAGAAAACAAATCCTGAATTATTTTTACTTCCCTGGCTAACAGAGATTTAAAAAATGTAGAGGAGCATAAATTGTTCTTAACTGACTATGTTGTTTTTTTTTTTTTTTTTTTTTCAGTCTCTTGAGGGAACATGAAATCAGTTTCCAGAAAAGAATGTTGTGAGGTTGTCATGAGCAAGGGAGCATCCTCAAAAGGAGTCACTCACACACTTTTGTGTCTTTCCACAGTGCCAGGTTTTTTAAGGGAGACACCTCTAAGCCAATAGAGTCACACGTAGGTTACAAGTAGAGAGGGGAACTTACATGATAGAAGCAAGCAGAGCAAGTGTCTAGGGGAAGTCCTGGTCACTAGCACATCCACAGGTAGGAGGGCAGGGCTTGGTCTCGAAGCCAGGCAGCTGCAGTGGCAGCACATAGCAGTGGTGGAGAGGAAGTCTGGCAGGGCTCCAGGTGTGACCCATGCTACAGCCAGGCTCGAGCATGTGGTGGATGATTGGAGCTCTCAGTTCTTACAACCCGCCAGGGGTGGAGGTTCCAGTCATACCTGTGTCCAGATGGAGTCCTTATTTATCCCAGTGTCCAGACTTGTGGACAGGACATTCTGGGCCCCTCACAAGAGTATTCCCATTACACCCCATCACCTCAGCCTGGACATAGCACTTGACATAACTGTCATGGCTGACAGTGACTCTCAATGGAATTGTCAAAGGTATCCAAAAAATACCCTCTGCTCTTGCTTTGTGCAGAGGGGGCCTCACCACAATTGTCATGCTCTCCTGTGTTCTCTCTGCTTCCTATTTTGTTCCTTGGTACGAACTTTTTATTGGCTTCCCCTAACATGAGAGAAGGCTGAGCATTCAGACCCGAGATGGCTTCACTGTGTCCTCAATCTTTCTTCCTGTCTCCTGTCTATCTCTCTTGCATTCTCCATTCCAAGGCTATCTGGTTTAGAGGAGTGAAAAATCTGGCCTAGATAGGGGCATCCTTTTCTCGTCCACATCAAGGTACTACATGAGCTAGTGACAGCCAGCTTTCCACTGCCAGCACCTGCACACCAGCACGGTCTCTCTCTCCCTCCCTCCATCTCTCCCCTCTCTTCCTCTCTTCACATGTACAGTATATCCCAAGTCACGTGGAACTATTTGTAGTCCCCCCAGTGCCACCCGAGCCTTTAGTTCCACTGGTTCTCCGTCCGCTCACCACCTTTTTTCTCCTCCCTTCCACTCTAAGGAACATATACATTTAAAAATTTCAACTGCAGTGTCGCCTCCTCTGTGGATCCCTCCCTTTCCTGTGCCCAGTGGCAAAATTAAGTATTCTTTCCTTTGTTTCCATTTCTCCCCTGCACATACATCTGCCGCAGCAGGTATGACACTCTATTTCCTTCTGTTGCATGTATTATTAGCATTGCACTCAGTTATTTAGAGCCACGGATTATGTCCTAACCATCTTTGTGTCTCTAGGACCTAGTATGCTCTCTGGTCCATAACAGGGCAAAATACTGTTTCTTCACTGACATTTCTCTGTGGTTTCTTCCACCTCTGTTGAGCTGAAATTAAAAGAATAATGGATTTTAAGATTAGAAACAATTGGATTGAGTTAGTAAGGAAACCTCCTGGATCTCAGGTTTTACCTGATATTGATGAAACTTCTCTTACCATTTTCCAGGCTCCAAGTAAGTCACATTAAGTTCCAATATAAAGAGGTGATATCGTGGACAGGGCATGAGTGGATTTGAGTTCTGACTCTCGTTTTGGCCACACACTAGCCATGGGACCTGGCAAAGTCATTGGACACATTTGATTTCAATTTCTTCTTTCATTTAAGGAAAACTAATAGCTCTCTTCAAATGGTGATTATAAGTAAAAAATGTGGTAACATAAGCGGCTGCTCCTTGGAGTTGGAAAGCAATATCGTTTCTCAGGATCGTGTCTTTTGGGAAGTTCCTGGTACCCTTTTCACTCCTTCAAATCAGAAGCAGTCAAACAAATCCTAGAATAAGAGTTGGAGGCTATTGACAGGGAGAATAAAATAAGAAACGTTTTTATAATAACGAGCGCTGCAATCACTGCTAAGATTGGCTCTCATTTGATAATGAAACATGATTCCATGAAACAGTACTTCACTAAATGTCAAATGAAGGTTATTCCATTAAAATGCTCTTTTAGGCCAATCAAGCAAAGACAAGCTCATGCCTCTCTTGCTATTACAGAGTACAGCTATTAGTGTTAAATTTTTGTGTTTATGCAATTTTCTTTGGCTGGAGGGGTTTCAGATCTTTTTTATTCAGTTTTCCTACAGTATAACAGTTTCACTGGGAATCTTTGTGTCATTTCAGTATGTAATATACATTAAACTAACTCTATAGTGTAGTGTGTGTGTATAATTCTAATCTGTTATTTCAAAATGGGGTCACATGTTTAGGAATTGGAACATATGCAGTGTTTTGTCTTGATATTGAGGTTTGGCAAAATGCATATGCTCTAAGATAAGAAGGACTAGATTTAAAATCAGAAGCTGAATACAGGGAGGAACAGGAGTAGAGTTATTGTTGTTTGTATGGAAAATGATACAATCATTAAAAATAATACCAGAATAAACTCTTTGTTTTGTATACTCAACAATTGTAAACCTATTTTTGCCCCACCCTGTATTTTGTTGTAAGTATTACACTTAAATGAGTTTGGACAAACAGTTTAAACTCTCTGAGGCTTAATTTGCCTATTTGTGAAGTTGAAGTTATAATTCCCCATTTTGTTTTCTCTTATTTATTTTAAGGTACAGCATAATTAGATAATTTTATTTAAAGAATTTATTGTGATAGTATTACAGTTGTCCCAATTTTTCTCCCTTTTCCCTCCTCTGCCCAGCCCCCCAGCCCCGCTCCCAGTGTCAACCCCCACATCATTGTCCATGTCTGTGGGTCATTCATATGTGTTCTTAGACTAATCCGTTCCCCTTCTTTACACCATTATATCCATCCCCACTCCACTCTGACCACTGTTAGTCTGTCATGCTTCCGTGCTTCTGGTTCGATTTTGCTCGTTACTTAATTTTGTTCATTAGGTGAGATCATATGGTATTTGTCTTTCACCACCTGGCTTATTTCACTTTAAAATTGAACTGTAAAGTGACAGGTGAAGTAAGGAGTGATATTCTGAAGCCCAGAGCATCACCTTTGGGGTTGGCATACTGGGTTCCTATTGGTCTATCAGACGTTCACTGGATGACCTTAGGCTGATTACTTAGAACTCAGTCTTCTGTGGCTCCACAGTTAAGAGGGAAAAGGATTGGACCCACAGAGCTGTTGTGAGGAATTCAGAGGGTGACATTTGCAAAACACCTTGCATGTGATGCACCTTTGATTACCAGCCATCTCAGGGTCTTCCTTCAACCATGCCTATGTGTCCAAACAAATCAAGATTTTTCTAAAAAAATGAGTTGAATACGTTCTCACTTGTAATGCCCATAACTTGTTTTTGATCATAGTTGTGGTAGTTCTCCCGACCCCCCCCAAATACCAGAGTACCTCTGCTTGAATCTTAATATACCGTGAAATACCTCTCCCACTCATGCCTTGTTCTCTTGTCACATTGACTTGACAGATGAGTAAATGCAGGTGAGTCCAAGGCTCTCATTAAGTCACATGCTAGTATGCTTTTGCAGCAAATGTCTTTATGAAAAATGAAAAAAAAAAGGTTACTTTACTTTTATTTCTTATTATATCTTGTTTTATTTAGGGAGAATTTAGGGGCTAGAAGAATCTGATAAAATAATAAACATGATAGAAGATATTCTTATTGCTGATCCATCACATGTTAGCTCTGTAGTCCTCGTTGGCAAGTACAGAGTGATGGTTTCACCAGCAGAGTAATGATAAATAACTTCCAAATGGTTCATTCCCTTTGTCTTTTCAGCATATAAAAGGAAAAACTCTTCTATGTCAACCGACTTGTCTTAGCTCCACTTCTACCACATCTCTGTCCTTTTTTCATTTTTTACACTTCTTTTCCATTTTCATTTCTTGCATATCTCATAATATATACACATACAAATATGTGTGTACATGTGCATACACGTACATACATATATGTACACACAATACATATATAGGTGGATATAGACACATACACATGCATGTATATGTACACGTATATACAAGTGGATATGTGCGTGTAGGTGTCCATGTACATATTCCTTGAGAACCACTACTCAGTATAATTCAGCATCTCACACACAATTCTAGAATTGTAGACTTGGCAGGAACTATTGGTAGCTGGCATTTTCTTGTTTCATAAATACGCTTTTCAGAATTTCCTTTAAAACAAACAGCTCACTGCTAAGTGTAAACCTTGCTTTATTCCCAGCCACTATGGCAAATGACTCTGTTAGTGGTATGTGATGGAATTCCCTTCTAAATTTTAGCTTGTTTGAAGAAACATCATATATGAGATCCAGACTACCCAGAGAAGAATGCAAGACAGATGTGGACATTTCTAGATCAACACTTCAAAGCTCTCTGTTTACATTCACTTCGGAGCTCAGAGAAAGGCACTAGAGACTCTCAGTGGTATGGCCAATGTACGCAGAATCCCAGAGTTCTAATCCATTGCTGCCAACAACACTTTTTTTTTAAAAAGCTTTTATTTTGTAGTTTTACTACTGGCAGATATTAAGAATATTTTCTAAAATGAAAAATTTTGCAGCAGGTAAAAAATGCCAATATTTTAATGTCATAAAACATACCTTCATAGAAAGATCAGCTTATTCGTTATGTGAGCGTATGACCATCCATTCATTTATCCAACCACCCACTCGATAACACTTACTGAATAGCGACCTTGAGTGCTAATCTATGCTACCTTGGGAATGAATGTAATGAAGAAAGCTTAGCCTACTCCCTGAAAGTATTTACAACTTCCTTGCAGGTAAAAGACAACTGTAGAATGGTCTGTCGTTTGGGGTGTACTACATTACGTATCTTGAGGGAGGCATGGTAATTACCATTGGGGTATGGGTAAGGAAACATTACTCTTAGCTGGGGCTCAGCTTAAGTGAGAAGATGCCTTGATGCAAACACGAAACGGGGGAGATAGTCAATTCTGAGAACAAACTACGTAAATGACAAAGATAGAACAAATAACAAAGAATGAAGAATGTTGGAGGGTTTTATGCATAAAGGGGGTAGTGTGATGCAAAGCCAGACAATTAGTATTGGATTTGATCTTGAAAGCACTGAATGCCAGGGCACAGAGTCTGATTATGAGGCAGAGAAGGGGTCACTGACTTTTCCATGCATAATGGCTTGAGGAGAAAAATGAGTCAATGAAAACTACTCTCCAGAGGGAAAAGGTATCATTACACAAGCTGAGGCAGTAGGAAATTTCAACCAAAGAATGGTAAACAAAGCCTTTGAATGAAATTGGTATGATGAAAACACACATACACAGACATTGGAGTAAGTGACTAGAATGAGACATTTGAGAATATAGTTAATCAGAGTGATTGCAGTGAAAGCAGGTTGAAGGAGGCCAGGTTGTGTGAAGCGGTGACGAGCCAGCCTGTTCAGTAGTAGATGGAGAACTCTTGATAAATATTTTGAAAAATTTGCCAGGGTTCTTCCGCCAGGGTCTACCATGGTATCTATCACATTATAAGCACTCAGTTAATATTCATGGAATGAATAAATTTTGACAGCCACATGTTTTCTTTCAATGGAATTAGCTGTAGTAACACCACGTACATAGACCCAGACAACTGGTTCATTAAGAAAAGCACAAATCTGCGTGTCTGACAACTTGAAAATGTGTATCTAAATTTGAAAATATTTATAGATAGTATAGAAAATTTATATATTAAGGATAGAAGAGTCAGAGTACCAGAGTTTAATATTTACTCTGCCTCAGACAAATTCTGTAGACCTCAGTTTCCTCCAGTCTACAGAATGGAGATTATAAAGTAGGTGGCTCAAAGCCATGGAATAAGGATTATGCATTAATACATGTGACATGTTTAGAGGAACTTCTGACACATGGCATACACTATATTAATGTTTGCATATTATTACTCAATAATATATTTTTTAGAATTTTCATGATCTCTTTAAAGCTAGAATTTCACCTTAAAATTTATAAACCATATTCACATACAATATCTTAATGTACCAGGTTGGTGCAAAAGTAATGTTCAACTTTTTTGAAACAAAGTTTTAGATAGTATTTATTAAATTTGTGCCTCTTCTTATAATTTTTTGATGCCACAATAACTAATTCATACCTTATTTTTTCAGATTATTTAAGTATTGTTCATCATCATCTGCAATATTTGAACCCACATTCATCCCATCTAAAGACCACATTAGAAATGTTTTACTCTATGAGTTTCATGAGGGTGCCAATGCAAAGTCTATTCAGAGTGCTTATGGGGACGATGTAGTGACTGAAAGAAGTTGCAGGAGGTGATTTTCCCACTTCCACAGTGGGGATTTCAGTTTGAAAAATGAGCCCAATTAGGGTCATCCAAAAAAACTTGATTCCGAAGTGTGGGAAGCTGTTGTCACAGGAAACCCCACCATTACCTCTAGGGAACTTGCAGAACAATGTAACGTAGCCCATCCAACCATGCTACGCCAACTGAAAAGGATGGGAAAGGTTTCAGTAGTTGGAAAATGGATCACACACGAACTGTCTCCAGAGAACCTGCAACAGTGTGTTGCTTGTTGTGAATCATTGCTTTTGCGACACCTTCAGGCACCATTTTTAAGTAGGCTTGTTACAGGTGCTGAGAAGTGGGTCCTTTACCATAACGTTAAATGTCACTGATTGTGGATCAGTCGAGGAGGAAGAAGAGTTCAACAACCAAGAGGAGGACTTCATTCAAAGAAGATCATGTTGAGTGTATGGTAGGATATGGAAGGAACTGTCCACTACAAACTGTTAGACAACAATCAAACAATTACTGCTAATCTTTACTGTGAAAAACTTCCTCATTTGAAAGTAGCTTTGAACCAAAAATGACCCTCCTTAGTCAGCAGAAAGGGTGTCATCTTCCATCACGATAATGCTCACCCTCACACAGCTCGACTCACAAAAAGTTTCTTGAAAGAGCTTGGTTGGGAAATATTGCTTCATCTTCCATATTCTCCTGACCTTGCTCCCTCTGATTGTCACTTGTTTCAGGGACTACTGAACCATTTTGATGATCTTAGGTTGACATCAAGAGAAGAGGTTGAAAATGAGTTGGATTCATATTTTACTTTGAAACCTAAAGAATTTTACAAGCGTGGCATTTATAAGCTTGTTGACAGATGGAATGAGGTTCTAGAAAGTAAAGGAAGTTATGTTAATGAATAAATATTTTCATAATCATGGGCTTTTTCATTTTTAAAATAGACCTGAAAATCAGACATTATTTTCGCACCAACCTTATATTTCTCTGTTCCACTTCTACTCCTTCTGTGTTGTCAGTGAGGAAAATTAAAATCTGTCAGGCTAACTCACCTGCCGATGATGGTACAACTGAGTTGCAAACCAAGATCTTCCAGTGAATGGCCATTGACTTCTAAATGGCATTGTGCACCAGGCATTGTTTTAAGTCCTCTGTCAAAGTAATGTCATTTAGTCACTGTTGAGTGAGAACAGGACACAGAGCATCAGAGAGGTTAAATGCATTACCAAAAGTCACATGGCTAGGAAGTCCCAAGGAGATGGTAGGCTATGAAGTCTGGCCTCATGTCTTCAAAGCCCCGTCTCTTGGTCAGCAAGCCAGAAACAGCATGCGAGGGAAGGTGGGAGCCCTTGGTAAAAGTGGAGGAAAGCCATCTCTAAATGTGTCAGTGGAGAGCCCTTTTCCTCCCTCAGATCTTGGTCCATTTGATGCCTGTCCTGAATCTGACATGTGAGAACGAAGTTCTTCCCATCACCTTCCTTTCTGAAGCTCATTTCTTTGACTGCCCTGGCCTGACTCTGCGTGGGCTTTGAGTAAACAACCGCAGCTATAAACCCTTCACATAGGTGCAGGGAAGAGCTGTTTTCCATCGGGTCACTGTAGGCAGCAGGGGCTGCCAACTTCCCATCAAAGCCTCATAAAACCTTTTATGAGGCCCATAAAATGCTGCCTACTCCTGTTAGGAGAGAAGAGGACGGCCATCAGGCTCAAATCATGCTGGTTTCAATTGCTTCATTTCCATACATCAGACTCCTTGGAAAACCAAATGCAGGCCACAGCCAAGCAATAAAGTGGTGTTTGTGTTCCTGTGGTGTTCCTTTACCAGGCCTCCCGTGCCCTGTGGTCCACAGTAGTGTTGGGTTCCCCTGGAAAGCAGTTCTGGGTGGTGGAGTTAACAACAAAGATCATTGGGACTCTTGTCTTCAGAGCTAGAAAAGTGTTGACTCTGAAATGGGTCCTTCCTCCCTGTGGAGCTTTAGAGAGATGTCCACTTCCTGACAGCCTCTCACAACTTCCTCATGCAGTTGTGCCCCTATTTGCATTTATGTGCCTGGCATGAATTGTGGCTGCCAAAAGAAAAGATAACCACCTTGATAATTAGGGTCATGGAACTGCCCAGCCTCCAAGGTTTTATCTAAATGCCTTGCATAATGCTTCCTCATCTCTGCTCTGTCATAGAGAATCAGCCAATATTAGAACTCAGGGCTGGGAACATAGTTGAAAGGTGATTTGGAGGTAAACTAATTCTCTAATTAGTGGGTATTTTCATCCCACTGTACTATAAGCACCCTGAGGAGGAGGCATTGCTTCTACTTCTCTCTATATAAGTGTCTACTCTTGTGCCTGGTTTATATAGAAAGAGTGCCAAAATGTTCAATAAATGAATTTATTATTACATGTGTCAATCAGTATATGCTAGGTTATGCTGCAGTAACAAAGATGGCATTGAAGGTTTACTTCTCATTCTTGCTCTAAGTCCATCTCTAGTTGGCTGTTTCATGCCATCTTGACTCTGACGTCCAGACTAATGGAACATTTTCTATCTGGAATATCCTAGGTCTCTTGGAAGAGGGAAAAGAGGACTGTGATGTGAACCACATGTTGGTTCAAAGGTTTCAGTATCAATGTTAGATTACTTAATTCTGCTCACCTTCATATTCCACTGACTAATTTAAATAAGACCAGGTCTGACTTCAATAGGCTGGGAAATTATAATTTTCCCACATGCTACCACTTTCTTAATTTTCTTTATGTTTTGTCAGAGTTTAATATTTACTTGTATTTGATGCTCCTAAGACCATAGTAGTTCAATGTAATTCCAAATAAACATAACTAATTTGAAAATTTCAATGGCAGATTATTTTTTTTAGCACTTGAGGATGAAATCAGTGCTAAGACAAAAACAATATTTATGATTTTTAATGAAAAGCCTTCATTCAAATTATGTTCTGTGTGCAGCACCCCAATTGGATACACCTATAGTCCTGGGTAAGAAGGCTCGATGCCCAGAACAGTGATGAGTCCAGCTCCAGAATGATCTTCAGTCATTAATGACAACTTCTGTTATTACCATTGGCTTAGAGTCACTAAAGCAAAACAAAACCTTAATCCATTTTAGGAAGATTTGCAACAAAAAGTAATTGAAACAAACACAAAAAGATTTTCTGTGGAAACCACTTTTCAGTTCCTACAGGAATATAAGGAGGTGTAAGAATATTACATTCAGATGGCTTTGTTTTAGTTCTTAGATTATTCAATGTAAGAAAACCATTCCTTCAAGTAAGTGACCTTCAGTAAGATTATAACTGAGGTTTAAAGAATTTGCTAATATATTAGAATGGGAAAGAAACAAGTGAAATTAAAAATGAAATAATTAGCAATGAAAAAAAAGTTATTCTGGGAAGAACAGCACTTAGGGCTTAAGTCAATTTTAAGGATTGGTGAGGAGAAAGAGAAATTAACATTGACTGATTCAGTATTTGCAGAATGTTGTGTGGCTTTGTTTTTTTTACATATGGGATTTGGCAATAAATGAATCAGTGCAAGAATTATCTCCTATGAGAAATCTCTCCCTTTACCCTCCAAAATTAATGATTAAATATAGTAACAATTAATATGTGTTGAACATTTACTAAGTGCTACACCAGGTTGTTTTCAGTCAGCAGTGTGATTTTGCACCTGGGAGACACTTGGCAATGTCTAGAGACATTTTTGGCTGTCATGAGTGCTGAGGAAGAGTGGAAAGAATTGTGCTATTGGCATCTAGTGGATTGAGACCAGGGTTGCTATAAATGTCCTGCAAAGCACAGAACAGCCCCTGCTACAAAAAGTATCTGGCCCACAATGTCAACAGTGCTGAGGTTGAAACCTATTATGATAAAGTTCTAAGGATTTACAATAATTAAAAAATATTAGATAGCTAACATAATTAATTAAACCCTCATAATACTCTTATGAATACATAGTATTGTTATTTACCTTTTGTGGCTTAGAAAATTGAGGGAGGGTATTAAATAACTTAGCCAAGATTATAGAGATAGTGAGAGTCAGGGCCTGTGTTTGAAGACACATAATCAGGCTACAGAATTCTCATTCTTAACACTGTCCCTTGGGTCATCCCACTGTCATGTAGGTTTTAAAAAAGTAGAAACTACATATTCACTCCTGTTTTCCACCAAATCTTTAGCATGATGCCCATAATAGTGTTTTCTAAAAGTAGTTGTTGGGTGAGTAAATGAATTAAGAAGTTTACTCTCACTGTGTACCTCGTAAGTACTATTTTAAAAAGTTGATCTCTACTTTCAATCTAAAAGAATTTTTTATAAAGTATTCTTCCATAAATTCTATTTTAGCAAGTTTTTTTCCCAGTAAGCAGAAATTGTTAATTCATTATTCAGCAATAATACACCTATTTTAAATCAACATAGCCTCTTGTCCACATGAGAAGTTACATTGGCTACACTGAACTCTGTTCTGTAGACTGAGAAAGAAGTCACTTCCAAGCTCATTCTTCCTCCGTCCCAGAACTGGCAGAATGCAGTTCCTTGTGGTTCTAAGACTGACTTCTTTTCCTTGAGGCTGACAGCCCCCCAGCTCCTTAGGGCAGTCTTCATTATTTCTTTTATAGAACCTTCTTCTTCAAGCCAGTAATAATGCATCAAATCCTCTGCATGCTTTGAAGCTCTCTGACTTCATCAACCCATCAGTGAAAGCTCTCTGCTTTTAAGGGCTCATGTGATTACAATGAGACTGCCCAGATAAGCTTCCTATATTAAGGCCCTGTAGCATAGTATAATCCTAAAAGTGACATCTCACCATATTCCCAGGCTCCAGGGATTAGGGCAACAAGTCTTTGGCAGGAGTGAAGGGGATGTAGGGAGAAGTTAGAAACTCTGCCTGTCACAAAGCACATAATGAAATTTCATTATACTCCAGATAAGAACCCCATCTAGCCAACCACTTGATGTTGGTTTTGTGATGCTGTGAGCATGGATACCCATCCATTATGAGCTATGAGCTAATATATGATGTTATTATAAGCCACTAAATTGGTGGTAATTCTGCATTTATGGAGCTCATATTATAAGGAAAGATATATGGTATATAGTAGTTGCCTCATGAATATTTTTGAATAAGTGGATGGATGAATATTCAATTACTTATAACTTTAATTGTTTATTAAGTATCACAAACAAAAGGTAATTTTGACTATGTATAAGTGTTGTTATAAGTACTGTGCACATATGTAATTATTTAATCCTCACAACCCTGTGTAGTAGGTTACTATTCTTATCTCCATTTTAAAAATGAGAATGTGGGCACAGAGAGGTTAACAACTTGTCAAGGGCTGCAGAGCTAATCAGTTTAGAGCTGAGACTTGGTCCTAGGCACTCTTGCTTTAGAATGTGAGATATTAATAAACTAGTCTCAGATGCTTCTCCACGGGATAAGTGATGCCAAGGAGAAGTACTGGGGATCATGTGAGGGAACTGACCTACCCTAGGCATTAGGGAAGGTTTGGTAAAGATGTGAGTTTTAAGCTAAATTCAAAGAGGTCAATAGTAATTAACTAGGAAAATAGGAAAATATTTTAATGGGAAAAACTTTAGAGAATTCTAGTGAAAAGCCTAAGATGTTTCTATTAGTCCATGCGTGCTAGATAAATGATTTTTTTAAATCAAATTTTAATATTGAAAAGAATTTAAGGACATCATAAATCTGGTTATCACAGGTTAAGAACTACTGAATGTTGACAATAGCTACTCTGCTGCTTTGCTAACCACACAAGAAAAGGGAAAACAAAATAAAACAAATCACACCTTCTCATCCCCCTAGAAACTGGAGTTGAAAATTATAGTCCACAGGCCAAACCTGGCACAATCGAGGTTTTTGTAAATAAAGTTTTATTGGAACACAGCCACACTCATTCATTTATGTGTTGTCTGTGGTTGCTTCCACATCACAAGAGCAGGGCTAAGTACTTGTGACCGAGACCATATGGCACACAAAGCCTACATATTCACTATTGGGCCATTTTCAGAAAACATTAGCTGACCTCTGCCATGGAACAAAGCTGCCAATCCTTGAAAAATAATATATATTTTTTTGCAAATTACATGGTACCGTGATTTTTCCAGGACTAATATTCAGACCTATTTTGTTGGCTTTGTAAAGTATAGCCTAGCAGTTGGGCTCTTGTTTGCATGGAGATGATCTGAATAACTGTGGCTATGGCCTGACCAATCAAGACACCTGCTTTACTGAATAAGTGGAAGGCTTTTTGGAACCCCGATAATAAGACTGTTCACTTTTCTCCCTAAGTGAAAATGTTTAAACATTTTAGGAGGTTTAATTTTTGCCAGAGTTCTCATGACAAATAAACTAACATACATTTAAAGCAGCGGGCTAAAAGAGATCTATAATTAGCTGCTATTGCATATAGATTTCAGCACAAATTAAACAAAATACTTCAAGGTGACCCATGTTCATTGCTTGTGTTTGTCTCCAAAATGCATATTTTTGTTCATACGTTTTTAGATATCCTTTACAACCTTTCACATTATTTAGATCCTTGTAGTGAATAATTCTTTAAAATATAATTTTAATGGCTCTTCCAAAATGGCTTTCTTAAATAGTATTGAACATAGACAACTAATGGACATGGGGCCATTTTTATAATGTGATATTGAAGTACAAGATATGTATAGAAAAATGCACATATTGTATGTCCAGTTCAATGTATTCTCACAGTGGTACACATCTGTGTAAACAGCACTTAGGTCAAGGAACAGAAGTCTCCAACACTCTTCTTATGCCCGTGTTGTGTCAAACCCCCCAAGGATAACGCTTTTCCTAACTTCTAACATGATTTGTTAGTTTTGCTTGCTTTTATTTAATCTTTTGCATCTTCGGCTCAACTTAATGTCTATGATATTCATCCATGTTGTTACACTTATAGTGGCAATTTGTTCATTCTCATACTTTTAAACTATTCCATTGGGTGAATATATAATTTTTATTCATTACACCGTCGAGGAGTATTTGGGTAGTTCCCAGACCGAGGCTATTATGAATACTGCTCCAATGAACATTCTTTTATGTGCCTTTTTTAAAACATATAGATACACTTCTTCTTTTTGTACAATGGGGTAGATATATAAATATACATATAAATATATATTTATTGCACCTGTGTAAAATGAATTATCTTCCTTTAATATTTTATTTCTTGTCCAGAGGAAAAGAGATTAATTCACTTAAAATTATTCTTGATGATG
The DNA here is from genome assembly GCF_987537825.1 of Furipterus horrens. Lineage (NCBI taxonomy): Eukaryota > Metazoa > Chordata > Mammalia > Chiroptera > Furipteridae > Furipterus > Furipterus horrens. The sequence goes on along the minus strand of NW_028327172.1, from coordinate 208,439,245 downwards.
AATTTAAAAACTCATTGTCATCGAATCATTAAATTTCACATTTGGAAGAACTGCAAAGGTCACCTCTAGGTTACCTCCAGGATTAATCTGACAATGGTGTCACTTCTCTAATATTCTTTAAAAATAGGCAGCTAGCTCCAGTTTATTTACCTCCCAGGAAAAAAACTCACGTTTTGAAGAGGGAATTATTTTAGTTTTCATAAAATTTGAATATTTAGAAAGTTATATTTTATATTAAGCTGAAATACAGCTCAGTAAACCTTAGTTCTACTCTCAAAAGTCAGAAATATTTTAGCTTCGTTTCTCTTCTGCATGATGATCTTGTAGATATTGAAAAGAGAGTCATTGTACCTTTGAAAAAAAGCAATTTTTTCTCTTTTTGTATTGGTAATTATTTCTGATTTTTCATCATGTAAACATGATATTGACACAGTCTAGTCTATCACATTCCCTTTTAAATATTGGTTTGTTATTAAAAAAGAGAGAGAAAGACTAAGAAAAATAGATACAAAAGTAACCAACAAATGTTATTTCTGGATACTACTACTAATAATTTAAATAATAATAATTTAAATTCTTTTTAGCTTATATTTTTCCTAGGAGTTGTAGAATGAACTTAGAAACTGTTTTTGGAGTGTGGAGGTGGGGGAGTCCTTAAAGAATATGATGTCCAAAACTGAGCAAAATCCTTAGAGAATCAATGATCCAGTGCAGAACAGAAAACAACTATTTTGTCTCTTATTCTGAACCCAATTTTTCTATAAACAGAATTTAAATATGTCATTTATTTTGGGGAATGAACTTAATTATTATATCATATGTGAGATATGGTCAATGAACATCTCATGATAACTTTTACTTATTCATTCAATAATTATTTATCAAACACCGATAGACCAAATAACACGAGTTATTTGAGTTTTTGTTACTAAGGAGCATGCAGCTGGTGAGGGACATAGATGTGTATACCTCCCAGTACAAAGTATATGATAATAGTTGCAACACAGGTGACTACAAAGGAGTACCCGGTCCATTTAAGAGACTTGTTTCATGAGCTCTGGAAGGAAGATGCCCAAGCATCCTAGAGCATAGGACGATATGGACAAGGTGCCCAGAACGGAGGAGTATGGGTGTAGAGGCATCTTGGAGAAGGCTTGGGGAAATGAGATAAGTGCAGTTAAGAGAGGAGGCTACCATTCTGAAAGGTTTCCTGAAAGCTACCCCAAACTTAACGGGGCATCAGTAAAATACTTAGGCAGTGGAGTGACGTGATCAGACTGGGTGTATCTGAAAGAACCCATTGGCCTGTATACCACTCCATTGTGCTGTCGGTTTTGCAGGGCTATGTATTTGTCCCTAACAATTACATTTTAGGTGACCGTTTTATCATTGAGTACACAGCATTTCTGTAGTCAATATACAGTTAATCTTTAATGGGCATGGAGAAAACTAATGAAGCAGACTTTTTTTTTTTCCCGAAACCAGATTTGAAATTTTCATTTTTCCTGGCTCTCTCATAGATGTTAACTTCAGACTTCAAATATTTATTTAATTTTACTGGTGTTGGTGGATTTACTATCTTTGAAAACTAAGTGTGACATAGCTTTATTTCATATTAATAATGCTGTCTGAGCTTGGTTTCTATGACTTTTGGATACCATTTCGAATATAAAGGTGATCTTCTGGAAGCGGCACAGGACCTTCACAGCTGTGCTTGTGTTAAGCGGTTTCAGTCCAAAAATAATCATGCTCTTGTGTTACCATAGGGCACTGGGCTTTCTTTTGTGTTCAGCTTTGATTTGGATCTGTGAAATTTAGTGTGCCAAATTTGTCATCAAATCCTTGGAACTCAGGAGAGAGAATGGAGTTTGAGGTTAGTTTTGCAGAAACAGAACTTTTTATTAATATTGGAAAACAGCCACGTTGATTTCAGGGAGGGTGGAAAGAAGCTTGGTGTCCTTCTCAGTTGGAAGCGACATGCAATGTCTTGCTAAGCGCTTCAGCCCGAAGAGCTGACAACGTACAGTGTTGGGCTACCTGAAAGCCAGTGCTGGTGGGAGAGGGGATAACTCCCACAATGCTTAAGGTCTTTGCCTGCCTGAACAGGCTCATTTGCCCATTGCTCTTTGGCATCCATCAAATACAGCTCTATGACATCAGTCAGGTCATCCAGGCGACTAGCGCAGACTGTAGCCCAGTGCTCCATGCCTGCATTTTCACGTTTGGTTTGGCTGGCCTGGGTGCCTTCAGCAGGCTGTTATTGCAAAGAGTAAAGGAAGAGATTGTGCCCAAACAGAACCTGTGCTCAAAATTCAGTTTACAAACCAGTTCAAACTGTCTGTATCTGCAATGAGAGAACCTTAGATGAACAAGCCCATCCCTGCAAAAATCCTGCCTGGTAGGCATCTTTCTTTCATTATGTTACCAGTCATTATGGATTGAAAATTGTCCTGCCCCCCACAAAAGATGCTGAAGTCTTCACCCTCACTGCCTCAGTGCTGAAGTCCTAACCCTTATTCCTTCAGAATGTGACCTTATTTGGAATAGGGTTTTTACAGATGTAATTAGTTAAGACGAGGTCATCCTGGAGTAGAGTGGGCCCATAATCCAACATGGTTCTATCCTAATAAGAAGGGGAATGTCGGATACAGAGACATGCTCAGGAAGAACTCCATGTGAAGACTGGAAGTGTGTTGCCACAAGCCAAGGAAGAAGCTAGGAGAGCGGACTGAAACCAGCCCTTCCCTAAGGCCTGGAGAGGAAATGTGGCTCTGCTGACACCTTGACCCCAAGTTGGTGACCTTCAGAACTGTGAGACAATACGTGCCTGTTGTTGAAACCACACAGTTTTTGCTACTTTGTTACACCAGCCCTAGAAAACTAGTACACTCCAGTTATTCATCTCTCTCTCCCCCCACCTGTGTATTTGCTTGTTGGTTTGTTTGTTTATTTATTTAATAGGTCTTAAGCTGAATATTTTAAACATATTCATTCAACAAGGTCCTTCATGAAACCTATTCTGTCAACTGAAATAAGGCTTGTCAAACATTTAATACGGTTTCATTAGTATATTTATAACTGTACTCCAAATTTATATCTATATCTATATTCCCTCAATTCAAAATCATTTCAGTTCATTATTGTTTAAAAGGCTATATAGTAAGGAAGTTTTTTCCGAGCAAAACAACAATGACAGAAACAAGATATGGAATTTACTGAATCATGACCGACTATGAGATTTTCTCCATATTAAAGGGTTCTTCCAGAAATAAGGAATAAGGGAACTAAAGAAGGCTTCTATTTTCAACTCAACACTTACTAATCATCAAAAAGGATGAAGAGAATCCTTACCTAAGAATCAACTGCCAAGTAGAAAGGAGCTTGTGGGAACTGCACTCCCTCCCAAGAGGCTCTGGCAGGAAGCCCAGTGATTCTGCGGGACAGCTGTCTCTCCATTTGAAGCGGAATGGTGCTACAGGTGAAGCTTGATAAACATCAGAATATATTCAATTGTCTTTACACTTCTAACTACCTTGGAACAAATC